>NW_004955417.1:29000769-29095436 GCF_000276665.1 Chinchilla lanigera
TAATGAGATACCTTAGACTGAGTGGCTTAAGGACAGGCATTAACTTCCTCACTGTTCTGCGGGGCAGGCCAGAAGCCTGTGGTCAGGGCCTGAGGTGTGGAGAGGGCTCTGCTCATGGTTTTAGGACCCTGCTCCCCGCACCCTGTGTGCCTGGAAAGAGCAGGGACTCTTTCTGTTCTTCTCTGCTCCTCTTCCTCCTCCCTCCTTCCTCATCCTCTTCCTCCTCTTTTCTCTCCTTCCCTCTCCTTCTTCGTTCTCTGAGGGAAATATTTTCATTAGTGCATGTTTGCAGCACAGAAGGACTGCATTCCTCATGAGGTGTTTGTGTGTGTACATCACACATCTTAATTCTTCCACTTCCTCTGTCTTCCCCTCCCGTCTATCTCTTGGTCCATTTCTCTTTTGCAAAAAAGATCTATCCTCTGTTTTTCTCATCACTGTCATTTATTTTGTTCTTTAAACTATTCTTTGGGGTTTCTCATACAAGAGAAACTTCGTGATAGTTAAGGTTGGGTGTTTGATTTATTTCACTTAACAGTACAGGGTGCATCCTTTTTCCTATAAATGACTCAAGTTTATCCTTCTTTATAGCAGGGTAGTACTCTGCTGTATCAATACCCATTTTCGTTATCCATTCATCTGTTGGTGGATGTATAGGCTGCTGCTAAGATTTAGCTGTTATGCATTGTGCTGCTTTAAACACAGTGTGTGTGGATCACTATGATATGATGCCTTTAACTCTTTCAGGAAGATACCTAGAAGGGAACTGCTGGGTCCAATGGAATTTCCGATTTTCGTTTCTTGCTCTTCCTGTTAGCACTGTAATCCTGCTGGGTCAGGGCCCTACCAGGGGCCCATATGCTCATTTGACCTTAATTACTTCCAGAAAGGCAGGATATCCGACACTGTCACAGTGGGGTGTGAAGGTGACTCATAGGTTTGGGGAACGCAGTGTAGTGACATGGATTTGGG
This sequence comes from Chinchilla lanigera, assembly GCF_000276665.1. Taxonomy (NCBI): domain Eukaryota; kingdom Metazoa; phylum Chordata; class Mammalia; order Rodentia; family Chinchillidae; genus Chinchilla; species Chinchilla lanigera. Next base: position 29,001,742 of record NW_004955417.1, read on the forward strand.
AGGTACTGTGCCGGCCGCTGAGCGTCTGCTGAGAGCACTGGCACAGCCTTGTGGAAAGTGATGTTGGAGCTCACACTGACCCAAACTTAAAACACCACGGTGAGCAGTGGCATCTTACTGCCATGAAGCCCGGTCTGAGTTTGTCGTCAGAGCGGAAGCTGTCATTGAGGGGAGCAGTTGTCCACTGCGTTCCTGCGAAGATGTGACCTGGATTCTAAGTATTCGGTGCAGATTCATCGGCTCCAACATTTCCCTGCGGTTGTTCAGATGGTGTAACACTTTAAGCAGGAGGGGTATTTGTATTTCCCTGTATAAGCATGAAATTGTCATCTTTCCTAATTCTGTGAAGTTTTGCTTCCTGCATTTTGAGGCTGTGCTGTTAAGTGCGTGTCATTTAAATTTTATTTCTTTGTGAATTATTAGTTCAGTAATCATTTCATTACTCTTAATTCTTAACAGTGATGCAGTATTTTTCTTGTTTACTTTCTCTGTTCTTCCACCTTTTCATTTTCTCTCTTTAGCAGTGCTGCGCTACTAATCATATGCAGGCAGCTTTGTTTGTGAACTAAGATTCTTGGTCCGTTAACCGCATGTTCTCCTTTGCTGCTTTCATTGTGGTGCTGATCTTGTTGACCTTTTATCCTCTTCACACAAACTTTGTTTTGATGAATTCATAAAATCCCCCCGCTAATATGCAAGACAGATTTGTTATCTCTATTTTTTGTGGTTTGCTTTAAAGTAATTCCCCTAATAGCAAAGACTATCGAATGCAGTCTTTAGAGTCATTTATTGCCCTGGATGCGGTGGGGATTTTACATTACTTTGTGGTCTTGGTTTTTAGAAACTTGCACTAGTTGTGTCTCTCAGGAGGTGTTTGTTAGGCGTCTCTGTTCTCTGCTCTGCTGCTTTGTTCATCTCATGCTTTCAGTGTCCTCTGCTGAAACAAATGCGTAGCTCCGTCCACAGTGTTCCCTGAGCAAAGTCACAGCCCCGTGGAGCTGGAAAATATTTTTTTTGGCTATTACTGTTGAATAACAAAGTGGCTGTATTAAAATTGATGCTGTCAGTTAATGCGTCACAGATCTTGGAAGAGACCATTCCATCATTTTCTGCTTTCTCTTCCTGCAGTCGGAAAAATTGTCAGACTGATTGCAGTTCCTTTGTACATCATCTGTCCCTTCTCCATGCTCGATTTAAAATGTTCTCTTTGACTTCAGTGTTTTGTGATTGTGCACGTTCTGCCTCCCTGTGCTTCGTTTTTATTGTTTCTGTGATTTCCAAAAGCTGAGTCATTTCCTTCCTCAGTGTGAGAAAAATTTTGGCCATTATCTAATCAAACACTTCCATGTTTTCTCTTTTCTTTTCTCCTGGAATGCAGAGGTGTGCGCTGCTCATCCTGCTTCCACCTACCTATTTCTACCATCTGTCTGCCTGTCTGTCTGCCTGTCTGCCTATCTATCTGTCTATCTATCTATCTATCATCTACCTGTGTATCTATCATCTGTATATCCATACTTTTTTACTAACTATGTCTTCTGCAATCTAGTCAGTGGTTTAATTTTACTTTAAAACATACTCATTTCTAGAAATTCATTTTTTTAATTCTGAATTTTAATAGTGTTTTGCTCTATTCTCATGGACTCTATCTACTTCTTTTACATCACTAATTACTTTAAATGTACTTATTTTGTCATCATTGCAAACAACTCTAACCCATTTTCTCAAGTGTGAATGGAGCCCCCTGTACCTTCTGGCTCCCCGCTGAGCTACCGTGGGTGTTTAGTATACACAGGTGAAACATCCTTCGACAGTGCCTCACACACAGCGACTCCTCCTACCGTTACTCAAAGGTCACACGGGCCTGCTCATTTTCATTGTTCATCTAGTGCGTCTGTGAATATTCTGTCCACTTCCAACTGTAGAGTGTAAGTTTGCTTTTAGAGCCTGCATCTTGGAAATGGTGCATAGCTTGGGAAAACATCCTTCCAGAGTACTGTGTATATTTGTGTCTGTCCTTTGCCCTGGGGGTATTGCCAGCCGGGACCATGTTTGTTCCACATTTTATCAAAGGAAGTTAGGGTTTCCTGGGATAGGATGGTATAACTTCTGCCACCAAACCCTGAGGAAGGTAGGCTGTTGATATACTCTCTGGAAGAATAGTAGCATTTTCATCATATAAGGCCCATGTTAAGAAGCATATACATCCCTTGAACTTCAGGATGAGTCACTGCACCCCTGCCAGTCCTAGACTGGCTTCTCTGTAACCCAGCATAGAGTCCCCAGCCAGTGTAATTGGGGAAAGGTATCAGGAATTGAACTCAGGACCTCATGCTTACCAGGCAGGTGCTGTGCCACTGAGCTAAATCCCTGGTGTAGCTAGTGTAGACAGTGGCAACATCAATCCAGAAGTCACTGCTCCTACTTTCAATTCTTTTTTTTCTTTTAGAGTTAGGTAAAAAAAAAAAGTCAGATGTGGGCTTTAGAAAGTTTGCATGGCAGCCGTCCTGAGACAGAGGATAAGCGTGGAACAATGTAAGTTAGGAGACGGCAGCACTAATAATCCCAGCCAGTGGTGATGGGGATTCACAGTGAGGCAGGCAGCACAGAGGTGGAGTCTAGAGTGGAAAAGAGATCTTGTGAAAGATTTTGAGACTGCAGGGAGAGCAGTCTCTTGTGGAGCCCTGGTATTCAAGGCAGGGTGAAGGTAAGAGAGTCGAGCTGTGCAGACCGCATGGGACCTGGGGAGCAGGGATGCAAATGTGGGTGTTGCCTGTGAGCCCTGGCTGGAGCTGACCTTCTGTCCGGCCAAGCACAGGCTGAGTTAGGTGCTGGAATGAATTTAGTAACACATAGGTCCATCGCCTGAGCTCTTAGTGACTCGTACGAAAAGTGGGCAGGGATGAGGAAAGGGAGGCTTCCTTTTTAAAGCTTTTTTGGAAGTGGATCTCTCTGCTTGTTGTTTTCCCTTCCGCCTGGCTCATCACCCTACCTCTGGAGTTGAGCAGGTGATTATCTCCTAAGAAGTCACTTGGACCTTGCGGAGCGTCTCCTGCTCAGTACCTCACAGGTGCCTGGGCCAGATGTTTCTGTGTCGGAGACAGAGCACGGAACTTTTCCGAATACTCATTGGGGATCTCTGCTCTTTGAGCCTACCGTGTAGAACACCCTCAGGGAGTCGCTGTGTGCCTGGGAATCAGACTGATGTAACAAAGGAACCTAGGTGTGTTTCTCCTCTTAGCACTGCGGCGAATTGCGATGAGTTTTGCTCTTGGAAGATTGATCTCTGGTAGCTGTTCTTGGTTATTGTTCTTCAAGCCATTTGGCTGTATTTTTGAGAAAAAAAGAAGGGCATTTTTACAGCATAACTCAGGATCTTTTGCTGCCAAGCAGCACGGGAAGAACGAAACTTGCTGTGTACATAGTACAAATGATGTTTTCATTTGAATTGCATGGGTGCATAGCAACAGGGGGAAACTCCAGAAGCAAGGTGTGGACGTTTAGCAGCGCAGCTCATGAGAGCTCGTGTGGAGCAGGTGCCTGCACAAGCGTTTGATATGAGAAATAGTTTGTCCGATGGAGGAGAACGTTGTGTTAGCCTTTCCAGTCCTTGTCTATGAGTGAGGTGTCCGGGACACTGGATGATCAGAAGCATCCTCAGCAAGGTGTGATCAAAATGAGGGCCCTAATTACATTATTTAATATTTAATTATGTAAGCGTTGGGGAGTTTGTCTAGCTCCACAATTAGAATATCCTTGCATGACTGATGAGGCATGAGTGCGGGCTGGTCAGTGATCTTCCCTTCTTGCTTTTCTTTGTCTTTTCATACTGATGAACTCAGTGGATTTTTAAAAGTGCACCTGCACTGTGCTAGATTGCACATTTTGGTTTGTATTTATTCCTGATCCATCATCACCTATAGAATGCAAGCTGAGGTTTCCCTGGACAGGGGTCAGTACCTGGTATCTGCAAAGGAAATAGAAACCACTGTGTGTAAGGCAGCAGTCATGTTCTGAAAAAAAGGGTTCTGGGAAATCCTCACATATGAATGCATGTGATGGGCCACATTTTATCCACCCTGCTCCAGGATAGCATCTAGCACATAGCAGGAATTTTTTAAACCACGAAATAAATGAAATAAATCTGGATATCTTTACTATTGTGACTGTCATGATGCTCGACTGTGTGCAGGGCTTTAAGGTCTGGCACTGTTCCAAGGGACCTGTGCGCATTTTCTCATTGAATTTGTTCTATCAGTCCTGGAAAGTCTATCAGTTTAAATATATGTGTCTTATATATTGCATATACATACCTAAGGATGAGAGCCATTATGGTTTTAGAGTGATTACAGCTCAGCTGAGAGGAAAACAGAGCTATGGCGTGTACTTCCTATGTCCCACCCCTGCACGGTCAAGCTCCCCACTCAGGTGGGACGTTCGTCACATCCATGAGCCTATGCTGCCACCGTCACCAGCTGAAACCTACACTCTGTTTGCATCATCCAGTACTGTTTGTTTCAGTGGCTGGAAAGCCCGATCCCCAAGCAACACCGGCTGTTGCATGAAAGCAGCGGATCTTTATACTCTCTCTGTGGTGCAGAGTCAGCGTGGAGGGCTGGGTGGCAGCCTAGAAGTCACAAATTCCTTCTGGGTTTTGCTGCCCATCTTCCTGCAGTTCCCTCTCAGAGCCGAGGTGGCTGCTGACAGGACTCGTAGCTCTGGCTCCAGACAGCGGAAGGGGCCAGGTTGTCCGAGCCCCTCATGCTCCATCTTGGTGTCACTCGCTTGCCATGTCCGGGAGCCCTTTGCTCTGCGTCATCCACCTGAGGCCACCTGCAGAGCAGGGTGGACAGTGTGCATTTGTTTCCGGCAGCCGCCAGCCCAGATGGATCGTGGGAACCAATACTAGGAAGGTACGGGGGAGAATCATGGAAATGAATCAAGTGTCTGCCACCCCTGGAAAGTCATCATCCCATTTTCAGAGAGGAAGTCCTGGCGCAGAGAGGTTGCAGTACCCACCTATCCACGTGGAAGACGGAAGGCACAGAAGGGCCCGCACACCCTGCATGTCGCCCTGAGTGGCAGCTGCGTGCCCTGTAGGCAGCGCGGCCTTCCTGGCCCACCGTGGGTGGTGGCTTAAACTGTATTTCCTGCTGGAAGCCCCAGTGCCTCCCTTTCACAGCCTTTAATACCTTCAGCAGCGCCTGTGGCATCCATAAGGCAGCAGAATGCAAGCGCTGAGCTCTGCTGCGGTGCCCACTGGGCGTCAGACCTGGCGCCCTTTCTCCAGGGCACTGCGCTGGAGCCCAGAGCGAGGACACAGCGGGGTGGGCAGGAGGGAGCGTCTGGGCCACAGCACCAACATCACAACACAGCCTTCGCTTTCGTGAACTAAGTAGGCAACAGTTTTGTGTGAATGTTCTCTATTCACAAGAAATTAACTAAGTAATGGGGTAACAATATACCTTCATTATTAATTAGGGTAAGAAAAAGTTGTATTTTAAGAGTTACCTTCTCACCCTTAAAATTCAAGTTGCTCTGCCGCCATCTTACGGTTAGGTTTTTAGCCTAAACCAAGCATTGAAGGTTTTTACAAAGGGAACCAATGACTAATGATCTCACCTGGTTTTTGTGTAGCTCCTAAAAGTAGACTATCAAAGGAAATGACCTCCTGGCAAATTCAAAATTTGTCAGGTGTCTGTTCTTTTTCAGTGTGGGTTATTCTCGCTTTGACAGTAGTGGCATTATCATGTATGTACAGACTCTGGCAGAAGCTTTCACTGTGTTCATGGAAAGCACCGTGTGGCCTTACTGCTGTGTAAACAGCAGGAGAGAACCTCAACAACCACGTGGCCCAGAGCGGATCTCTGTGGGAGCAGAGGCCACTGCTGGTCCCCTCTGAACCCTCAGGGTGTGGCCACCCTGGTGTAAGATTTGCACACTTGTGCACTTGGTTACCAGTGTTTAAACGCATCACACTGAGCTGATTCTGAACATAGAATCTGTCTTTTAGCGTCACATTTTCTTCTAATATTTCTAAACCGAGCATTTTGAAGGTGGGTGCTTGCTTTCTTCTACTTCAATCCTGAATGGAGAATCAGGTCCATGCACATGGCTGAGAAAACAGGACTTGCCTGTGTGAAAGAAATAAAAATCACACTGAAGATAAAATGTAAAGTGTTGTGTACTAAATACTTCACATTTCTCAAGATGACTTACTGGAAGCATCTTATTATATCTAACTAACCAACATTAGGATGTGAAGATATTTTAAGATATTTATCCAAAATTTTAATATTAGTACAAAGCCATAGACTATCAAAGGATCATTTGTATATCGGAGATAGATAAACCCTAAGATATTTGACCTCGTGCACGTCTTGTGTTTGCATAAATACTCGTTGTTTGTGTCTCCGCCGCCATGCCGAGTGACACCTTCACATTTGGCTGGTAGGGGCGTGCAGTGGGAGCTCTAACCATAGAGATGCTCAACTCTGATTAAGCTGCATTGCATCCCGTTGCTCCAGAAGCACCCTGACTTCAGCCATGCTTCCCTTCACCTCTTGGTCAAAGAACTGCATCCCTTCATAGTGAGAAGAGTACATTAAAAAAGCACAACAACACTAATAATAATAATAATAAATGTTAATCAAAAAACTGCATGTGTCTTTCTGATTGTGCCAGTGTTGTGGTATTCAATTATGCAATTTTCATTGGCATATTAATCATCTTTTCAACAAACAAGCCGGCGTTAATTAAAGCAAACCGTGGATAAAGACATGTTGCCGGATCATCATTCCGTTTATCACGGCACACAGGCTGGCCGTTAAGTAAATGCCGGACTGTGAGATGAATTTCAATGTTGGCTTCATCTTTTTTGTGGTTGTTGGAGTTTGAATGCAACTCATCTAACCATAATAACAACAAACTTCAAACTTCACAAGAGAAAGATGAATTTGTTTGTAGTTAATGGTGAAGAAAGACATAATAGCTGTGTGCTTCCTATGTGCAGTTGGGCTATTCAGAGCCAAATAATTTTTTGAAGATTTCCATTTTTTCCTTTAACTCTAAGTGCCAGAAGAACAGAATTGAGTAGGGAATTTGTTTCTTTCTATCTACCTTGCAAAAAATACTCTTTAGTGAAGTGTGAGCTAGTGGCTATAGTTGCAAAAATCAGTAATTTTGTGAAAAGAATGTATCAAGATGGATAGTATTTAAACACATGGAACTGAAGTCCTTGAACTATAATTAAAATAAGATATTTGTTGGAACTATGACACAAGACTGACCTCACACTTCCTGAATTCCAGCCTGAACTGCAGATGTCCTTCAACCCTTACTAGCCCGTTCACAATCCTCTTTTATAAATAATTAGTATATTTGTTTCCATCTTTCCAATCCTGCAACCATTAACAAGAATCATTGTGGAAGGTGTAAATCAACTTAACAAACACTGCTGGAGCAAAGAAAATCAAACATGTTTACTATCTTTCTGTGTACATGTAAGTTTAAAAAGTTTTAGTAATACTTTGTATTAAAACTCCACTAAAGGTTACTGCTACACAAGTCCCAGATTATCTCTGATACTGGGAAAAACAGTGTTAAACTTTCTAAACTATGACAACCTGCAAAAATATGTATTTTGTACATAGTGCTTACACATTCGTTTCACTCCTTAACTGAGAATAATAACATATTACTTTTGGAAAAATAGCACATGAAGGAAAAATGGCCCTATATCTAATGACCAACAGAGTATCTGTCGAGTACAGCAAAGGTTAGGAATAGGTCAGTACCATGAGAGTAAAGAAGTGTTTTGAGATTTTATTATTTGCTTGTAGCTTTGGTTAGCTCAAGGCAATAATTACATTTATTTAATAGAGTTGTTAAAGTAGTAAGTGTAGTAGTACACTTAAAACTCCTGGCATATGCTAAGTCTTCATTAAAATGATGCTGAATTGCAGTGATTCTAATTGGATGAAGAGCTTCTGTTTGCAAATTAGTGTAAACAAATACACATGAGCGTCTGTGGATTTTATATTTTAAAAATACATGATACTGGGATGTGAACTATACTTATATATAGTATCGATGCCCCGCATTTACCATTGCTGGGCATGCTCAATGAGTTGGCTTCCTAATTGCATGCAGGTTTTCTTGTGTATTTTTTGGCTTTCTTGAACTCTGAACTGCAGTGAGACTGCCATCATTTCCCCTTGCTAAAGATACATTTGCGAAGAAGTAATAGGACCAAGGACAAATGTGTTTAAATACATACCACTTTGGAAATACTACAAATCTGATTATCTCAAGACTGCCAGTGAAAATTAAAAGTTGGTTTGTAGGAGAACACAGCTTGGTTCCAGCACTTCAGGTCAGTAGCTTGACCTCATGCGGCTTTGAACTTCTAATCCTTTTGGCACCTACACAATTAACTTCACAGCTGTTTTGTGTACAAAGAGAGGTGATCGTTGGAGGTGCTGATCTATGCTGGAAATCTGACAGTGGGGTCAGTCTTTTTGGGAAAGTGACGGTGACAGTGGCATTCAGTCTCACCCTAGAGGAAAGGAGGCAGTGAAGCCTCCACTCCCACTCCCACTGAGCCTCGAGATGACTGTGCTCGTGTCTGGGAGCATGCACTGGGAGTGACAAAGGAAGCACTGTGATTGCTACATCCGGGGGACCAGCTGGTAACGCCAGGCCAAGATGGTGACAGACATGTGCAGGTCATGGGCTGCACCTCTCGAGGCCCCAGGTCGCTCTCACTTCTGCCTGGCGTTTTAGAAACTGGGACCCAACAGTGAGTTCACACAGACAGCTGTGTCTGTCTGCAGACAGCTCATCTGCCACTGGTTGTGGTCTTCCGTGGTCTCTAGTCTTTTGTCTCTTTTTCCTTTGTAATAAATCTTGCAGAAATTATCCCTGTGTTTTTCTCTATCTTTTCTCCTCTTTATCCCCATGCTACAGTTTACAAACTTTTCAAATTTTTGAAGTATCTTCCCTACTAAGTCCAAATGCCACGTCCTGCTTCCCTTACCTCTTAAGGACCACACCCCCTGCTACTGTCCTGGGTACCCTTTCTTTGCTGTCTGCTTGGACCCCCTTACGGTCTGCATCCCTTGGTTCTCTTTCAGCCTGCACAGGATTCGTGGTGATTTAGCTCAGATCGCGGTTGTCACCAGCATAGTGACTTCAAAAAACACAGCTTTTCCACAGACCCCATGTCCAAGCTGCTGCTGAAACATAACCCACAGTCATCTCAAACCCAGCCTATCTAAAACTAAATTTCGCAGCTTTCCTTCCAGGTCAGAATTACACTCACCGAGGAAAGCCGTCACCGTCTACCCCTTGCCCAAGCAGAAACGCAGTCCTTCCTGCACTTGCAGTCGCCTTCCTCCTCCACACCAGGCGCAGAGGTGACTTTATTTCTGGAGTCTGTTTCTGGCCCAGTGTGTCTGTCTTCACAAGGGCCCTCATGGCTTTCCTCTTGGAATTCACCAGGCAGACCCGAGCTGCGTCTTTAGGTCCGGGCTGCCCACTGGACCAGCAGCCCCCATTCCCACCGTGTGCTGGGCTGGTCTCTTTGTCGTCGAAGGAGGGTCTAGGCCAGCGATACTCAGAACACAGTGTCTCAAATCATGGTCCAGCAACGGCAGTGTTGCCTGGGACCTGCTATGCATGCTCAGGCACCACCCAGACCTGTGGAATTGGAGCGCTGGATGTTGAGCCAGCAGCAGGCGCTGAGCAGCCCAGGGAACGCTTCTGCGCCTCACAGTCTGATGCTCCCTGGCTTCAGCCAGGGGTTGGCAACATTTTTCCCTTCAGATTCATGTAGTAAATATTTAAAGCTTTGTGAGTTGAGAGGCAAAAATAAAGGATGCTATGTGGGTACTCAAGTACCATGAGAAAAAGACAAATGTCTACAAACATTTTAATTGATAAGATTCAAAATTTTATTGATGGACACACATTTGAATTTCATGTCCTATTTACATAGCATGAAAAAGTCCTCTTTTACCCTTTCAAGAATGGTTTGTGAATGCTCAGCCCTTTCTTTGTCCCTGGATGGCTCAGCGGGGCCCGGGCCGTGGGGTGCTGACTCCTGTCCTGACTGCCACTGAGCTCACCAGCCCTAGGGCCACTGTGGCCCAGAAGAACCCGTGTCCTTCTCAGTCATCTTTCTCTGTGTACTTCTCCCTTCTCCTAAATTTTAATCTCCTAGAGGGAGGTAATTACATCCCACTAATCTACCTCAGTGAAACCACAGCACCTAACCTGACAAACGTTTGTTCAGTTGGACAGGAAAGAATGGATGCGTTGGAGAGTACAAATTGCCACTTGGCTTGTAGAATTTTGCTTTTTTGTTTGATTGCTTGCTAGTTGCTGGCTTATAACTATCCGTGTGCAGGCATTTATTTTCTGATTTCCTTTTTGAGGAAATCTCTACTTCCGCTCATCCCATAGGGCACACCAGAGCAGAAAAGTGGGTTCTTCTAGTGGGGGTGAGTTCCACGAACCTGCTGTCAGTTTGTTGCTGAGAGGGAGGAGGAATTGGGTAATCACTCCCCGCCATGCAGGTGTTCGAACTTCCGGCACCTCCCGCTCTGGAGATACTTCTGCCACAATGATCAAGTCCCATGGAAAACGCCATCACAGCTTGTCTGCTGGGGTCACTGCACTGTATTTGCTTAACTTTTTTTGCTTTAAAATAAAGTTAGGTTTACTGAAAAATAACGAAAATAATGCAGCGTTCCTGTGCACACTTTGCCTGGCTTCCTGGACCGGTACCATCATGTATTGCCATGGAAACATTTCTCTTTTTTACGACAGAATGCTACTCTGCCATACAGAAAGATGGGTTGAGTCATCTGTAGGAAGATGGAGGCACCTTGAGATCTTAGTGTTAAATGAAACAAATCAGACCCGTAAGCTTAAATATCACATGGTTTCTCATAGATGGGAAACCCTGAGTATAAATGAAGAGAAAAATAAAAGGTAGATAATAGGAAGTAGAGTGATCAATCTTTCCCAGTGGGAAGGGGGCGGAGCAAGGGGACGGGAAAAGCATGGGGATGTGTACACGCAGCCGCTCCACACGAAGGATGTAAACATTGATGTGGAGAAACTGTACAAATAAGCAATAAACAACTTTATGAAAAGTAAATCAACACTGACACAGTGCTGTAAGCTGAAGACGACAGACTTGATTCAGAGCTCAGCCCCGACCCATGTCCTTTTTCTGACTCCAAGTTCCCATCACATCAGGCTCCTTATCTCCTCATCTCATCTGTGACACTTCCTCAGCCTTTCCCTGTCCTTCAGGACTCCTGTGCAGAGTAGCACTTGCTCATCTTGTACAATGTCTCCAAATTTCGGCTTGCCTGATGCCTTCTCCTGATTTGATCTGGAATGGGTCTGAGGCAAGAATACCACAAAATGCTGTAGTGCATTTCTCAGCACACCAGGTCAGGCAGCTCTCACAACCTTCACACCTCTTGGCCCTGGTGACCTTGGACGTGGCCCCTGGCCTTAGGGGATAAAGAGATGCCCCCTTCTAGGTGAAATGACTCTGAAAGTGTCTTGAGATAGCAAACCTAATCTTAAGTAACAATAAATGCTAAAATGTGATGTCAGCAGTTAGCAAAGGAATATTTTTGGACAGAAATATAATAATTAAACAGAATGCTTCCATTGTAAGACTGTGGCATCCCCTTAGCCCCTACTTGAAATCCGCATTACTGAAACAGTTGCAATGTTTGGCCACATCCGGGTTTAAGATGAGCCTCTTCCTGTCACGCTGATTCTCCTTGGTAAAAAATAAACAGATATCAGGAGTTCTACGCTCTTGTGTCCCAATTTAACGAGACTCAATCAAGGCGGAGACGGCGGTGAGGGTGGAGTCTGTGGGAATGGGGCAGTCATGGGTTGGGGCAGTGCTGGAGCAGGGTCCTGGCGGGAAACGGAGCAGAAAGTTTGAGTCTCCATTTCTGTTACCTATCAGAACAGTGAGAGAGCAATCATGGCACTTTTAATGCTAAGGTGAATTTGATAAATGAAAATAGTAACTTACAGTGTTCTTGGTATCCTGAAACACGGTGTGTATGTGATCCCTGGGGCAAGATGAGTCCGTGATAAGGAAGTTGATGCTATTTGTAGTTTTCAGCCTGTGTGTGTGTGTGTGTGTGTGTGTGTGTGTGTGTGGTTCTTTCACTGATGCTTTCCGTACACCTGTGTTTAGGGACCACCTATATGTGTTGCCGGTGCTCCTGTTTCCTCTCAGGAAGGAAGAGAAGATTTCCTGAGGAAGAATTAGAAACATCTGATGCCCAGTGCATTTGCAGTTTCCAGTTCAGCTGTTAGCCTTCTGCGGTTTATTTACATACCCGGCTTTCCTTACCTTGAACCTCAAGCCTCCGTCTTTGATGTTTGTACTGCAGGCTTCTGCTCTTAGAAGAAGGAACCCCTGGGGGACAGTGAGAGTCAGCAGGGGGCACAGCTGGGCCCAGGTGGGGCCCATGAGGTCGCACAGGTGTTGGGAAGCTGTGAGCAGTCGGGTCGGTGCAGCCTTGGGAGAGGCTGGGCTGGGGAACAGAGAGGAAGGCCCGGCGCGCAGTGCGGGTGGACTTGGACTTGATGGAGAAGGGATGGGAAGCTGCCCAGGCCAGCCGCTAACACCTGAGCACCCAGTGATGGAGCGAGAGGAGAGGAGAAGGAGAAGGAGGGAAGGTCATAAGAAGAGTGACGCACAGGTGCCGGCTCCCTGTGGTAGACTGTAGGTTATATATGGTGAACTTAGATTAATAAAACTAAAAAATGAAAAAGCAACTAACAGGGATGGTAGCTGAGTTATAATAATAAGGATGCAGTCTAATTTCCCCACCGTGACATGCGTGGGCCTGAGTTACGGGACTGGAAGTGTGGGTGGTCAAGTGTAGGAAGAGTTTCCCTCATTTCTGAGCACAGAGCTCAGGACGAGTTTCAGACGGGCATCGCTTGCTCTGGCCACTCAGCTCCTTTTCTGGTTTCTCGTCTTCCCTGCGGTTCCTCCTCCCTCAGCCGTTCTGTTTCGAGCTCCCCACATCCCCTGTGTCGCAGGTATCACCTGCTTTCTTTTCCACCACAGCTCAGACAAGGAGGCTGCAGTGTCAGGGACCTCCACTAGATTCCAGGGAGAAAACAGGCAAAAGATGAAAAGATCAGTACTCATATTCCAAAACTGTACTTTCACAAAGAGGTGCTTGGCATAAAAATGAACTCGTACTTGGTGGAACTTCGGGGCGGCAGTGTGGTAGATCCATGTCAGGTGCGGCTGATGGTGAGGGAGGAGAGGAAGGCGTCCGCGGAAGGAAGGCGGAGTCCAGTCACACTAGTAGGCTGTCTCCACCCTTCTGTACGTTTTGTTTCCCACTCCTCCATGGCTAACTGTACAAGCCACACGTTACTCTGAAACACTCATTTTCCATGCTCCCTGCATCCCCATCAACTGCCCCATTTCTGGACAAAATCATTCGCTCAGAAGGGACCTGGGACATTTCACGAATGGCTATGGTAGGAGCTTTCTGTACGAGACATGTGGAGGTGGGAACAGTCTGGAGCAGGGCAACTGGAAATGTAGGGTTTAGGATTGTGGGACTGAAGTCAAGCCTTCTTCAGAGTGATCAGGAAGCAGTTCTTGCATGGAAGTTTCATAAATTGGATAGGAAACGCAGTCATTTGCAATTGCAAGACATCAGATAGTCTTGGATACATTTGCATCTTGGTGAAGTGGCGGTGGTTTCCATTACTGCAGAGAATAGTACACTTAATGCTTTGCTTATGACCCTTACACTCCAGCTTCTACCTTTCATAAATGGGGTTCTGTGCATGATTGTCTTAATATTCAAAACATTTGTTATGCTGTTACTAATTTTGATAACTTAGTGATTTCTCCTTACATCACCCTTTATGAACCTAATAAATTTCCTATTATTTAGCTCACTAAATAGCATGCTAAATATCAGCGTGAGAAGTATGTTATTATTGACAGAATGTTTTAATTAAACATGAGATATGGAAGTATCCTGCTCACGTTTGAGAATAAACATAGATTGCTTGAATGTCAGAATAAACCAAACACGTACAAATTATTCTAAATACAGTGAGTGTGTGGCATTTTTATATTTACAACTGAATGAAGTGTCACTTTTGGCCTGTGTCCATATTGTCTATGACTTACAGTTTTTTCTAAGAATAATAGCATTTCTCATTGGTGAAGAATTTTGACACCTATTGAAAGTAAACAACTAAATTGAGATCTTTTTTCCCTAAACATAATAAAAAGCAAGAGATGGAATTTTAGGCTTTAAACAGTGATAGTGTATGAGTGAGTACTGATGCCATATGAGCTGCTTATTCCTAGTTAGCTTAATTTCTAAGTGTTAAGGAAAATAGTATAATAAAAATATTCTGTCTACACATAAGCCTATGTTGTTGTAATAATTATTGTGTTTCATAAAACCCTAAGTTCTACAGACAGGTTTGAATCAATAAGTAAAATTATTTGCTGTGTGTGCTTCAGTTAAAATATTCATTTAAATTCAAATTTAGAAAGCCTTCATACACACGAAAACTAAGGTAAAGATACGTATAGCTACTGCTTTTCAAAACCATAGAGTGATGACATTAGAAGAAAATAAAAATTAAAGCTTTAATCGAAATTTGCTATTTACTTCTAGAATGCTTTTTTAAAAAACAATATTTAGAGAAGGTGATTTATTGACAAAGGGCCACAGGCAAATGCAGCATTTACTGTCCTTGTAGAAGTTTGGATTTATAGTGCCCAATGTTGAGGACTTTTTCCTACAAAAAGTGTCTGGTAAGGGCCATGTTTTGGTTATGGAGATCAAACAATATGGGTTTCTTTCCTATAAGTATTGGTAATTGAACCAAACATTCCCAGTGATATATGACTTATATAAGCTAATAAGATGTTTCATTAATGGTTTAAAAGTATAGAATAGTGATTCTGTATAAAACTCAGGCAAAAGAGACATAATCTTTGGATACGTTTTAAAACATTGATCCACTTAGGTCTAAATTGTAGTAGAATTTATTCATTTCACTGTAGTAGTCAGGTATACGTGTCATCTCTGCTCTCACCCTGATGTGTGTGAGTGTGCTTTATGCATGTTTCTGAGGGCTTTGCTTATTTTCTCAGAGTTTTTAGATGCACGAGGTATGAAGCATCACAATTTTGTTAGGAAAAAACGTGACCCCTCTAACTCTTCCAACTGCTTTGTTTTAAACGTAATCTATTTCTACTGTGTTTCTTTTAGTAAAGAATCATCTTGCTGCTGTTTTTATACTTTACATTAACTATTTCTTACATTTGTTTCTAGTGATCAAGTTTATTGACTGTTAGAAAACGTCTAACTTCAAGTCTTTTCAGTGCAATTCTGTATAGTTTATTTCATCTAAGTGAACTTTAAAGGTTTTTCTCTTACATCTTTGTAACAATTTCAAATATTTGTTAAATGGTCAAAAATAAGGACAAACTTTTCATTTAAAAGGACACTAATGTACATTCTTCACCTGCTTTCTGGTGTGTCACCATGTCTGCAATTGTACATCAAAATGTACTGCACGGGAAACAAGTGTGCCATCTCCTTATATTAAGAATGTAAAGAACAACATGCAGTAAAACAGCTAGGTGAAAATAGACATTGAGCATAAGAGAGCACACGAATAGCTCTTCAATTTTAAAGTAAGATGCTTTCCCCAAACAGAGGGATATATCAAAGAAGAGTGATGTATTCACGTAGAATATCATCTCTGAGTACGAGGATTTTTTTCTTTTGCTTGAATTACCAAAGAGAGGTTCAATTTATAATAGAGTTAATTGTGCTCAGTTTGAAACCCTGAAAAAATGACTTTGGCTTAGGAAAAGTATGAGTTTTTAAAACCAGATGCAATAAAAATGTAGAAATTAATGAAAAACGTAGAAATTAAATGTGTGTGTGTGTGTGTCTTTAATGATGTTGTAAATTTTAGCCAAGGACGTGCTAATTGATATATGTGAGAACATGAAAAGCACAGGAAAAAGGTCATTATTTATGGGGAAAGTAGTGACTATCCCTAAAAAAGACAAGAAGAAGAAGAAAAAAACGACGATCCTGGTAATTATAGAGCAGTCAGCTTAACTTTGATACCAAGGTAGATACTGGGCCAAATCATCAAACAATCAATTTGCAATCATCTAGAAGAGCAAAAGTTAGTGGGCAGCAACCAGCATGGTTTTGTGAAGAGCAAATTGGGCCAGGCCAATTTAATTTCCTTCTATGATAGAGTGACAGGCCACGCAGATAAGGGCAAAGCAATAGATGTAATCTACCCGGCTTCGGAGCGCTTTTGAGCCCTCTCCACATGACGTTCTCATCCACAAGCGCGGAGATAAGGTCTGGCCGTACTGCGGGCGGTGAGTGCGTGCTCGACCGTGGGTTCATACTCCACCGTCAACTACCAGCCATCCAGCGTCTTCCTGGGGCGTGTCACGGTGCGCACAAGCAGGTTGGTGTCACCAGTGAGACCACGTATGTTTCCCTCGAGGGTGACATTCGAGTGGCACAGAAGCCCTTTGAGAAACCGAGCTCTTTTACGCCAAGGAGACAGCCCAACCTCAGGGAGATCCTTACGGACTCTAAGGGCATATCTAAAAGATGGCAGTTGGAAAAGGAATAACAGAACTATGGGTTGTACTAATTAACGTCTAACCCTAGCTTGTTCCAAGGGGTGTAGTATGTTAGTGCTGTCAGTTAAGTACTAGTATTCTGTTCAGCTCCGGGGGTAGATTATCCTCTGCAGGGCTGTAGAAGCCCCGCTGGAAGGCAGCAGGCAGCAGAGACGTGGAGGTGGAAGAGAACTTTTCTGTTCAGCAGGAAGAAACATCCAGACATGATGGTCCCGAAAGAACTGAACAGACCACCGTTTCTCCTGACCTGCATCACAGACTTGAGAACATTTAGTTACAGATCCTGTGATTGTAGCAGTAAAAAAAAATCCTCAACTTGTAGATAAGAAGAAATTTCCAAACAATTTTGACATTTTGGGAAAGTAGTCTATGGAAAAAAACAAGATAAAGGCCATGGGAATGAAGCAGATAAAAGTGAGGAGAGAAGAGCCGCCTGGCTGTCCGCATCGGGAACAGACTCGGAAATCTCAGCCACAGGGGTATATCTCGGGGCAGGGGCAGATGATAATATGAATGGGCAACCAGGGGTGTGCTGTGGAGCTTAACATGCTCACATTTATTGATTTAAAATCGAAATCTATTTACTAGCACACAGCCCCACCCCATAATGACAGTGCACTTGGAGGAGGGTGCTGTTCGTTCACTTTTATAACGCCCTGTTGAAAGCTATTTAGCTAGTTGCATAGAAAAGGTGCACAGTAGAGGGAGGAAGTTGTTTTACTAGAGCCGACATTAATAACAGCCTAGAGAACAATTTGAAATGATTGAATGATAAACTTGATTTCTCAGTTCACACCCGATGAACTCGGAGGCTTATTAGTCACCCCATTCTCTGCTGAGCGTTCATCCTGTTTTGTGGCACCCTTTGAACCCCCGGGTTTCATGAATAGCATTCCCCTGCAGATAGTTGGTTGGAGCTGCCCTTATTTTCAAACTGTTTGTATTCTGTGGATTCTCAAGAAGTAACAAGCAGGGCTTTCTTGGAGATAACTCCCCCAGGATTAAGTCCAAGGGAGTGGTTCTTAAGCATTTTTCTTCCCCAACTCCCTGAGAGTTCTGCCAAGAGCACTGGTCATTCCATCCCGCCTAATTGCATACAGGAAGACAGCAGAGGATATTATCATCTTGTCTTTATTTAGTCTAGGGGAGCGCAAGATTGCTCGGTGCATTTGGTTGACGGAGAGTTGATAAGCAGCCGCAAGAACAGAGGGGATGTGGCAGAGGCTTTACGATAGACAAATCCCGCCATCGCTGTTAGCGCTGCAAACGTTGGCTCCATTTCTGTGGCATAATTTGGAGCTTCCTAGTGATGTGTAGGAAAATTGCACTTCCGAAGCAGAAGAAACTCTTCAAAGGGAAGTCGCAGAAATGATGGCATTGGAACATCAAGGGCTTTCTTAAATTGGATGTCATTAACCAAAGCCGGCCCATAGTGCTTTTTAGTTTAACGTTAGTGACATATTTTCAGTTCCTGGCCTGAGTTAAAACACTGTGAGTTCAGCAGATGCTGATGGCAGTGCTGAAATGAGGACATGTGGGAAAGCAAAGCCAGTGACTTGTAGGACGGGTGTGCGGACTCCCCACATACACAGGTACACGGCAGCCTTTCCTGACTCTGCGTCGTGATGATCTCTAATCAGAACTGATGTCTTAGCACTGTATTAGCAACCTTGTTGGTCTAAATCTTTATGAACTCGGGTTTCCAGGGAAGACAAAAATTAAGAGAGAGGGGCTGGGGATTTAGCTCAGCGGCAAAATCGCCTGCCTGGCAAGCGCAAGGTCGTGAGTTCGATTCCCGGTACCGGAGAAAAACCGAAAAAAAAAAAAAAAAAAAAAAATTAAGAGAGAACAAGTTTACAGCTTCCAACTGCACTTCACATAAATTATTATGGGAATAGTATTTTCTTAATGGTTACTTAGACGACCTAGAACTAAATTCTTTCTTTAAAAAATTAAAATGGTAATTATCACTTACCAGTTACTGTTTGACAGGGACATATTTGACTATAGGCAAAAATGACATTCCAGTTCATGTGCGTGAAGGAGCCCAAAGGGAAAGCCCATAGGAAAGTGTGTGAGTGAGTTTGGAATCGCAAGGACCTGAGTGGAAATCCTGACTCACTCATAGCCACTGCTGAAGCTCTTCGAACCTCAGATATTTCAGATGTAAAATGAAAGCAATCAGACCCCCTTGCCAGATTGACTGCTGCTTAAATAAAAACAAAGGTCCTGTGGTCAAAGTGCGCGCACAGTGGGTCCTGTCTCGATGGTGACGACGGTTAGTACCGGTCACCCCTCTTCAGCGTGTCAAGATTCCTGCTCCAGGAAGTTTAAGGGCACAGGTTTGGATCAAATGGAGTTGAGTGTAGAGAATCGCAGAATTAGCACATTTAATTTCTGCAGTCGTTCACCGTCTTGATGAAAACTCAGAGTAGTGCTCCTTTTAGGTGGTTGTGCTATGGAGGGAAATAGCTCCTAAAACAGCAAATACGTATCAAAATATGTTTTTTATTTTTATGACAAGCTAATGAAGTCAGTAAAATCAAAATATAATATTTGGTTTTACTGCTTCTAGAATTATTGAGGCTACCTTGCCTCACTAAAAAAATCATATAATTACCATGAGAAGCAAGTATTCTCTTATACCCGAAATGTTGTTATTCCTCTTTTAAGAAACTTGGTAATGGCTAACCAAATGATGAATAAGTCATAATCAATGCGGTATATATAGCCAATCTATATGCAGAAGGCAATAAAATGCCATACCATAAATCCATTTTATGTCTATTGTATAAAGAAATTTCAAAGTTTCTAATTCTAATGATGGTAAAATATGATATAACATGTAGAAAGAATATTTTAGCTTGTCTTTGACAGAAATATTTTATGGAGAAAGAACGTATTATAACTCTTTCTTTAAGGGAATAATATTTTTTAAAGCGGGAATAAATCTATTTCCAAATCATACATGATGAAGAAGCAAAAAAAAAGTGCTTTCTCCAAAGTCAAGTGTAAAGAAGCATTGTAAATATCATGAATAAATGTCACCTCCTCACAGTATTAATAAATGGGGAAATAAAGCATGTCTCTTATCTTTTTTGGCATAATTTAAGATAGTTTATTATTTTGGAGCAGCAAGCAGGGAGCACTTGTTAGAGATCAGCATTTGGTCACAGATTTGTAAATATATCAATTCTCTGCTGAGCAAAGGATTATCCTCAACCTACTGCACGGAAGATAATTACAGACATTTTCATGAATGTTTAGAACATGTGAATTTCACCGGGTTTCCATCCACATTCACATGTGCAGAGTTTACTATCTGGAGTTGTTTCCCCAAATGCTTTGTAACACTTGACTGAATTTTGCTCCATTAGGAGGTAGCAGATTCTAGTTCAGGTTTTTAAGAGAAAAAATTAAGCTAAAATTTTAAAAAATGCTTTCTGCTTCCAATTTTTACTTTTCCAACATCTGAATGTCTCTCCAAGGTGGCTTCCTTTGGGAATATTTTGCTCTTTGTGTGTTTCTGTGGTCAGAATGGGGCCTGCATTGAGAAAGATTATTGAATAAAGTTTCACACACGATGTTTCATTACCTAGAAAAATGTTTATGCACATTCTTGCACTCATTTTTACGTAACTCTTCAGACATAGACATTAAAGAAAGGTGAAACACACATGTAACCAAGTTGGAGATTTCTGGAAGTGGCCTAGGATGAGTTAATTTTAGAGAAGTAGAGAGCAGAGAGGTCCCTTTGTGTCTCACCAAGGCCAAGTTTAAAGTGCATTCAAGCAAATGCTTTTAAAAGTTTTTTGAAAATTTTTTACCTTTTATGTTTTAAAAAAAATTTTTGTGGTGCTGTGGATCGATCCCAGAGTTTTGTGCATGCAGGCAAGAGCACTACCACTGAGCCACATCCCCAGCCCACTAAATGTTTACTAATAAGATGATTGTATAATTCTAACCCAAAGACCCTGCACAGAATTACCTAGCAGGAAGAGGTGTCCCGCAGTGCCAGCATCCGTGCCCTGAGGTGCATGACACAGAGCTACATGACGGTGACCTGGGTTGGGATGAATGGCTTTGTCTGTCCATCATCCAGTACTCAAGAACTTCCCCTGAGTCCTCTTACCTGAAGAAGAAATTTCATGAGACAGTCAGTCTCTCGATCAGGAGGGTACATGGGATTTGGTTGCCACCCCAGACTATGGCTTTAATCTGCCCAGTGGCTTTGGGCAAGTCATTACCCATTTAAACCTTGATTTATTTGTCCTAATTTTGTATTAATATTGCTGATCTCAAAGTGTTGCATGTGAAGTCCACATATGAAAATAAAAGTGACAATACCTCCCAAGGCTATGCAAATGCCCTGTGCCATTCAGGGCAATGAAGTCTGGTAGGGGTAAGTGCCCTGGGCAAGTGGCTTGAGGGCAGCTTGCAAAGATGGTCTGGCCTGCAGCACCTGGCTGTGCAGGCCCGGGAGCGAGTGGACCCACGAATGGGAGGAGAGCGGCGACTTCTCCAGCCCCAGACCAGTGCTCACATCCTAATTCTGGGTTTTGATGGATTCTTGAGGGCCATCGAAACCAACCGATGAGTGGAGTAGGCTGCTGGTCCTCTCTCGCTAGTGGTGGAAGATGAAGATTGCCTTAGGTAGAAACAAGATCTAAATAAAATTTACTGGAGAAGAAGTTCTTTGTCAAGGAAGGAAGGAGAGGGAGTTTCCAGGCTGTGAGGGGTGCCAAGGAGCGGAGAGGTCTTCAGGAAGACACTGCAGAATTCCAGATGCTCCCGAGACAGCTCACGCCCACCTCCTCCCCGCTGACTCATTAATCACAGAGCGTTTGGAGAGCACATCCAGCTCATCGGGGAGAACACCTCCCGTCCACGGCAGCGGAAATCTGATAAGGCGAGAGGGGTCCTTCTGGCAGCCCTGGAGCTCCAGTCCACCCAGTAACACGCTTTCCTGGCCATGTCACTAATTCCTGTTGGAAACTTATCAGCCTCTGTCTCTCGCAGCACAATCCTGCCTGATAAGGGAAGAGCTCCTCTGCTGGTAGCGACCCCCGCCCCGGCCCGCAGTTTATCTGCTCCCGCCCAGTTCATAAATCAGGCTGTGGGATGGTGTTTTGGAGGGAGGGGTCATTTCATGGAATCAAAAGGTATTTCTCTCATTGTAGCAATTAATGCTTTAATGAGAGCCCAGGGCTGGACGTGAGGAAGTTAGAGACGTCTCCCAGGCGCCGCCTCCCTTGTCGGGGACAAGGTAAGGTAATCCTATGCACAGGGGCTATTGTGAGCCAGCCGGCCTCCTCGGCCGCCAGAGACCAGATGCACCTCTTCTATCCTAATCTGTAAACGACTTAAAGGAGCCTTATCTCGGGGCTCTCCGGCTTCATTTCATGCTTGATTTACTTTAATTTGTCTGATAGGGCACAAGGATTTGGAGACGGCCCATCTTTCTGCAGAAAACGTTCAGATTTTTTTTTTTTCCCCTGGCATTGTTGTGTTTGGGGTTTGGGATTTTTTTTTTTTTTTTTTTGAAAAATTTTTTTTGTCCTTGTGGAAGGAATCCTGGTCCCGTGCAGCAGGCCGCTGGAGTGTGTTTCGATGGAAGCTACCCCAGCAGAAAAGAGTTTGTGAAGTGGGGTGATTGTGCTTGGGCCCATTTACATTGAAATCACATTCTGCGATAGATCAGGGTTCCTGAAGGGAGCGGTGCAGCGAGCCCTGGGCCCACAGATCCTTTGAAAGCCTATATATAGCAGCAACAATTGATAGGAGATTTGACAGGAGCTTTATAAATATGTAAATCGGCCTTATCTGATTGGGTTTGTGGAGACACATCGGTACCTCAAAGGAAGCAGGGCTGTGAGAACTACCAGGAAAACAGCTCTCTGCATTCGGAGGGAGGTGAAGAAATAGACATGTTTCCCAGTTGACAGCAGGTCGGCTGGGGGGCTCGGCTCTGCGCACCTGGGAGGGGCGCCCACCAGCCTCTCCAGAGGACCCTGCCCGCCAGGGCTGCATTTGTTTTCCAGCCTTGCACAGATCAGATCCGAGCTATTGACCTTTCACCCCTCTTGTTATTTCTTTAAATTGTTCATGTGATAGGGTGCCAGGGGGATTTGTGCTTACGTTTTTTGCATTTTAAAAAATGTACTTGCAGTGACCCAAGGGAAGGAAAATAAAGTCTTTGGTACATTGATCCCTTGATTAGTTATTTCCTAAATGAAAATGGAAATACTATTAAAGCAGTAATAATGTTCCATCTTAATAGTTGAGGAGTCAATAAATGGCTCCCATGTGCTTCATTAAGGATCTTAATGAAGCCATTTTTGATGGCTGAACTTTACATTATCCTTTTTTTTTTTTCTGTTCTCACATTTTATTTTTTTTTTTTTAAGCTAGGAATCACTGAAGGAAGAGAAGTAGTGGGTATGAACTGTTTCACAGATTTTCATTATATTACAGTATGGTCGCTACTGCTAAAATGAAGTTAATTGCACTTTTTCTGGTAAATTCTTTGCAAAAGATAAAACAGAAGGATATATTTAAAGTAGGCGGCCTTAAGCTGTACCCTCTGATCTGCTGATAGGAGTCCTGACCATTCCATATTGTATTTTGTGGCACCAGACACACACACACACACACACACACACACACACACACACAGAGTCAGCAATCCCACCTGCCTCCACTGGCTTTCCCACCTCTGCGTACTGGACCTGGGGTCCTACCTTCCCTCTCTTCTATGCATAAGCCGTGGTCCAGGCCTTGCTAGAAAGTGGTGGGGCGTGAGAGCCAGGTGCCTCTGGCCCCTCTGTGAAGACCAGCTGTAAGCTGATCTTGAACAATTGCCTTTGAAGACCAACAGCACACCCCGAATGCGGTTTAATTGTTGGGTATTGCTCTTGTCTGGGTGTGGGTGCGCTGGGCTGAGGGTTGCGTGTACCGCTTTGGTGGCTAAAGACTGCTTCAGCTGGAATCTCCTCCTGGTAGGAAATTTGCCATAAGGAAGGGTGGCAAACACCCTTCAACCAAGGCAGGGAGGGATCCACGCAGAGCCCATGCTCATGTCCTAGGGAAGGTCTCTGGGTGACACAAGGGTTTCAGGTGACTGGGGTGTTTTTGACTCATGTGAGTAATTACAAAATAAGGGTTGCTAAGAACGAGACATTACAAGACTGATTGTCCAGGTTGTAAGAATTACTCAAACACCTTTCCCATCACAGGACAGTAGTGGATCGCCAGTGGGAGACCTGGGCAGTGGCCTGGACAACAGGGCTGGGGATTTGGGGGTCTGGGTTTTCTGAGTCTCAGGGGTCCCCGTTCCACAAATGGCCCCCTCAGGATCCCTGAGGATGGCAGGGGAGAACCAGGGTGTCCGTGCTGCAGGGAGAGTCTGCCCTTTTCTCAGGGCGGGGGACCTGGCTGCAGGGACTCGAGCTTTGGGGTCAGTGTCTGGGGCACTGCTTGGTGTTGGTGACTTCTGCTCTGGCCTGAGGCTGGCATCAGAAGCTCCATCCTGGGTGCCACTTGGTCTCCTTGCGGGGCAGGGAAGGCCCTCGAGCCTGGCTGGCCCGGGTGTGGAGGGAGCCTTGGGACGCTGTCCCCTTCCTGACCCCGGGGTCCTCCCGCACCCCCAGCTGCCCCTTGCCAGTGCCGACACCATACCGGGCTGCACCTTCACTGCACGACCCCGTCCTCCCTGAGAGAGGCAGAGCGTGCGCCTCACCAAATCCTGAGGAAGTCTGAGCTCTCCTTTCTGTTGGGCCCATGCCAACATGGTGGACAGAAAGATAACATAGGCCTGCTGCCTGCTCCCTCCTCGGCTCAGGGCAGAGGTGGCCCCGACGAGGGTAGTGCAGCCATGGCCCTGGGTCTCCCCTCCATGCTGGAGAACAACGCTTAGTGCACGCCGGTGCTCCGTGGGGATCCTGCCTGAGCCCTGTGCCCCTGGGACCTCTCACTTCCAGGGAGTTGTAGAATGCACGTTATTTCTGGGCTGGAGGTTTGCCAACATGTCAGATCCAGTATCAACTACTAACTTGGGCTGGGGAAAAATTCTTCATCACAGAATTATGCCTTCAGCTTTGAGCTACTGCTGTGGCATATTCCCTTTTTATCCCTTTGTGTGTGGAGGCAGTGGTGGTACTGGGGATTGAACCCAGGCCTTTTGCACTGAACTACATTCTGGCCTTTTAATTTTATTTTTATTCTTTGAAGCAGAGTTTCATTGAGTCGTAAAGTTGCCCAGGCTGATGACTCTTACATTAGATTGTATTTGGGGGCTGTTTTGAAAAAATCATTTACATAGCTAATATGTGAGGAAACGTGTTGAAATTAGGTGGTCCTAGCTGGGCATGGTGCCACACACCTGTAATCCTAGCTCTTGAGAGGCGGAGGGATGAGGATTGCCATGAGTTCAAGGCCAGCCTGAACTTCATAGTGAGAGTCTATCTCAAAAAAAAACAACAAAAAAGTAGGTGGTCCTGGGCTCAAATCTTAGCCTTGGTCCTTGTTAACCAGTTGGCCTTGGGCCTCAGTTTCTTTGTCTTATGAAATGGGAATATTGGTAAGTACCTCACACCATCTTGTTAGGATTAAATGCAGGATTCTTTCACAAAATGTTCAGCACTGTATGTATCTGACACATAGAAAACGTTTCATAAATAATGCATATGATAGTAGCAATGCAAAAGAAATCAGTTTTTATATTTTATAATACCAGGCAGTCATTTCCACACAAAGTCCATAGCCAATCATGTGCTCTAAATTTCTTCATTATGCTGGAGTTTCGAAGTCTTTGATTAATTTGAGATGCCAGAGTTTCTTATTTATGTGAAAGAATAGATATGCTTCAAAAAGAAATGCTTAAAGAAAAATAAATCCCTAAAATTTTCAGTGATTTAATGTGCACGATCAACTTTACAAATGTCAGAGAGGTATGTTGTTTTCCTGTAAATTAATTGGTTAAACAGCCCTTTGATGTAAGACAGTAAAGCTCAAAAGAAAGAAATATTTATTTTAAAATGGCAGTGGGTTGAGTTTTCCATGAGAATTTTTATAGGGAAACTAGGACTTGAAGATCTTTGTATTAGCTGACATATGCCCAAAAGACATATGTGTGTGCTGTTGTATGTGTTATAAATTTTTGTTAAATTAATTGTAGAAATAGCTGCAGTTTTTCCTTGTTAAATCATGATTTTGAATTTTTGCAAGCTCACTGTTGTCCTAGTTGAAATACTAACTCTGTATAATCAGTGATCTAGTTGCGTTATGGGTGCCCTGGCCAGTGAGCGAATTTCCGCGGCTGGTTAAACGGTGCGTTTGTGATTGTGGGGCGAACAACTTCACATGCAAACACCTGGGGAGACAGTGAGGTCCTGATGCTAATAGACAGCAGCAGACAAGTCGGATTTGGTAAATTACGTTTTTCTTTCGATTGGACATACTTTTCTCTCCTAGATATTTCTCAAGGCCTTTTATGAATTCCAGCTTCTGTCTTTTCTTATATTTATGGTTTCACTAAAATCCTCAGGTAGCGAAATACCTGCGCTCATGAATCATTTGCAGATAATGGTGGTTCAGACGCTCTCTGTCCAAATTGATAGTGGGTATCTGATCCAGAGCGATGCCTATTTTTTAAGGTCTCTATAAGGAGTTTATGGAGACAAAAATTCCTTCTCTGTGATCTCACGTTCATTATCACACCTAGTAGGCGGCTCCTCACCGTGGGAGCGGAGGACGCCGCAACCTGGAGCGGCTCCGTCCCTTTGCTTTCCGATCTCTTCACTCAGGTGCCTGGATTCCGGACAGAATCCCTCTGAACTGTGTGCGTGGTGCTCCAACAGATGGAGGCTTTTAGATCCATTTCATCTCTGTGTCTGGATCTTTTCTCAAGAATCTGAACCGGAATTTATGGAATTGTATTTCAAAAAGTTATGTTTTTATGTGTGCGGGATGGAACCTGTGCTTTGAAATGGCATTCTGCTGATTTGTAATATTTAAGTATTTTTCTAGGGAGTTCATACTCCACCTTATTAATACAATTGACTAATTTGAAGTATTTCCTAGGGGTGGAGTAGATACTTCCCTTAGGGGAGTGATGCTGCTTCAGTCGCCAGCTCTTAAGAAAGCCAAATAGGCCTGAAAATACAAAGCCATTTTCTGGCAGAGTCCCGTGACAAAGTGCGCTTTCCGAGCTGCACGTGTCGTGCGAGTGTGTGGTGCCGTCCCGTGTGCAGTGTGGTGTGGAGCTCGCATCACGGTGGAGGCACGGGTGGAGTCCTGGCTTCCCAGGCAAAGGTTTCGGGTGGATGGTGGGCCACGCTTTCTCACCATGGCGGAGCTTGCTCCTTCTGCGTGACTCTCCACCCTCAGCTGTGACCTGGCCTCGGACGAGTCACCTGCTCCTGGGGAGACTCCCTGAGGCCCCTGCTGGTCCCCACCCCAGGCGTGCACGTTCTGCATGTGCTCTTCTTTACAACGCCGGTCTCGATCGCCATCCATCGCAGTGTCAGTATCTGAATATGGCTTCCCTTTCTCAGAGCAAGACACAGTGTGTAATTTTTGTTCATTTCTCTCTGGATGTAGATGCTGAGCTTCCTGTAGGACCTGCGCGTGGCAGGCTCTTGGTGAGTGTGGAGAGGCATGGGTGCCGGGAGGGTAACCCTCTGGCGTGCCCTCAGCTTGGAGCTTGTATGGTAGTTCCTGCGGTGTCACTGTGGGCGAATGCTGGGCCAGCGGGTGACCTGAGCCTCCCTGGCAACCGAGGAAGCCAGAGGCAGAGAAGCGAGCACTCTGAGGAGAGAGGAGGGTGCTCGCAAGTTCCCTGGGCCCCCGCTAATTGGAGGAGTCAGCTATCAAAAGTGCTGAACTATCCACAAATGTAATTATCAGCGTCAAACAGGAAGATGTGCTAAGATAACAAGCCAGGAAATTCAGCTTTTCGCCATGCGGATGTTTCCTGGATCTGGAGATGCTTTCCCTTGGTGTTGCTTCCCACTCTTGTGGGGGAACCGGGCTCCGCACGGTCACACAGTGGCCAGGTGGTCGGCGCTGCTTTCCTGTGCTTCGGGCTCCCACTTGGCCCTCACGTCTGTGCTGTGGCTGGGAAGGCGGAGGATCAGAAGCCCCAGGCAGCTCCCACCCCTCAGCGTCTTATATTTTAAGCCACTTTAAACATTTGTTTTGTTTTAGACACTCAAGGAAGACCACCAGCTTCTTTGCTTGTATTCTCATATTGTTTAGAAAATGGTTATAAACCGAATCAGAACCTGTGGTTAGCTGTACAGGAAAGAATCAGCTTCTATAGCTGAAAACACCAAAGGTCACGGCACCATCAGGGTGCGGGCTGCGATTCCTTGTTGTGTCCTGGTTCTGTCCTGCTTTGGGCTTTCGTGCTTAGATTCCTTTCCCACAGCTGGGATTTCTAGAACCCACACACAGCCCAGAGCTAAGGAGCTCTGTGTCTAGGCATTTTTTACAAAAGTCTTGACGTTGACTTTCATTATTGTGGTTTCTATTGCATGTCACCTTTTGAAGCAGTTGTTGTAGAGGAGAGTCTAGAACATGAACTCTTAGTGTTAAACCCCATGGAAATTACAGGCTCACAGGAAGAAAGGGATAAGCAGGCTCTGAGAAGGGTCCAGGATGTTAATCAGTAAGAATGTAAGTGGTGCTATAGGAGAAATACATTTGGGAACAATTAATATTTGAAAATGATCTGCACATCATCATACTGCTGGGTATAATTTTCCATAGCCCTAAACAAAATGAGTTATTTTTTAAAATACTTATACAGGGGTCCCTTGGCTCACAAACTTAATTTGCTCCATGATTCTGAGGAAGATGGCTGCGATCCTGTTTGTTACTCAGTGTAATTTACAAATGGAAGTAAAATTTTGCTGGATACTTCTTTTCACAAACTGAATTGCCCACAAACAGAAGCATTCGTGAATCAAGGTATTACTTACTGTATTTGTTAATTTCGAGAAGATTGGTTTATTAGCAGTTAAAAATTGAGCATCATTTAGGAAAAATACATGTGTGATGACTCAAGGTAGCCATGTATTTGGATAATTATGATAAAATGAATAACTTAGAACACAGAGCGTGGCCATTAGACTGTATTTCTCTTTTTTTCCTTTGACAATAATATTTCCTCCTCTGTTTGTCTAATATAGTTATTATAGCATTGATATATATCATAGTTAAAACTTGTGGGAAACTACATGACTGCCATGGTTTCAGAGTATGCCCTGTGAACTCAGCACCTCATGAAATAGTCGTAATAGAATCCCCGTCTCCAGGATAGTACGTGAGGCCCCGCACTGATGAATGGTGAGGTAGGAAGGCGAACCTCAGTCTTCTCCTGTTAGATCTCCTGTGTTACCCTTAAGACCATTGGATAAAGGGGGCCTTCAATTCATTGCCTAGATATCTTTCAGTTATTTCTTGACATTTTCTTTTTATTCTTCAAAACAATTTTTTGTGGGAGCATTCGGTACACTTCTAGTTTTTACTTCAGAACAAAGAAAATGGAGTGGACCCTTATTTTGGACTTCAGCATTTTTTTTTTCTTTTTTTCAGTTTTTGTTTTTCATTAGTACATGTTTTATTAGTACTTTTCATTAGTACATGTTTCAAACATACATAATGATCACATACCTTGTGGGGTGTTGTTGTTGTGTCTGTACTCAATTTCTTAATTCCCTTCCCACATGAGAAAGGTCTGTCTCCCTGCTTTTTATTATCTGTCCTTTATTTTGCTTTTTATTTGGGGGGATTCTTTATATGTGAGTAACCATGCCATACTTAAGCTTGTACATCCACTTTATTTCATTTAACATTGAGTCTCAAGTAAAAAAGAAATGTTTTCAAAAACACCATTAGTTTAGTATGTGCATATTTTGGTTATAAGGATACTTTTTAAGTTGTGTCAGACAAAATTAGAATCACTAGGTTTCACTGAAAGTGAAAATGATTCTTTACTGAGAGTGATTCTTCTATCTGATATAAATTAAAAAATATATATTTTTCCAGCATTATTGAGTTATAATTGACAAAGTAAAGTGTATTTAAGTTGGACACCATGAGTTTTGATATTCACTGGGAAATGAACGATTACTGCAGTGAAACTGATCGACTTATCTATCGCTTCAGAGTTGACACTTTTCTGTGTGGTGAGAACACTTTGCTCATAGTTTGCACCTCCTTTAGACTTAGCCAGTGTTTCCTTTATCACCATAACATGGCTAACAACAAAATAATTGGTGAGTTATTTTTCCCTGAAGATTTTGGAACCAAGTTGATTTTATCTCAGTGTATTCACTCAGAGGTATTCTGAGCATTGATAACATCATCCTCATCTCATAGACACCTCCTTTGTAACAACCCAAGGGTTTGGAAAAATAAATGCCGCTTCTAAAGAGGGGCTGACCATGGCTGTAACCCTTTCCATCCATGTTTGCCTACGTACCTGTGAATCATAATCGTGTTCTAACAGGAGCTGAGGCTGATTTCCTCGTGCTCTGTGGATCTATTAACATAGATACAATTATTATTCATCTTTTTAGCTCAGATGGCTAGCAACTCATCTTTCCTTGTACAGTTTATTTATTCAAATTAAAGTTTAATTTCACTTGTAGATTCGATAAAATGCTTACTCTCTGTTGATTTAGTCTTCTCAAATGTCCAAACATTTTTATAGTTTTACACATCTCTCATGCATGAAAAACTGAGAATGTGTGTTGATTTGCTAGAAATGAGGCTTGGACTAAAATCGTGGAGGTTCTTTGTGTTACTACAACCTCAGAACTGCTATATGCAGAAAAGGAAAGGAGGAGGGGCTGGCTTGAAAGGAAGTGTTCAGTGGCAGCAAGCTCTTTGAGATGGAGCTGTTAGGACAGAAAATATGAACAGCCTCTCTCAACAGTGCACTCGTGAAAAGATAGACGTGCTAAACTAGCAAGACAGTGGTGCAGCCCCTGCTCGGCTTTGGATTTCTACTTTGGACATCAATGCTGCAGCGTTATTTTGAGATGGAAGTAGACTAGGATTTTGCAGAAAGTTGTAGATCACTTTGTGACAAAATTGATGAATAGTATGCTAAGAAGAAATAGTGAATGGACAAGGTGTTTTGATATTTGTTAGTTAAAGAAACTTTACTTAGGATTTGAGGACAAGAGTAATAAATACAGCTAGCATTTCTTAAGTGTCTTACATGTGCACTGTGTAACATTAGCAAAGAAACATTCCATTAGTAAAAAGAAAAACGCAAATATAAATTAATTCATGATTCCTCTCAACCTCTTGGGACTTACATAGTTATCATCTCCACTTTATAAATGAAAAAATGGAGGCACCCAGGCTTAAATAAACTGTAGATGACTAATACAATATTCAGACGCATTTCTGGAGCCATATCATCACTGTATGAAAATGCAGACTGCACGTGGAATTTTGTCACTAGGCTGTTGGAAGAATTAACAGAATATACTTAGCTCGATCCCTGGAAAAATAGATAATAGTTCAATAAGCTTGAGATGTTACTCTTTAAAATTTTGAGTTGAAGGTATAATTTCATATTATTCAAAGAATGATGGGAAATTGTCTTGTGCCAGGCAAAGGAAAATGTGAGGTAACCCTAGACTGTCTTCCCAAAGACTTCAATCATAAAGAGTTTTAGATACTTTTAAATGGCCACCAGGCTGATCCTCTATTTCCGTAGATGTGTTTGTCTCCAGTGTGTATTACACAGCAGAGACTGATAATACAGAGTGAATAATATTAAGGAGCACACTGGCATTATGCAGATGTTTTTGATTATAATAAATTGGAATTCAGAACTCGCATACCTGCTAAAAGAAAAAGTTGTCACAGGTGCAGCATAAGATCCCCGGACTGCATGGTCTGAGGTCCTCTGCTTTTTCACAGATGGCCTGAGTGTGAGGCACTACTTTGAATGCCTTGGGCTTTAGTTTCCTTTTTTGTGTTCTTCAGAGTTTGCTGAGGAATATCAGACATGAGTTTGCACACTTACAGCAACTGTCGATATACTGAAGTATAATTGAAACAAATGGTGAAAGTTTAAATTTTAAAAGTGTATTACATCCAGGCATGGTGGTTAAAAAAGTATATTACAGTGAAAGACACATTCCCAATAACCCCCCTCAAAACATTCCCCTCACTTCAGAAACGCTTCCCCCACCACTCTCACAACTTTCTGAAGCAGTTCTGGAGATCCTCTTTCCTGAGTGTCTGTACAAGGTGTGATAAAAAGTACGGTGAGCGCCGGCCAGCGAAAATGCAGCCCCATAAGAGCATGACACTGTCTCTTCATCCCCCTTGCTCACTGCACCTGGCACCCTGTGACTTCTGGCTCTTCCCAAAGGCAAGATGGCCGTGAAAGGGAAGCATTTTTGACTGATTCAGGACATAAGCTCAGTTGTGACAGTGCAACCAAAGACACTCACAGAAGAGGACTACCGGAACTGGCAAAAATGATGGGATAAATGTGTTCAAAGTGCGTGAGAGTATTTTGTGGAGGATTAATGGCAGTGTGTCTTTTACTGTAATAAATTATTTTTAAAAATTATACATTCATCTTGTTTTGATCACATCTCTTACAACCATATACACCTTTAGTACTTGAATGGCTTTTGGAAAAATAAGTTCTGCTAGCCTAATATTCTCATTTCTCTCTCTTTCTAATTAAAGTAGTTTTATAAAGTAAACATTTTGATAAACTATTTTCTGAGGTACACAAGTACCTTTGTGTCATTGAAGAGGCCATCCCAGAGGGAAAGGAAATAATTGTTCATTTGATGGTGATAAATACCGTGGAATTCTAGACATATAGGTTAACAGGACATAGTTAAAGGGAAAGAGTTCAAAAGAAAATCTAACTAAAGTCTAAAGTCAAAGTCTAACTCTTACTTTCATAATGAGAAATAAGACAAGTAGGAAAATGTGATTAAAAGCTATTTCAGTCGATAAGAGCATTGTTATAGCGGACAAAGTATCCCACGGGTCTATTAGGACGGAGGTTATTTCTGAGAGGAAGGGGTTGAGAAGGGGGTGGGAAGGTCCTTTTGGGAAGAGGTGAGTTTGGAGTGGACTTTGAAGTGTGGCTAATTGATAAGGTTATACATTATTCTACGAAGAAAGTGTCTAAATGTAGATAACTACTCGAGAAAAGATTGATGGACAATTTTGGGGGTGAGAGTCCTGGAGTGTGGCTGGCGCCTGCATTCATCAGGCTAACTTGACAATGGCGATGTGTGAGACACCACCGAAGAGGTCGACTGCCAGGCCGAGTTGTCTGGAAGTCACTGTGTCAAATGATCATGAACAGTGTACATATGTGTGGGAAATTCCATGCAGCCAACAGGATCAGGACTCCAGATGGTAGTTAGCACATATGTGCTCACAGTCCCTAGAGCTCAGATTGTATAAAATGCCAGGAAAAGAGGTGTACACACACATGCACATGCATGCACATGTCCACACACACATGCACACACATGCACACATATGCACATGTCCCCACACTCATGCACACACACTGGACTGGAAAACAGGAAAGAGAGCTGTCAGTGAACCACAAAACTGCAAGCAATTTTTAGTAAACAGCAAGTAAGCAGAACTGGATTAGTACAGGGAGAAAATAAAAAATACAGCTCCAGATATTTTTCAGGGGGGAAAAGATAATGTAAACAATACGAACATTTCAGTGAAATTCCTAACTTAGAGGAATATATGAAAGGTGCTTGTGACAGGGTACCCAATCATTGCAATGTGTAATTAATGACTTCAAACAATTTTATAAATTGTATTTAATTCATTGAACTCATAGGAAATTATAGATAATTATGAAAACTAAACATGTTAGAAAAATGGTTAAAAAATGCCGGCCTTAGAGGTAACCTGGAGGAAAAAAAAGGGAAGAAGTTTCTGCCTATGAACATAAAACCTAGTATATAAGGACAGTAATTAGAGCATTATGTTATATCCCAATGGTTTAAGAAAGCACCCTTGATAGTGTGATACAAGATCTATCCAGAAATCCACTCTGCGTACATAAATATTTGGTGTAATAGATATGAAAGTGGTAAGCTATTTAGTAAATGTCATTCAGTCAATTGGCTTGCTGTTTGGGAATAAATAAAATTATAGGAGAACTCAAATTGTTAATAGAGTGCCTTTCTGTTGAGGGGAGTAGGACAGGGGACCTTTCAAACTGCATTTTTTGAATAGTTTTGTAGGACTATAGTCAGGCATTATTTATATAAAAATGCAAAGAAAAGTTAAGCGCAATGAGAGAACAGCACCTTCAGCTTGTCTCATAACTAAATGTTTGGTATTTCCTACTGGGAATGTTAATGCATCTTTGAACTTGGAATAAAGGCTGTGAGCTTTACAAGTCAACAGAGTTCTGGTCTATATATCACTGTGTTGAGAAAGGTATTGAAAGTGTATTTATGCATAGAGTTCAGATACTGCTGCTCAATTTAAAGCTGTAACTTTCTTCTCCTCTAATTGGCTATGCATATTTGGAAGTTGAAAGCCTTTACATCAAAATCTGAATCAGTCCCATTGCCAAACTCATTCCTTTAACCCTGGAGCTATCTTACCTTCCCCTCTAGCTCAGTAGCTACCATGCACCAGGCGCTCAGGAGGTTTGAGGAGCAGAAATGCACCAGAATGTTCCAATAGAATTGCTCTCAGCCAGCTCTGACACCAGCCCTGGTTCTGATTTGAGCAAATTACTCGTTTGTTTGTTTGTTTTTGCAATACTGGAGATTGGACCCAGGGACTCACACTTGCTACTCTATGGGTGACAACATCCCTGGCCCTTTTTATTGTTTAATTTGAAATAAGGTCTGTCTTAAGTCACCCAGGCAGGCCTGGAGCTGGCTGTCTTCTTGCCTCGGCTTACAGGTAGCTGGGATTACAAGG
The DNA here is from genome assembly GCF_000276665.1 of Chinchilla lanigera. Taxonomy (NCBI): domain Eukaryota; kingdom Metazoa; phylum Chordata; class Mammalia; order Rodentia; family Chinchillidae; genus Chinchilla; species Chinchilla lanigera. The sequence continues at coordinate 29,036,432 of NW_004955417.1, forward strand.
GGCCACCACTGTGCCAGATGTAAGCTACTTTTAATTAAGCTTTTTCATCTGTAAATTGCACTTAAAGTGATCTGCCTCACAAGATTTAATTACATGGAAATATTCAGTCCAGAACTTTGCACGTAATGACTGCTCAGCGAAGGTACTTGCAGGAGCTGGTAGGACTGGTGGGGACTGTAAGTATCTATGAGTCCTGCTGGGGACATCTGTGGAAGAGGACCATCCGGGTATGCTCTTCCAGCCATTGGCAAAGGTGCTTCTGCCCTTTACACCCACAGGGTGTGAGACTTCACCTTTTACCTCCCCAGAGAGGTGAGCTTTCTGTTCCTTGGCCTCTTGTGTGAAACCTAGGGCAGTAGATCCAAGGAATGGTGTGACTAGCCATTCTCAAACCATGCTCTCGTTCACATTTGTCCTGGCGTCCTGCTGCCTCACGCTGTGGCTGTCCTCCCCTCTTGCCTGTCCCCGGTCCTGGGGTCCACACATGCAGTGGCCAGCCAGCAGTGATACCAAGGTTATGCCGTTTTAGACACCAGAATTACAGCCCCACAGCTTTGGAGCAAATCCTTGGAAAGAGTAATTTCTTCTCTGCTCTACTGCATCCGGCAATTACTGCTCTCCCCTGCATCCTTGCTGGTCATGCTGCTGGTATGAGTGACAGTCCCTGCAGCGAGGGGCTGGGAGGGGCCAGGACAGTCAGCGGCACAGGGCAGAGGTCATCAGCTTGGTGACCACCCCACTCGCAGGTTACTTCTGTGTGCATGTTGTGTGTGTTTAGCCTTGAGAGCAACTTGGGGCCTGTGGGCAGAGGCAGCCAGGAAAGCAGAGTTGCAGGATCACAGGTGTGCACAGGTTGTGCATAGCTGCCTGCGTGCCAGACTGGGCTCCCTGCCTTGATCTCTCCACAAGTCAGAAAATCTCTTTTGTTCTCTGTGTCAGTTTAGAGCTGGTCCCAGCCTAGAGTTACTGTTCTAAGTAAAAGCATCATGTGGAGACTCCTGACCTCCCGCCACTTCCGTGTTAAACCTTTAACTCTGTTGGGATCCGTAATGCACAGGAAAGTGCTTACCTGGGTAGTTGAGGGGCGTTAGGGAGAAGGAACTATGTAAATGCTGGCAGGTGTGTTAAAATGTCACCTTTTCTTGATCGGCGAAGGCCACGGTGACTCTTGGTTCTTCTGAGCATGCATCTTAGGAGAGTGTAGTGACTTTCACCTCTGTTTCCCAGAGCCCAAACCCAGCCATTGTCTGCATAGTGACAGAGTGCAGTAAGGGTAAACCACGTGTCCTGCGCCTTTCTGCGTCGCTGTACCTACTTGGTCATGGCTCGGCCACCGCAGATACATTCTGTGGCCTGCTCTGTCTCTCTTTGTCATTTCACACACATGTGTGCATGCACACATACATCACACCATCCAGTTATAGCACCAAGAAACACTCGGACCAGTAATTTGAGCAGGGTCCCCTTTCCTGGCAAAGTCAGGGAAGGAGTGTGTAAAGCTTTGGTGAGGAACAGGATTTGCTCCTGCGTCAGTTCTAGATGGTATCTGTGATCAGAGGGACATATGCTGCCCGTCCACCCCCTCTGTACTTCAGAACTGCCTGTGACCCGGAGGGGACGCGTGCCCTTCTGCAGTTGCCTGGAGACTGCACAGCGTCTGCTCTCTTTCATGGCTCTGAAGGGGAAGGAGCCTCACAGAGAGCCCTAGACTCGGCGGAGGGGAAGAAAGGTCCTTGAGTGTTTAAAACAAGTGTCTCACCAGGAGATAATGGTCGAGCTGTGGGTTATAAATGATGTATTTTGTTCTTTTCGTCTTGCTGATGGCACAAGGGAAAAAAAAGTTCATCTCTCGCTTATCAAAATACTGTGACATTTCTTCTTCCACAGGAAAATTTTCAATCACAGACTTCTGCAGCTACCGACACCAAATTTACCCAATGCTAAAACTCCACAGCGTCGTGAAAACCTGTTTGAGCCTCTTGTTCTTTTTTGATCTTCCCTCAAACTGAAACACATGCAGACCGCCACTCCTTCAGTCTGCTGTGAATTCACTATTTCATCGCTTCAGGAACACATGTAGGACTCGCTACACAAATAGCCTTTGTTTGTCTCCTGTTCCATTGGTAATATTTTCGTGATGTTGTTGGCACAGCTATTTCTAAGCTCTTAGTATTCTTGGTCCTGTAAGCTTTGAAAAAAACAAGCTTTACCAAGCTTTCTTCAAAATGAACACATTTGGAAACAAATTTAAAAATACAGAAGTATGAGAGGGTCGTTCTGTGCCAGTAACCTGGTGATGATCATGTCAGGAATATTAATCAAAATGATATGCTCATTTGATTATTTCGAAGGAGGGATTGTTTTCTCTCCATGTTGCATACTCCCTGTGTAGAAACCAGAATAGAACTTGTCCAAGGCAGATCAATAGAAATAAGGAGTGTGCAACTCAATTTTTAAGCACTAGTACTGGGCAGTTAGGTGATGTGATTTCCATGTCCTCCTTGAGATTAAAGTGATTTTGTAATTTTAATAAAAATGGCTATAGCATTTGGAACATAGTATCTCCCAGCTGCCGTAGACATAGCATAAAGCTCATGTTCCATTTGTCTAAAGGACAAACTAACGTGGTGCACTGCCCAGATAAAGAACTTTTAAAAAGTTGCCCTAACTGTACTTTCTCTACAGCCATAGCAGTTTACGTATAGATCAAATAATTCTGGAAATAATCAGATGCCAAATTTTGAATTTGTATTATTATTGCAACATGTTGACATATTTAGATCACCCGGCCTGGATGCATGAGATTAATGATTCCTGCACACATAAAAAATCTGTTTGCTTTAGAGCTCACAAGTACTTCCTGATGAACTAATTTCTTACATTGTTTCAAAAACTTGAAACCACAATACTTGTTTTTTTCAGTGTTAGACTTTCTTACTGCTGTTATGTGAATTGACATTTTACTTTTTTGTGTGGGATAAATTCTTCTTCTCCGTGAAAACCTTCTTACCCCTGTCCTGTTAGATTCTGTTCTCCCAAATGTTCTAAATTAGTAAGTGCACCTCACACACCCAGCTCGAATTCCAAATGGCTAATGCCGATTGAAACTCCCTCCACGTGTTAAGACCATGGAAACTAAGAAAAAATAATGACTTAAGAGGGAAATTTGGATTCATTCACACTTCCATGAAAAGAAAACACAAGAGCATGTTGTAAGGAGACATAATGTTCAGATCTGAGGAGGCAGGAAGGCGTTCACTGTTAAATACAGTTGGTTTTCACGTTTAAAAAATACTTTTTCCACTTTGAAGTCCAGAAACTACCTGGCTAGGCTCTGCTGTTTTTGTGTCTGTGTTAAAGGTTTCATACGAGTCCTTTAAAAAATCACAAGGATAATGATCAACTAAAATGGAGCAAAGTCAGTATTAAAGAAGTAATGCATTTAGGTAAAACACTGGTTTACGATGGAAAACAAAACATGAATTTAGAGATTTCAAATAACTATCCAATCTTAGCACCAAGAAAATACATACGTTCGTAATTCTGTAAAATCATGCTAATGACCAAATGCTCCTCTCCTAGTCCAGACTGGAAGGAAAGGAAGTATTTGTGAACTCATCCAGGGGTCTAAGTTCTCTCCTTTCTCCTCTGGCCTCTCCCCTTTCTCGGCTTCACATGGTAGGTGATCTCCATTTGCCTGCCGTGAGGCCTGCAGATTGCTTTGCCTGTCTGTGTGTGCCTCAGTTTCTCCGTATTTAAGGTGGTAACAGCGGTCTGTGTTCCACAGGCTGTCCTGAGGGTTTGCTGAATATGCGTCCGTTGCAGGGCCTGAAGTCTGCAGCATGGAATGGGGCAGAGGAGTGGTCGCTTTGAAGAAGAGAAGCAGCAGTTTTCTCTCAGCCCACATCAGCCTTCCGGAACCTCACAGGGCATCCCTGGGGCAGGGCAGACTCAGCACAGTTTGGGGAGGGGAGGTGTCACCCTGTGTCTAGGACAGCAGTGGCTTTGAACTCACACCGTGGGCGTGAAAAGTGTCTATCAGTGTAGCAAAATGGGCAGATTGGAACAGGGTGAGCTTTGTTTTTCTTAAACCCAAGGTCTACACTGAAACCGGAGCCAACCAGCGGCTGCAGCTGTGGAAGAGGCTCGGCCGTGCCAGGTGCCTGCACCACTGCCTCACTGTACCCTGAGTTCTGTCCAGAGCTGGGTGGAAGACAGGGACTTTGGAGCCTGCACTGGGTCATTGATGTCTGCAGGCCAGGAGAGCTGGGCTTCCAAGTATAGGGCTCCACCTGCGCTGTACCCTGAACTCAGTCTTGAAGAATGCGTGGCATCTACAGAGGAATCGGAATTATGCCCTCCTGGGATGTCAGAGCAAATCCAACTCTTGCATTTTCCAGCTTCATGGCTTTCAAGACAGTTATTCAGTGCTTGCTAGGTGCCAGGCTTCTAACGTCTGTTCTGCTGGCAAGGCCAGGCAGGCTGGGCCCTGCTCTGGAGCCCGAGCAAAAGGCAGGTGGGTGGGAAGCACAGTAAATGCAGTGTGCGGGGGCTGCTCCGCCTCACTAGATGCAGAGAAGGGAGGCCCCTGGCCTGACGGGAAAAGCAGGAGTGAGCGTGGGGGCGGGGCAAGGTCCTGCAGGGTGAGCAGACCTCGTGGGCTGGGTGGGCCCTGAGAGTCTATGTTGACCTAACTGATCAAGCTGTGAAGGAAATGTGCAGGAGATCTGTAGGGTTATTGTAATTATTAGTGCATTTGATTGGGGAAAATGCCGAGTCTCCTTGTGACATTTTCACACAGGCTTATGACGTAGTTGGCTTTGTCCCCCCCTTGCTGTTCTCCCCTAAGTTCCTGCCCTGTCCCCTCCTAAGCGTCTCTCTCCACCATCAGATGCAGGGTTTTGTGCTGCTGTGGAGCGTCAAGAGGACTTAGCACAACTGCCCTGGAGGTGGTTTGCGCGCACTTCCAAAGGCACAGTGGAAGTAGACTGGGCCAAAGCAAAGAGGAGGAAAAAAGCGCTGTGTGTGCAGAGAAGAGTGCCGCTTGGAGTCACCACTCTGGCCTGCTCTGTGTCTGCCACAATAGGATGAAAGAATGCACAGTTGAGAGTTTCAGTTTTCTACCACGTAGGGGCATAGGAGTTTGGCTGGTGAGTTATTTGGAAGGATGGTGTCCAAGTTACGATCACACCAAGAGAGTAAGTATGCACAATAAAATAAATATTCTTAAGAATAAATGTAGTTCTAAACAGGTTAAAAGGGAAGGAATATGAGGATATTACATCAGATCTTCCACCATGGAAGATTTCATCATGGCACTGTGCAGATACGGCAGGAGGTGGAGAAGGAAGCTGTCACGTGTTATTATTTTTTGCACAGGCACTTCTGTAGTGTGAGCTCTGGGAGGCTCCCTGTCACTGTGGAACAGTTCCCCGGTCCTTAACCATGCACAACACTGCCCTGCGGCCTTGTCTCTGGGGCAGCACAGCCCAGCCTCTCCCTAGCCCACCGCCACCTTCCAGGCGCCCTTCCACCCAGTCCTCATCCTCTCGATGCCTTGATGTCACCTCCAGTCGGGGCCAGGTGGACACAGCTGCTCCACGAGGGTGGTAGGAAGAGAAGCTCAGTGTGTGGAAAAAGTGCACCTCCTTGATTTTTAATCCACACCTCTCTCAGGATATTCGGCTTACAAATTTGAATAAGATGAGCTGGGAGTGGACATTCAGAAACAAAACCTATTTATCAAAGTCTTCAATATGACTAAAAGCCAGGCTGCTGTGTTAATAAACATAATTCATAAGATAATCGTAGTCTTTGGCACCTGCTGTAGGCAGATGTGCCAATAATCGGCTGCCCTCAGGGGAGACTTCTTGAAAAAAGCTATTATCCTATGGAAACAGCTAAACTTGCCTGACTTTCATGATCTTTACCAAATCTCCTTATCCTAGCTGGATCAGCCTCATGACAGACTGAGGTTCTAGCCAGAATGCATGTAGTGGTTAATAGGTTGATCTCCTCAGCCTGCAAAATACCACAGACTCAGTGGCCTAAGAAGCAGAAATTTATTGTCTTCACAGTCCTGAAGGCTAGAAGTTGACTGAGGCCGGGCACGTGGTCAGGCACCTGAGAGAGAATTATTCCAGGGCTCCAGATTTCCTTCCTGCTGTGTCCTGTGGCATTTTCCCTGGACACTGGGGTGGGCAGAGAAGGAGGGAGCGAGGGCAGAGGGAGACAGGATGAGTACCCTGGTGTCTTTCCACACAGGACACCACTTGCATCAGACTTACAGGGTGGCGTCCTGCCCCTGCGGCATACCTAGCTCCTAGAAGTCATGAATGTCCTAGACACTAGTAATCATTTTTTGAGACACTAGTAAAGCCCCGGTGCATACAGGTATTGAGCTCTAGGCTACAGGAGAACTAAACCCAAGCAACAAGCACTCCTAAGATGTTAGACTGATGATTTTCAAATGCAGGGGTGTCTGGCCATTTCATTTGCGATTTTATCTGAATGTATGGAGTGTAATATTGCAATTTGGCTGGAAGTCCTGTTTGAAAACACTGAGTGTATTGGAGAATCCCACGCTTATGGGAGAGGTTCACCAGCCCAGCCCTGTGCTCCCATGATGGGAATGATGGTATGATGGCGAGCAGGTGAGTCCCTGGCGTTGAGTCAAGGTCCACTTCATGCGTGCCGAATTCCCTTTTCTGTTAGTTTTCGAGAGCTGCTTAAAAAAGGCCCACAACTGGGTGTCTTAAAACAGAAAAAAAAAAAATGTGTTCTCGCAGTGCTGAGAGCTCGAAGTCTAAATAGGCGTTGGCGAGCCTCCCCTCCCTCGGCAGTCTTCAGAGGAAGCTTTTCTCTGCTCTTGCCCTCTGCTGGCTGCGGCTGTCTTTAGGGTCCCTTAAGGATTCTCAGCTGACATTGCTGTATCTTCTCTGTGTGTCCCCAGCTTCTACTTAAGTTCTCCAACCTTGCTTGGCTAGGAGTCCAAACTACCTACTCTGATCTCATTTTAACTTAACCAGTTACATCTACAATGACCTACTTCCAAAAAAAGTGATATTCAAATGCCTTAGGAGTTGGAATAGCAACCTGTGCTACTCCTGGAAGAAAAAATATTTTCAGAGTAATTTTTGAGAATGGTTTAATCTTTTATTTTGACATAAATATGCAGGTTATAACAACTTGCTTTCCACACTTTTGCTAAGATGTCTGAATAAAAATACTAAAATAGTCACAGTTTGCATAAAAATAAAATCCCAAATAACTTTTCTGCCACTGTAGTGAGTTATAACAACTGTCTAACCCAATTATGCTTCCTGTTGTTCATTTCAGAATCAAATTTGTGTTCTATAAAATGTAATTATGAGGAAAAGTTACTTACAGAAGAATGCCCTGTTTTACTTATTAATGTAATTCTGCAATTTCAATGATTTTTTGAGATCTAACTTTTCAAATATCTCTGAATATCCTACCACAAGTTCTGGGTTGAATTCCTTTTAGAAATCGTCTCTTCCTACCACCATGTAGTGATATAGCAGGTCAGATGTGAGCGAAATGACAAGCTCAGTGCTGTTAACTTTTGAATTTCGTTGCCCTAGAGTCACAAGTCATGATTCTGAATTCTTCCAAAGGAAATCACTGTTGCCTGTTTTAAGAAGATAATTAGAAAGTTAAGATTTTCCCTTTGCCATGACAACATTTCCCCTGGTGTTAATGAACAGGGCTCTTATCTGCACGGAGAATTCCGGTGCCCATCTTCCCTGTGGAATAAAAATGATGCGACAACATTGACACATTCCTGTTGATTTACACGTGGCCATGGTGCAGTTTAAGTGTCTGTTGCATGCTTGTGCCCCCGAAGGATGTGACGGAGGGAAGGCAGCCCTTCTGCCGGACGTTGCTCACGCGACCGTGGAGGAAAGCAGAAGAGGACACAGGTCACAGCAGCACCACGTGGCTGTGACAGAGGAAGCGGAGGATGTGGGTGACACCCGTGTCGGGAGACGTGTGAGCGAGCCGGAGGGCGGGGGTTCTGTGTCATCGCGTCCCTGCACCGGAGCTGCACCTGCTCATCCACACGTTCCTGTAAGCTGCAGGAGCGTGAAGTAGAGTCCACAAACATGATTCGTTGGTAGGAGGCATACGTGAGCTTCGAATGTGGTTCTCAGCATCGTATTACACAAACAGGGCCCCGTGTGAGAAGACGGGAAAGCTGAACCCACTTTCCCGATGCCCACAGCAGTGCAGACGCTGGCAGCAGACTGCTCTCCTTGCCTGTCTCAGAGCTTTCACAGGCGTAGTTTCATCAGACCGGCCCAAAGGACGGTTTTAGAAGAGATGTTTACAGATTTAGATGAAAGTTCTGACCGTCCAGACACCTCTCTCCGGGGTCCACGCTGTGTTGTAAATTTGTGAGATCTAACCGAAGGTATAATGTGCTAAATGTCTTTCCTGCTTAAATGTTTGACCTCTTAGGCAGTCTTCAGAAGAAAAATATGAAAAATCCTCATACATATCTGGAGATCTAAGTGAAGAAAACATACGGGGTATTCGTGGAGAATTCGGAAGCTGGACTGTATCAGTCACCGTCTGAGTGCAAGTTCTGTACGCCACCCTGAGTGTTGCTCCCTTGCCCTGCACTGGGGCTCGCCCCGCCCCCACTGCTGCCTCTTCCCTTTCCTCTTCCTTTTCCTTCCCTTGTCTTCCTCTCCTCCTCTTTCTCTCCTCCGTTTTTCTCCCCCTCTCGCTTTCTCCCCTTTGTTCCTGCGTCTCTCTGCCGTCCCACCTAGGAAGTGAGCTCCAGAACAGGAGGGCCGTGTGCTGAGAAGGCCTGGCTCCAGGATGAGCAGTGGCTCCTTGGAGAGATGCAGAGGGTGTCCAGACAGGAGCGGACTCTGCAGTGCGCCTGGTGTCTACCAGAGGCTCAGGGTGGCTGAAACAGAGAACAGGGGAACAGGGAAACAACCAGACGATTTAAAAAGTGTTAACGACTTTCGTCCTTGGCCTGCAAGCCACAGGAAGGCATTAAATTATGTTGAGCAGGGGTGCTGGAGGAGTGGATGATATTTACAGTTGGAAAGCGATTGCTTTGGCTGTGGTGAGGAGAACAGATTGGAGGTAGACAGGAGTGTGCCTTTATCCAAATGACCAAAGAAAGATGTGTCTACAGTAACGGCAAGGTTTTCCAGTTCCATGGAGATCATAAAATGCCATTCTCCTAATACGTGGCGTCTCTCCTAAGACACAGCAATTTGGCCCTTAAAATTTGCCCCAGAATGTTCAAATAAGGTCCTGAATCAAACAGATGAAGGAGTATCACTGGGGAATAAATAGACTGGAAATTCCAAGTGACTTTGCCATTGGCCTCCTTCCCATTAAATAAACTACTTTACGTTAGGCTCCAGATTTCCATACAAGCTTCATAATTCATAAGGCAGAGACAGTCTGTTTCCCAAGCTACTTTTGTGTTTCTGTGTAACACACAGACAGAACCACAGTTGTGGGTTTTATTTTTATTAATGCGTGCTACTCTAGGCAGGCCTATTTCATACATCTTTTATAAGCCAATGATTCAGAATGAGCCCTAATCCTAAGTGGGTAGGGTTACGGCCACTGTTACACCCAGAGATCAGCGGGGAAGCCTGTTGAGGAAATGTTTCAAAACCTTGCTCCTGAATTGCACATAATAAACAGGGTTTCAGCATGTACTCCATCACAGAAATGGATTCTGTTTGCTTTGGAAACAAACTGACCTTTTTGTTAGAGTTTACAGCGTGGCTTTTCTGGATGATCATCCTTCCCTTTGATTCTTCTGGGCTACTTTTCAACGTTTCAAGGAACTTGTAAAAAGTCAGTCTCAGGCCTTGAAGGTCTGGGAGACTGCGAATTACAGTTCTCTGTTCACCTGCTTCCCGCAGGCTGCCGGCTCCTTTGGGGCCTCCACCCCGGAACCAGTGTAGCTGTGCCTGCTGTCTGATCAGAACCGTTCCTGAGCGTGGTGCCCAGACGCTGGGGGCCCCTGTCCAGGGACTGCGGGTCCCCAGTGACCAGTTTGTGACATTATTTTTAACTCTTCGTAACTCTTAGTTTTCAAAACTAGGAATGCGATCTAGCGTTTGATGTATTTTTTATCTTATACTGCGAGGCTCTGCACACAATCTTGTGAATATTTTAATTGCAGACGGGAGCTGGTCTCCATAGGCAGTAGAGATGAGACCTCTGAATTCCATAGTTATGAAATATTTTAAAGTTTTAATGAACACGGGTTTGGGTTAAAACAAAGATACACTTTGAAATCACAGGATAATTTAAACACAACTCCTATATAACAAGACCTTGAATAAATTATGTATTATTTTGCCCTCAGTTCTAACAGAATAAAAGGTAGCCCGACTTCTGTACACTTCTAAATGTGGATGACTTCAGATCTTACTGAGAACATTGCTATTAACTTTACTATTTATTCATGAACGTGGTCTGTTGTAATATTTATGTTAGCCCTCTCCATACCGCCGGTTTCCTTCACTCTCAGGGTATTACTATCGGGAGGACAGGGCTGATGATCTTAAATGAAGAAGAAAGTCATTTATAAGTGAGCCTTCTGTTGTTTGCCAACTTTCTTTGCTCCCCTTGTCCTGTTTCTGCTTTTCCCTGTTTACTGTGGAATCTTATCTTTTTGTTATGCTGTACTCCTTGAGTTGGAGGTCAGGGGCCCTCTCATAATGTTCATAAAAGAAAACAGATTTCTGTTAAGAACTACTTTTATTTGCACCAAGATAATGGGGTCTCTGTCCGTGTTACAAACAATGAAAATTCCTTGAGATGGCTGGAAAGACATATTTATGAGCACAGGACACATTATTGGCTTCGAGTGCTGCTTTCCGTCATGGACACTGAGTGAGATGGCCAGAAGATCACATACCATGAGCGTGATTCGTGCTGGGGCGACTCGCACTAAAATATGGGGGCTGTCGGGGGAGAGCTGGTGTCAGAAAAGAGCAGCGGTACGGCCCAGGCTCCCTTCTGAAACTGGGGAGAGCTTTGGGATGAGTCCAGTAAAGTGGGCACTGCAGAGTGGCCAGGTAGGAGTCCACTCACAGCCTTTGCTTGAGCTGTCACACAGGCCCACGTGGGTGTTTCTCTCCCTTCTTTGTGCAGACTGGTTCTCCTAGATTGACACAGTGGATCACAGCCATAAGTTCTGAAGTCCTGGGGATGGTGATGATGTCCACAGTTCTCTCAGTTGCTCTTCCTCTTGCTACGTTGGGTCACATTATCATGGCACAACAACTGATTGTGTTCCCTTCCTCAAATGTTAAGTGAGAAAACCTACCACAGTCTCGTTTTTTAAGACTACAGAACACTATAGTTGCAGTCTCGCTGGATAACCCAGTGATGCTGGTGGTACTTCAAGCTTTTCCCTATTTCATCTGAGATGCTGGGGAGCAGTTCTTCCTTTGCCTAGGTCTAACCCACAGAACGAGACTGCACGGGTAGACGTCATGTTGGTAACTTCTCCTCCCAGGTGAGGAGTGAGTTTTTGATGTCTCTGCTGAAAGGAAAGTCAAGATCGCATCATTGGACTCTTGCAGTATCTTTGGCAGAGACTGTGCTAATAGCGAACTTCTGCAGGTGAATAAGTCATCCCTTCCTGGTGTAAGCAGTAGACATGTGTCGTATTCTTGGTAGTCTGGAGACTGCCATTGCATATATAACTGCCAATAAGACTGGGTATCATGGGGTACAATCTGCAGTGTTGATTTTAAGTTCCAGCCGTGCACACAACAAGGTATTTATTTTGCTTACGCTTCTACACCTTCGCATGTAGAATGAGCCTGGTGACACTTCATATGGCTAACTTGGGAATGCAAGGAACTCTATTCTAATAATCCCCTGACACATTGTCCACCTGCTTGATCCCCTCCTGCCTCCCTTGCTGCAATGGAAGCAGAAATATTCCTGTTCCAAAATGATAGATTTTGTGTACCCTGGCTGGTGGAGCTTATGTTTAGGACACCATTGAAATGCTGCTATCATTTCTTTGGAAATACCTTATAGCCATTAGAATAGACATTTTTCAAAATTATATTTCAACTGATAAATGTTGTCTGTCCTGTAAAGGCAAGAAAACTACCGACATAATATTCAAAACTTCCTCTGCAACTCCGTCCATTGTTACAAGCTACGTTAGCCTTCCAAGACCATTACCGTTTTCTCCGTTTCCAAAGAGAGTTTCATTTTGAATGAAAGCAATGAGATGGTTTATGTTTTCTCCTGCTCTTGCTCTTTTTGTTTCATAAATTCTTTCCAGGAATATTTCCTGCCTGCTGTAGTTCGGCTAAGTTCCAGTGTGTCTCCAAGGTTTATATGGTGGAACCTTGGTCTCCTACTAAGAGGCCATGGGAAGGCCCAGTGGTAAAACACTTGCCTGGCATGCACAAAGTGCTGAGGTGGATCTGCAGCCACACACACACACACACACACACACACACACACACACATACACACACACACACACCAGTAATGGGGCCTAGTGGAAGGTCATCAGGTCACTGGGAAGGGACTGTCATGGTTCTTGTGGGATTCCAGTTTTGCTCTGGGTCCTGCTTGTTATGTGAGCTCTCCCTGTTGCACATGCTGCTTGCACAAGGCTGCCTGCTGTTATGTGACAGTGAAGTGTACCACACCAGAGCTGGTGTCATGCTCTCCAGGGTAGCTGCTTCCAAAAATCTGAGCTACGTAAACCCCTTTTCTCTGTGTGTTCTCCAGCCCCCAGTATTTTGTTATAAAAATGGAATGGTGACTAATACACTACCAAAAGCCTATAGCTCAATATTAGTATGTGATCACTGTCAATATATATGCTCCTAAAATGTTTGTATTTTATACCACACATTTGATCTTAGACAAAAGGCTAAAAAGGGAACATCCTGTTCTGTAATGATAAATGAATAATGCTTGGTTGAGACCCCAGAAGTGATGATACATTCTGGTTTATGAACATCAGTGTCCATTTTGTAAGGCCTTCATTTGATCTTGAAAGAGGATTCCCATCACGGAGTGGCTGAGTGTGGACTCTGTATAACTGGCGACGCCCGAGACCCCTGCTCTTCAAAGAGACCCTCAAAGCCATGTTCACATGAAGACTGCTCTGAATGCACGTAGGGATCTCTTTCTGAACACTTTCTGTGCAGGCACTGATGCACTGAGCACTGGAGCCGCCGCTTCCTTGCAGTACCCGTACATCATGGAAAGAGTCAGGCCTTGCCTGAGATGTATTTACTGTCTGCACGACACTGTTTATGTGTAGTCATGACTATGATAGATAGTAAACGAACCCATAAAACTGACCTCCAACAATTTACATGCCCCTCCAGGAGGCTGGAGGAGAAACTCTTGGATTTATTATATATCTCTTTTTACTGTGAAGTTATAATTATGTGGGTGGAAGAGATAGTCGTGGAGCCCTACAGAAAGTTGTCCAGCATTAGTGCGTGCAGATCAGGGGACGATGGTATCGTTTCAGGTCTTCAATCCCTTTATTGTATCTAGAAGAAAATTTAGATCTTTGGCATTTCTTGGTTATCCGGTTATTTATTTTGTTATTCATTTATGTTTTCTCTACTTGTCCCCAAAATTTGGATTTTGTACAATTTTAAAAAGCAAAATACCCACAGCACTTCTTATTTTAATAGTTTCAAAGGAGTTATTATTTAATTAAATTTTCCTCAGTATTTTGTTTTTGAAATTTGATTTAGGATTATTTCAGGTGATTAAATGTCTCTTGTCTTTCTTCCTTACAAACCTCTTTCTATCCCTCTTTATCTCTTTCTATCTTACTGCTTTTCTTTATCCTCAGATCCCCTTCTTTTATTTCAAGGTAAAAGTCTGTTTTTACATAATAGAATATTTTTATGTGAAAACTATTCAATAAAAAATTTGAAGTAAAGATTTTAGGGCAACGGAAATGTATCCAGAGGGCCTAATGCTTTTGAGATGGTAAATATACCAATTTCACATCTTGAGATATCTTAATGCACATCTTGCTACTTGAGCAGGGTTTTGTGCACTAACAACTGGTCACCACCAAGCTTTAGCCTTTTCATCTGTCGAATGTGAACATTATACTTCTGATGTTTCACAGTTAAATGAGACTGTGAACTTTACATAGCAGTTATTGCAAAATGTCACTTATGATACATGGTAAATTAATAATAGTGTATGTTTCATAATCAATACACAACATATTAAAATTAGTTAAAACAATTGACAGGAAACATAGTTTCTGGTTATAAATGTAAGTTTAATGGATTTAATTCTCTACTAAAATTTACTTGAGAAAGCCTTTTTAAAAAAAGTACTTGCTCTGTGTAAAACAAATTATGAAACATACATTTGAATGTTCAAATTTTAGAGGAATTATTTTTACCAGGCAGAATTCTCTTCCTTTTGTAAATCTTTTTTGCGTGAGGTTTCCTAACATCCCCCAAATGAACCATGGTCCTGTGACTGAAGGTACAGAATCAGCAAAGGGGTCCCACACGCACAAACTTACAGATGGATGTGTTCCCTTTTCTTCGATTTCCTTGAGTTATTAACTTGAGAGAATGTTTATGAATGTGAAGTTCGTATACATCATTTTCATCTCAGTAACCCCGCTCGGCTTTGAAACCATTTCGTGTGGCTGGCAGTTTGGGTAGTTTTATTATAGTACACTGACCTGTAAAATTCAGTTGTGTTTTTTTTGTTTGTTTGTTTTTGTTTTGTTGTTGTTGTTTTTTTCCGGTACCGGGAATCGAACTCTCAACTTTGTGCTTGCCAGGCAGGCGCTGTGCCGCCGAGCTAAATAACCAACCCCCAAATTCTTTTTTTTTTTGTCTTCAGAATTAAATCATGATCCCATGTCTCCAAAGTAGGTGTCTGACACTTATTCCTATACTAAGAGGGTAGGTAGCAAGGGCACCTTCTATTGTTCAGGCTTTTTAGAACCTGAACAAGTCTTAGTGTTATTCCTGATCCTGTGTTGTTTTCTTTAGGCAGATGCTTCTCAGCGTGGTCTCACATCTTGTGCTGCTTACCACAGGAATCCCATAGGGCAGGATGGCATTATTTCTCTCATTTTTATAAACGAAGGTCCTGCGGTTCAGTCTAACCCTCTATTCTCATTGAGCTGTTACGTAGCAAAGCTGGAATTCAAACCCGTGTCCATTTGACTTCAAACCATGTTTCCTTTCACTTCTACCATGCTGTGCCTGTACTTCTAAGTGAAATACCCTGAATATCCTGGATCAAAGAGGAATCTCTGTATTGGAAGAAACACTTGACTTATTGAACAGGATTTCAGATGAACATACCCATTTAAATGCATTTACATCTTGCTTAAAGGCAGTACTTTCTGAGGAAACTGAAAATAAGCAATTAAATTTAATTCACTTGTAGGAATATACCTAAGGCCACCAACCCCAGCCAAGTAAATGGAGATTTTAGTATCTTTCACCAGGGAGCAGTAATATCTGTGTTGCCATTTTACGGAATGTATAATCTTACAGTGTATTTCCATTTAAAACAGTGTAGCCGATTAAATCCATTTCAGCAGTGTATTTCTCATATTCCACTATTTTATTGCAGTGTTGTAATGACTTTATCTGCCACGGTTTAGCATCTGAATCTCACTGAGAAAGGACAGATGAGAAAATGGACACCAAGTGCCATTTCAATCACCTTCCCTTGAAGAAATTGGTAATATTTTTAAAGGTAGAAGCCTTTTCCAAAAACAAGCCAATATTTGAAGGTTAATCACAAAGTTATTAAGTTTTTTTGTATATTGAAAAATTAGTAAGTTGAAAGAAAATGTGATAATTTTTTTCAGACTCATGTGAATACAATAACGAGGGAATACTATGTTTTGTATTCACTATTTCTTCATATGAAAAATAAGTATTTTCTGACAGTTTTTGAAATTAATTTTTGTTTATTGGTACTGACAGCAAATATTATGGTTGAAACCTAAAACTAAAAATATGTATCAAAATATGTTCTTTCTCAGCTTTTTAATTAATCAGTTGAATATTAGATATTCAAGATCATTGTTCCATTATAGTTGTATAAAATCTAAAGATATAGATTTTACATATTTGCTTAAGTTGTAGATTATATTATCTGTAATGTATGGCTTAAATCCATTTGGATGGCTGTGTTTTGATAATTTTAACATTAAAATTGATGAGCTCTTGAGATGATGAACTCATATTCTTTTTTTTTGTTTCTTTGGTTTTTTTTTTGGTTTTTCTCCGGTACCGGGAACTGAACTCACGACCTTGAGCTTGCCAGGCAGGCACTTTGTCGCTGAGCTAAATCCCCAGCCCCTGAACTCATATTCTTAACTGAAATATTCATGGACATAATTATCGCTTTGCATACACTTGTAGGAAGTAGTGTGGAGTTTCCTCATATACCGTGTCCTGTTTCTCCAGTGTTCCCCATTCACAAAAACATGATTGCACAATCGGACTGCAGCTGGGAGGCGACCCCCTTACCTTACTCTCATTTCTTGTGTTTCACGTGTGTGAGTCTACACAACCTTTTAGAATTGGAGGGGCATTCAAAAAGTCAGAAGTTTCGCCAGTTGCTTCTGGTGTCCAAACAGATGTGACTATGCTCTGGGTCCGTACACATGCAGCAAAATGTCTTCGTGATATGATTTGCACTGTGACGATGAGAAGTTGAATACGAGCCTTCTGCATGAATGTTTTCTGATGAGCTCCCTTTCATTTCTCTTCAAGAGAAGCGAGATACAGTTCCTGCTCCCTGCTTCCCCATGGGTTAAGGGCACGTTATTATATAGGTTTGAATCATGAATTCAGCAACCAAGGGTAGTGTTATCATATGACTCCCTGACTTGATTCATATTATAAATACTCATCTGTATCTTTCTATCAATTCATTATTCATGTACTTGGAAGAAATTGAGTCCATTAGAAAAGTACTAAAAAATCTTAAGTGTTAATTTTAAGTGATGTATCCTTTCCTTCATTTATGGCTTCTGTGTTCATTTTTCCTGCATAATTTAAGTCACTGTGTACTTTTGCAAAGAGTGTCTTCCCCTTTCTCTCCCTCCCTTCCTCCTTCCTCCATGTCCCAATAATATTTTTATGTCCTGACTTTTGTCCACGTATAATACGAGGCCTGAGAAACAGTGAGGATGAAATGAAAGACTCAGGAAGCACATGACTGGGTCATAGTCAGCCAGATGTTAACGTGAGCATTGGCCGAGTGGGCACTCACACCTCTGCACACCCTTGCGCACAGTATGGCGGGTGTCCATGCCTGTTGGTGGGAAGACCAAAGGGAGGCATGAACAACCCCGACCCGTGGTCAGTGGGTTTCAAAAAGCATTTGGAGAATGTTTCTTCGTGTCCATTTTCCGTTCTTATGTGTGATTTGATACTGAACTACAAAACCTACATCTTTCAGTTTCCTCAAAAGGCAAAATGCTAAAATAAAATGGCATGTTCCAAAAGAAATTTGTTAGTAACAGGAGCAGTGAAATCTGATCCACAGACTGAACACTTCGCATGATGGTCATTCCTATTGTGAGTGCCAGGCTGTGCATAAAAGGAGGGCACACGGATTTCTTTCCGTAGGAGCGGCAGAATGTGTTTATGACTAACGGTGTTCTCTGTAAGGTGGAGTGGGCATGGCAGGGTTTGTAATTGGAGTATTCTTCCAACCTGCCCTAGTGACGCTAGCCCCTTCCCTTGTAATTGCATTGTGTGTATGCAAATTAATTTCTCTTAAGTGCTTTGGAATTTATTCTATTAAGTGGTCTCACTTCAGATCTTGTTCCTATGGTTCTCTTGCTTCCAGCTCCCCTTTCACACATCAACTCTTGTTGTGTCAGCTTGATTATAATTGAGACAATGAGACAGTGAGAAACTGAGACAATGCCACTGTCACTTCCAGTCCTGAGGCTCGCCTGGCTGCCATTCCTTGGAGAGGTGGGGTGCTTGCTTCTTGGTGGACACCAGGGGGTCTGTGGTGTTGATTTCATTAACTTCAGATGAGCAAAACTATTTGAGCAAAGCCATCTCCTGAATGCAGGACAACTGTGGGCCCAAATGCTTGCCAGGTCAGCAGTAAATCATTAAGGGAATGGGTCGGACCCACATGTTTCCCCACCATGGGCTTGTGGAGCCCACTGTTTCCCTGCCTATCATAGGTTTGCCGTCAGGAGCAGTAAATGCAGTCATTCTGTAGTAGCCATGATCTGCTCAGCACTCACTGGCTTAGGGAGTTCAAAAAGGCGAATTACAATGTAGTTTTAAATACTATTTTTTCTTGAAGAGATCCTGTGTTTGAAGCTTAAATTATTAGAATGAATAATACTAAAAATAGTAAAGATAATATTTGCATTTCTTGAGGTTCTAAGGAATCTTTGATGCTGTGAAGGAGAGATTTGTAAATGTTAGGAGGATATCATAGTTACTATTTTTGAGGAAATAGTGGAGGACATGCCTCTTTCTTCAGAAGAGTATTTCTAATTTTCCTATCAAGAAATTAGGATTGTAGGATGTCCCTGTTCGTTACACACTCAGTCTCTGTCATTCAGGCTGTCAGTGTGTGTCTGGAGCTGGCCTGGCACTCTGGTAGCTGTCTGTCTGTCTGTCTGTCTGTCTGTCTGTCTGTCTCTCTCTCTCTCTCTCTCTCTCTCTCTCGTAAGTACGTGGTTTTTGTTCACCCTAATCTTGATCCCCTCTTTTCTTTCACATTGTCACATTTCACTGCAGTAATTTGAGTGAAAGTGTTCTATTGAGTTAAAGGAAAAAGGGGTACCATATACATCTACACTGAATAAATTAGAGAAAACAAAGACCAACAGTCTCAAAACATAAAACTCTTGACAGTAAAGGTGCTTTTGCTTCAAGTGTGTTAACGCGGGCTTTCCTGAGTTTCCCAATTTTCTCCCCTAAGTTTATCATGAAAATGAAATCCTAGAGATAAGAGATTCAGTACAATATCCAGAATATTCTACATATTCAATAGGTATCATAAATTTCATTTTTGTTATTTTGAAATGGACAGTACTTTGGGAAAGAAATGAAACATCTAATGGTGGCTGGTAAGACTGTGCGACTATCTTACATTGTTTTAAGTGTCGTTTTGCAGTAGTTTGCTTTTCCGCTGATGCCCACACATGCTCCTCGTGGCCTCCTCTCTGGAACTCTTAATGGCAGGGAGCGTCAGTGAAGAAGCTAATCCCGGTTACCCAGAAATGCAATGGGCAACCCACCTTTGATGCTCACCTTCGCAGCTGCGAACCTCTTCCTTCACGAAGCAAGAAGGAAACCCAGGGTGGGCTGCTGTGCGCAGCGCTCCTCCCTTCCTTGTGTAGAGTCAGCTCTGAGTGGGTTCCTCTCACTGTTCAGTTTCAGTCTCACTTCTGAGGCCTCTCTTTCTCTTGCACTGGAAGGAAAGTGGTTCTCGTACTAGTTTGGCTAATTGCAGTTACCTAGCAGTTCTACATGTTGAACACAAGCAATTTTTAGTCATGTGCATCATTTTATTATTGCAATCAATCATAAAACACTAAAATAAAATTTGAGCATTGATTACCTACTGTATACTGAGCATCACATTGAATTCTATATTTATAGGGTCTCATGTTTGCTACCAACTTGCCTTGGTTACTTTTCTCTCATTGCTGAGACAAAATACCCAACACCCAAAATTGAGGAAAGAAAGGTTTATTTAGCTCACAGTTTGTGCAGGTTTCAGTCCATATTTGGCTGGCTCCAAGGCAGAGTGGCACATGGCAGAAGGCAATAGTTCATGGTAGCAGAACACAGCAAAAGCAACAACAGCAAAAGGGAGGAGCAGGTGGGAAGAGCAAGCCTCTTTCCTTCCCTTATATTGTATGCAAGCTACCTGCCCCAGGGTGGGTGTAGAGTTCACCCCCATAATCCCAGCATTGGACCATGAATCAATCATAAACTGTGGAAGCCCACCCTGTGACTGCATGAGGCTCTGGAGGGACATCCAGACACAAACCATAACACAACTTCTGAGGAGCGATTAGGAAATCCAGGTGTTAGGGGGCAAGCAGTCCATTCACACAAGACAACAGGAACCCCGTGCTCAAATAGGATGGTGCAGTGCTTCATGTGGGGTTGAACCCCCAGAGTGTATAACTGCCCTTTTAATAACACATGGACTGTATGTAAGAATTTGTTCTTATTTAGTAATGTCACATTAGCTATGTCCTGGTTGTCTATGTAATTATTTTCGATTGTGCTCATAAATTTCCTATTTCTCCAATGTCAGAAAATACAAAACTGAGAGACATTCATATATTGTTGAAGAAAATGCTGTAAATTCGTATTAGAAATTGGGAGTGTGTTTAAGCCTGTGGTGTTGGTAATGTGAATCTTTCTTTTGACTCAGGCCGAGAATTATACAGAATGGTTTCCATGTAGCTGTACCTTTGGTACTTTAACTGTCTTCTGAGTAATAGATATTTAAGAGAAACAATGTAAAGAAACCAGCACAGATTTACAGAATGCTCTCTACTGTCCTTATTTTTAGTCCAGTGACTCTCCAGAGAAAGTCAGACATACCATTTATTTGACAGTTAAAGGTGAGCGATCTTTGTGTTTGGCAGATTCCCACCATGGCAAACGCCCCTGCTGGGTGCTGGTGCCTGCAGAAGCTCTTGCCACCAGTGGGATTTCACAGCAGCCCTGCAGCCAATACTTTTTCCGATTGTTTGAGTGCTCTGACATATGGTGATCAAGCTATACTAACATGTTAGAAATCTGGAGACTTTTTCCAAAGCGGGGAGATTGTATTCTTGCTTCACACTTGTAGCTCAGATAACCTCATCTCAGGGTGCCAGGTTCCAATGTTTGGCATCGCACCATTAGTTCTGAGTGGGTCCATCAGTGTTTCTGTGAGGTGGTCAGATGGATAACAGGGGAAGAGGTGTTTGCTCTCTCTGAGCTCCACAAGGCTGGAAGACACTGCAGACAGAGGTGTAGACGTGCTCACTTCTCTCACCCTTAGTGCTCCGCTGGGGGTGATGCCTTCCAGGATGGTTTTCCTGGCTTTGTGTGAAATCAGCAAACAATAGCAAAGCAAGTTTTTCTAATAGTAAGAATTTTTTTTTTCTTTTTTCAGTACTCAGAATGAACCAAAGGCCTTCCAAATGAGTTATGCCTCAGCCCTCTGTAACATATTCTTGACACAGTGCCTTGCCAACTCACTGAGCTGTCCAGGCTGGCCTTGAATTTGCCCTCCTCCCATCTCAGCCTCCCTGACTGCTGGGATTGCAGGAGCGTGCCCCATGCCCCGTGAAGTAAGAATACTTTATGATAACAGGATAGCATTCTTTACATTGACAGCCTCGGAAAAGGTATTTTCCAAGTATTTAGAAATACTATTTTGCCTGATATTAACATATTTGCAGTGTTGAACAAGAGAACATCATCAGTTACGACTTCGATACTCATAAGACTAGTTCCGACAAAAGCTGGCCGTGTGCTCCATCCACCTGGGCAGTAATTTTATCTCAAGGCTATGTTCCTGTCTCGCTGAACCTCTCTTACCTCTGTGTTGGTCATGACATGAGATATTTAACCAGACATGTTTTATTTATTTAATACTTTCTCTGAAGAATAATCATCCACATTGGGAGGCTTCCTTGTCTTAAATTCATTTATCTTAGTTTTTTGGGGGTTTTTGTACTTCTGGAATTTTTCGGCAGAAATGAGAAGTCTGTTGTGAGCTCTGATAATCATGTAGTAAGTTCTCCACTCTCCTCCGGCATGCTTTCCCCGTGCTCTGTGTTTCCGATCTCCCTGCCATCTTGCCTCCCTCAGGCCTGGCCCAGCGGCTCATCCTGTGGCTGCCACGTTCTGCTTTCCAAGTCATCTTGTAAAAGAATCCACTCCAGTGGCTGCCGACAGGGTACTGGGGCCTGAAGTCAATCCCTGCACCTAGTTTGGTGATTGAACTTTATTTTTAAAGTTAGAAAAGGTCCAAATACCAGGAGTGAACTCCTAGTATTACTACTAACTTTATAACTTCAAAAGTCATGTCAGCTTTGGTTCCAATCCCAATCAGTGTGACGGTAGAAAGGACATCCAGTCTGTCTCGGTACTGCCTGCAGGGCTGCCCAGCACCAGGCTGTGGGAGTAACTACCTCGCAAGTTGCACGTGGGGAGACAGTCACTATAATAAGGAGAAGCAGTGAGGGTCCCAGAGTTGAAATCGCCCACTGTGGCAATGCAAAGGGAGGGGGACCTCTGGATTTCTGTGTGAGCAGGGGTGTGCTCATGAGAGGAGGGAGCAGGGGAGGCTCCAAAGGGTATAAGGCTGGCAGTCATGGATGGTGAGTGCTTTGTAAAATCTACTGTGCAGCAAAGGGCTTCCAAATGCAGCTAGATGGACCACATGCTGCATCCAAAACTCAGCGGGAAGGAGCCTGGTTTTAGCAAAATTTTTCTTGTCATTAATATGTAACTTCAACAATACAGGTTCACCTTAAAGAATAATGAACTTGTGCCCTTATTATACCTTACAAATTAGCTCCTCCAAGGACTAGGTGCATTCAAACTAAACTGTAAGACAATTAAAGAGCTATTCACTTAATTCCTTACTACTACACAGGATTTATTACTCTAAATTGAATGCACATCAGCATTTCATAAAAGATTTCCATATTATATGTGGTACTCTGGCAGTAGTGTTAGGCATGAACTCAGGAATCCCAAGATCAATATTCATTGGCTATATATTAAATTTGTAGTATCTCTGTGGTTCTATTTTCCACTTCTTTTTTAAACTCTTTAAAAAATAACCAGGTTATACCTGATCATCAAACTTTAATTGTGTTGTTTTCTGAATAAAATTTTAACATCTGCAGTAGAATATTGTGTTTAGACTGACTGCATTTTTTTATTGGCTGAGAGTGAGATGGGAGGCAGGGCATGGCAAAGCTGGCTGGAAAACAAGCTGAGCCAGTCAGTTACAAGACCCCAGGACAGCACCAACTGATTCCCAGAGTCCGTGTGTAGACTGTCCTGTGGGTTCCTGCAAGGTGTGGGCAGCATAAAGGAGATGGGGCACCATGAGAAGCCCGCTGCTGTGGCTCTTCCCATTACCCACTCTGTCTTCTAGACCAGGGTGTACTTCTACTTTGGCTGGTTTTCTCCTTTCCTTTTGTTTGGCGCAAGTTCATTCTGCAGAGCCAGCTCTCACTTTTCACCTCTCACTTTTCAAATCAACTTCTGGCACCGTTTTTGGCTTGTCTTCTCCAATGCTTTGTTCAAGGCAAGAAGGATCTAAAATACATTTAATTGGCAAGCCATTTCTAAAGGACCTACCTGATAACAAGAGTATTTCACAATATGTGATTGCTTCTTTGGTTTAGACTAAAAGCTTTCAAAGGAATGCTGTAGTGTTCCCTATATTTTGTGTTCCATCAAATCATTCTGCTTTCTATTGGATCTCTAAAAGTATCACTCCCCATCCCATGTGTGGCCCCAGAGGGACCTTTCCTTCTAGGGAAAGCTCATCCTGTGGCAGTGAATAAGTATTGTCATCTGTCCAACCTTGTTAGATGTCCTTCCATCTCCACTTAAACTTTCTCACCATGTTGCGAAATAAGACACATCTTGATTGATTATCAGCATCGATGGAGCAAAAACAGTGTCTAGGCAGTGATACTCATGGTCAGTAAAACCGCCAAGACTTTTACGGCTTGCTCCATGTAAGTGAGCTGGTGTCTTGGGGAAAATGATGGCTTCCTGTGAGAAAGCATGCAGGTTTAACGAGTCACAGGGTGGCCAGAGAAGAAAATGATGCTGACCAAGATTGACAACCGTAAATATCGAGGACTCCTGCTGTGCCACCCGAAAGCTCCCTCGACAGCATCCCCCCCTAACTTCTTATCAGACAGGACCTGTGCTTGAATTTTCCTCAGAGCTGCTCCTTGGAGCTTTGGGCTGCTTCTGACTAGTGCCTGGCTGGCCCCAGCTCTCTGTCACCCTCGTATGGTCCCCTGACTTTGGCTGTCATTTGAGTGTGTGCCAGCCGAGAAGTGAATTCAACAGTGATTGCTCAGCCAGAGAGCTCCCAAACATGGCCTTGATCTAATGGTCAGGATTTTGATCAGGCCATGGCACTAGGTCAGCCTGTGACAAAGGCAGTCCTTGGCGAGGTCAGAGTGGGCTCTTGCTCTCCCTTTTCCAAACACTTGCCGGAGCTGCACACACTCCAGGTCAGTGCTATCAGACACCTGCAGTGGGCTCCCTTTTCTCCTGTTTGTTCATATAAATAGACTGTAGAAAAAGATCAAAATATTGGCAGTACTTTTCTCCCAACTTGGAATATGTTCTCTACATGAGAAAATTCATTTTATATGTGCATATGTAGGTAAAAGTTTTCTAGTGTGGGCAGGAAGATCTTTTGCAAATGGGAAAGGGACCAAGAGATAAAGGGAGGTGGAAGGGGCCATAAAGAGTGTGAAGACGTGCTGTGACCAGGTCCTTCTTCCCATGCAGAATACAACATTATATTCTGCAAAGATGTCTTAATAAAAGTAAAACTCAAAAAATAAAAGCACCTAGAACTGTCTACTTCATTATCAGTAATACTGCTACTTATACACATATTTCATCTCTTCTACTCCTTCTTAAAGAGGACAATCGGCAAGTTTCAGTGGCCCTTATGACAGAAAGAGTACCTAACTCAAAATCAATCCTAACAGCCAGCCTGAATGGTAGGGTAAAAGGTTCCTAAGACTGAAACACATACCAGCATTTGGTAGCATATGCATTTACGTTTGCTTCCTAAACAATGCTGTCTGCATTGATTGCTATGACTTTTTAGAAAGGATAGCCCAGGGGAGCGTTTTGCATGCTTGATAAATGCATTGATTTAAGGTGTTTTAGGATTTAGACAATTCCAGAGCTTGCTGTAGAGTTTTTAGGTGCTGAATGCCTCGTGTGCAAAGGGAATGTTTCTATTTTGCCACCACCATTATGTTATCTTCCGCAGTGCAATTACAAGCTAATTCAGGGCTCTTTGTGTTAGACTAATAGCTTCTGATGCGCGGCTGTCACCTGGTACCTCTTCACATGCTTTTAATACCATCTGCAGAGTCCTCGGCACTTACCTTGGGTGAGCACTTTTCTCTAAGTAGAGACTCATCTTTGGCAAATCATTAATGGAACATCAAAAAGATCCCATCTGTTAGAGTTACATATGGCCAAGATCAGAATTATCAAATATCTCATTTTTTCTTTATTCTTTTTTTCCTTTTTTCGCTCTCTTATCCACACAATAAATGTAGTTGTCAGCAGGATAAGTTCATGTGCCGGATAAGGTCACAATTTCATTTAGTGACAACTTCCAACAGTAGGAACTTACAAGGTTCGATTTATTAAAGAGTCAGAAGGGATAAGATCACTGCTTGGCCAGCTTGATTTATCAGGGTTTGACTGGAGTACTTGAATAGGGAACGTCATATTTCAAGTTTATGTTCAAAACTGTAGTTTAGTGCATGTTGTGCGTGTATGACTCGAAAGGGAAGAGCAGAATTAGAAAAGGTATCCCTATCAGGCGTTCTGTAGCCACCAACCAGGAGCTGTCATTCATGAAGCCACGCCAGGCTTAGAGATGGATCAACGAGGCAGGAAGGAAATGGTGCTGTTTGTCTTAACATGCAGATGACGTGCACGGCTATGAGCAGAGAGCAGACGGGCAAAGACCCTGGCTCCATCACACAGATAATGAGCAGTGAAATGATCTAACCCTGTTTGTGTCTGGCAGGCAGCTGTCAAATGGTTAAACCATAAAATAGCAAGAACTCTGCCATACTTTGGCCTCCTTGGCTGACTTTGAAAATGTTTTGAGATTCTTAGAATCTTTGAGCACTTTTTGAACTCAGCATGGCTTCAGGGCTGTCCATGTTTGATACCATGATCTATAATGTTTTCCAACCATGAAGAAAATATAAATATGGGTTCTGACGCTCTAGCCTTCTGCTCTACTACGACCTGATAAACATTATGAGCCAATTCATGTGGTCGGCTTTGAAATTTGGTTATATATTTAAAACCAAGTTTAAACCAATTCAGAGTTTATTTTCAGCAAATGAAATGTGATCCCCTGTCGTCTCATTTACTTGTGACTATGTCCGTCTGTGGAATCTGAGCCTGGAGTTAAGAGATGCTCTGTAAATACCATACATGTTTCTATCCTCAGCCTAACTGGTGGACGTGGGACCCCTGGGACCCACATGATGGCTCCTGGGATATCCCCTCGCATTCTGAGTTTTACCTTTTTCATGTACTTTGCTTTCTAAAGAGACGAGGGAACAGGACAGTGTCTTGGTAGCCCCCCCAGTGAAAAAAGATTTGAGGCATCTCTGGTGATTTCAAATACTTTTTACATCATGAATTTATTTTATTTAAACTAAAGATTGGGTTGATGTTTTTAAGGCTGCAAGATGTTTGGTAGTGATTTGATTTAGAGCTTTTTTTAAGTGAAGCTATCATAAGTCATTGAGGAATCACAGACTTTTAAAAGTATACATTATCAAGAAGATAAGAGAAACAGCCCTCAGTACTAACAATATTATCTTTTACCAAAATTGATTAGTCCGTCCTATGTGTCTCAAATATTTTGAACTTACCCAGCATGTTAAAAGTGAGGCTGCTCTTTGAAGAATAGCTGCAAAAATATGAACTGGACAGAAAAGAGAACCCTTTATTTTTCTTTCTGCCCCCTAGTTTTCAGATGAGACAACATACGTGCGTGTAGGAGGAGGCTGAGTAAATGAAATGTGTGATTGTTGTAATACAATAAGAGGACTCATAGAGACAACTTTCTTTTGATTTTAAAATCAATTTTAACTGTACTAAAATAGAGATACATGAGATTCTGAAAACCTTTACCCAATCAATCATGTTTTCAGTCTGTATTTTGCAAATACCACAAATCCTAAACTGTATCACTTACTAGCAGATAAGTGGAAGTTAATGCACGTGCGCGCTCTTTGGATCTTAGCTCATGATGTTTCTAAACCTGATGGGGTGAAGTGAGCTATCAGGGGGCACCCACAAGGGAATAATTAAGTGAAAATGTCTGGGATTGGGTGTAAATGCAGTGGGAGAATGGGGGAGACCGCAGTTTGTTCTTGAGGGTGGCAGAGCTCCCTGAGGAGGGCGGCTTTGAATGTTACAGGTGCTGTTGAGTTGGTGACAGGGGAGCATTCTGGGCCAGGGAGGTGGAGCCTGCCAGGTAGTAGGAGCCACAGCAGGAGCGTGTGGACTGCACTGGGATTAGGAGGAAGACTTTCCGGTGGGGAAGATCACATTCAAGAGAGCAGGAGACCCAGGAGTAAGGCAGACCCTGCTGGCTGCACGTGGCGGGATGGAAATTCAAGCACACACTTTCTCTTGAGCTCCTGCCAGAACCTCATGGCTGCAACGCTCAAAGTGGGGCTTCAGCAGCTCTCCCTGGCCTGGCAGGGACTTGGAGCCTGTGTGGAAGCTGCAGGAAACTGGGTTGGTAGACACCTGGGTAGTGCTGCACTGGAGACGTTGGAGGAAGGTGTGGTGTAGCAGTGATCTGGGTGGTGACACGGAGGGACTGTGGCCAGAGACGCCAGTAAGCAGTTGGATGGGATGGCAGAAATATGTCTGTCTGTTTCCATCTCTTTTTGGTGTAGTGGTAAACATGTCTTAGGAGCTCTGTGTCTGTTACCTGAGTTGATACTTGCCTCTGCCTTTGTGAGAATGGTGTTTTGTGTCATTCCTGCTTCATAGGCAGAAGCAAGTTCAAGGGCTGACAGACTTGCCCTTGACTGACCGCCTGGCTTATTCCAGTTGTTCATCTCGCATCCACTGGGAGCCCATCCCAAACTGTGCTCCAGCCTTGGAGAACACAGAATTCTTTTGCCCAGACACCTGCATGCTCTGCTTGCTTGCTGGGCCTTTTCTTGTTTTCATGTTTCAGAACCCTTGACTGAATCCCCTCCTCCAAATTCGCAGTCCACCCCAGCTGCTCAGTGGGCATCTGGTGGCCAGCACATGTGCCAGGACATGGACCTGAAGTTCACCCTCAGACTTTGCCCTCCATAGCTCCTAAAATCTAGATAATCACTAAATTCCATCACATTAACCCTCCTAGCCATGCCAGTCTCACCTCTGCAGTGCACTCCAGTCATTGCTTTGTGCTGGGGCCTCGCTCCCTGTCTAGGGCCTGGTGTTTGGACAGTAAATGAGTAAGGAAGTGAATGGAGGGTAAGGGAAGGTGCAAAATGACTCGGTAGGAATGGGAGCTTTGCCTTCCAACTTCACAATGTCCAGTTGCTTCAACCAAACATGGGATCTATGACAGGCTGCTTCTAGGACTCGGGTCTTTCACCCACTGACCCAGGGTTCTGTCTGCTTCTCATAACATCTCACATCTGGGAAAGACAACCAAACCCACACTGACTGTCAGAGTTGGACAACACCAAATCCAGAGTGCTAATCCTTCTTTTAACAATGGTGAGGCAAATGTCAGAAAAGGTATAACCTATTTAAGTCCATTTAGATGGTTTGTTTTGGACAGAGTTGGAATCAAAAATCCCGTTTTACTTTTAGGACAGTAATGTTTCTTCTGTTTCATGACACCTATTCATCTTTGAAAAAATTTAATTATACTCTTAAGTAACATATAAGTTAAATACAACTTTGATTTATATTATGTCCTATTTTTACTACTCTCATTAACCTAGTTAGCCTTGATAACTTTATACATACTAATTATTTGCACTGTGTCTGTGGTTTTCTATAAACACTGTTGTGAATAAATGAATTTTAAAAATTATTTCAGCAACCGAAAAGACTCTTTAAATCTCAAAATAGCTTCTTGGTATGAAAGAAAGGAGGTTGAGGTTTGCTGCTTACCTAATAAAATTGAAAAGGTTGGCTGAATAGCTTGGACCGTTACTGGACTTTTTCTTATGGCCATCTTAAGCACTCATAAAAGTGTTTTTGGTCTGTTTAAAATTTTAATGCATACACAACTTAAAATCTTTGGAGATACTTGGATATCATTTTATGATCTACCCCAAGTTTGTAGTTCTGAATCCATTAAAAGACAGACCTGCTTGTAAATCCACAGGTATAGATAAGGAGTCACTTTGACTGAGCTGGAACCTTTTACAAATGAAATATGTCCATAGCAGAAAGAAAGGATGAGTTACTTTTTAAAAGCGTTTTCAGAAATTCTCATGATTCCTCTGGCATCACTTAGATGGGAGATTTTTAAGATGTGTAAAAACAAGCAAAAGTTTTGGAAAGAAAATTCTTAAATAGTAGCTAGCTGAGGGAATGAAGATTTTTTAGTTTTAAATGGCAAATTGTAAAGAAATTTTTAAAACTGTAACCATAGTTAAATAATACTGGGAATTTCTATGAGACAGAAACTGGACCTTTTCTTTTCAAATGGAAAACTTATCCTGGGCTTAAATCACTGCATTATCTGTAAATAAACATACACACAGAGATATTTTCCTTCAGATTGTTTCTTGACATTCCTGACAACTATTTTCCATGCCCCATTTTTGAAGAAATTTCTCTATAAAACCGTAACTCCACTGCATTATTTGCAACTATTATACAATAGTGAGATATACTTTTAAACAAAAATCTCAGAAATCAATTTGTTATTCTGTATATTAAAAACAAATCATTATTGTTCCATATTTCCTGTATTCTGAATAAGGATCAGTTTCTGATACTTGACCATTAACATTATGTATCACAAAGGTATTTGATTTATAAAACTATCTTGTCAAAGCCTGGACCTACTGCATCTTTCTGGATTTTTTTCCTCACTACTGATCGTCCTTAGATATGGAAGCCCCAGGAGGGAAAGAGCTGAGGAGGGGGTGTCTGTGACTGAAGGAGCACTTCCATTTCAGGACTGGCATCAAGTGTAGAGGCAGGAGGGTGAGGGAGAAGAGAACCATCCACAAAGTGGAGGTTTTGATTGTGCACACGAAAATGTTCTCAGCCTGCATCTTCAAGTTGAGACAGATGAATTCATACTTCATAATGAGAGAACTTAAGCATTGCTCAATATGTGCTTCGTATAGTTTGATTTTGGTTTTTAGGAAAAGCAAAAATAAAAACAAAAAGTGTGTCTAGAATTTTAATTGTTAGGAGAGACTGACACAAATGCAGAGAAATAAAGGACAGATAAAATTGAACTCAGATTGATGGTATATACTTTTAAAATGTCAAGACGGACTCCACACAGCTGAATATAACTACCAGCTTGAAAAGAAGCCAAGGCAACAATTTTGTAATGTGTTACCTGCCATGACCTACGTATCACTTAGAGAATGGAATTGCTGAATGCATCCTATTCCATTTTGAATTTTCTTGCACTTTCTATTCTATATGGATTCTCATTTATACTTATTCCTGCTGAATTCTTTTGCATTTCTATATTGACTGAAGAACAGGCTGAGAATAAATACCATTTAGAAAACAGTAAACTATATTACTGAGATAATATTTTCAAGTACAAAAATTTAGCATGGTAATATGCAACAGTACTGTCAGTGAGCAAGAATCATCAATTTAATTATTTACAGAAAACAGAGAACTCCCAATTGCTGGTTGAGTTTTTTTTTTTTTTTTTCAATTTACCTCAAACCATGTTTAAGCCAGTGGCTACTATTTAAAGTTTTGAGAGGCCCTAATTTATTTATTTTTATGTTAATACATTTATGTATTTCTTAACAAACTGTTTAATGAATTCTCCTTTATACCTTTGTGGAGACTGTCTTTACTTCCTGTTTTAATGATTTCAAAATATTACCCTGGAGGAAATGCAAGAAAGAAGACAGTCCTAAACAACTTCTTAAGAGTTTGTCTTCCAACTCCTTTATAACATAGAATCCCATCCAGAATATCACATAAATAAAAGTAGTCATTTTGTGGAAACATTTTTTATTTGAGAAAATAAGCATCACTCACTACTTTCTATATGTGTAACTCTTTTATTCTTTGAACTTAGTAGCAATTTCAGAAGATTATCAGGTACCTCAAATACTGTCTAGGTGTTGTTCTCGAAGAATCTGAAGGAAATGTAAGCATTTTAACCCTCTGTTATCGTCTTAGTGTTTTCTGTCCATCTGTGTTGGCACTGGATCAGTGCTTTTTGGAGAAGCAGTGTGATTTGCAGTTCTTAGACCTCACCCCATTGATACTGTGTGTGAAAAGGTGCAAGATGGAAACTGCACTAACTTTGAACACAGTTATAAAGACGAGTTTCATTTCCCTCTCAGGATGACAAGATCAGTTGTTTTTCAGATGAACATAATAAATTCTCTTTGGTGAGTCCAGGAAATTCTGTACACGTAAAGCAAACAGAGGAAGGGGCGGCTCTTGCTAAGGCGCGTGTGAGGGTGTTCTGACCGCCTGTTCTTACTGTCTGCAGGTGAGCTGGAGGTGCTTCAGAAAGATGGGGAGCGGAAAATTCAAAGTCGCCAGCAACTTCCAGTGGGCACCACGTGGGGGCCGTTTGCCGGGAAGATGGACCTGAACAATAACTCCTTGGTATGTGGGTGTCCGAGGTGGCCGGCTCTTAGTCAGCCGCAGCTCAGCACTGGCCTCCGCTAGCTTCCCGGTGAAATCACTAAAAATAAGTTTGCTTTTCGCTGTTTCTGTGGACTGCAAAGCTTGGATACTCTCCAAGTGGCTTGTCTTTGGCAATAGTACATGCAGAGTTTAGAAGGAAATGGGTTACTCATATTAAATGATTGGCTAATAAGGTAATTTATAAGCTTATTGCTTTATCTGCTTAGCCAGAGTAAGACTGCTCAAATTTATTTTGTTTTTGTTTTGTTTTTTGTTTTTTTTTGGTTTTTCTCCGGTACCAGGAACCGAACTCACGACCTTGCGCTTGCCAGGCAGGCGCTTTGCCGCTGAGCTAAATCCCCAGCCCCAAGACTGCTCAAATTTAGTAATGTGCTCAATGGCCTTTATTTAAAAAATGACACAAACTAATTGTCATATGTTGCAAGTTTACATGAAGACTAAGAAATAAACAACTTTGTTATTCCTTGGTTATAGTGTTTGTGACTCTTAAGAGCAAGGATGGATGATTAACATTGTAATATTTTGTTAATGCTTTTTTAAAAGTTTTGAGATCAGAAAGTCTGTTGCATGGTCAGAGGATATTGATAACTGACTAATTAAATGTTTCCAGGGTTCTAGGATGATGTGATATTTGGTTCCAGGTAAGCTTTGCTGCCTAATTTGGTAGAGCTGTTTCCTGTTGCTGCTATAAAAACTGCCACAAATTTTGTGGCTTGAAACGTGTTATGATCTTGCAAGGTGGCTGCAATCCTTCTGGACCTATAGCAGAAGAGAGTCTGTTTTCTTTGCTTTTCTGCTTTCTTGAGGCCACCTGCAGACCTGGGCTTGTGGGCCTTCCATCTTTGAAGCCAGCCATGGCCAATGGAACTTTTCGTGTTGTGTCTCCACAGGGTTGTGTGACCTACACACTAACCCTGACCCCTGTCTCTTCTCTCTCTATATATTTAAGGTCACTTCTGACTCTGCTGGGTTTGCTTAGGAAATCTAGGCTAATTTTTGTATCTTAGGGTCAGCAGCTTGACCTTTGCCTTGTCGTAGAACGTTCCCAAGTTCCAGAGATTATGTCTTCCTCTCTGGGAGGACACTTTGCAGCCTACGACTGGAGATAAAAGTAATAGCTGAAAACCCTTTGTTGTACAGAACAATATGGGGAGAAAGCATTCCAGATCCCGTACATGGTCTGCAAGTTTTAGATATACAGCAAGTCCTCCAGGTAGGGACAAATTCCATTCCAGGAGAATTCTTCAGAAGTGGGATTCGTTAGTAAGCCAACAGAATGAGTCTTCACCAGTGCACCTCTGAAAATTCATAGCTCGAATGTTCAGAAGTTGAGGACCGTATTTATCCTGATGAAAGCCCTGCTGTCTGGATGCCATTTATGTAGGAAGAGTCTCGTGGCTGGTAAATGGCTTGAGGCTGCTGTGGGGATTTAACAACGCTCAGAGAGGTTCTGACAAAGTCTTGGATTCAGCAACACAATGCAGTGCTTCAGTACATTGCAAGAAAGAAATCCTTTCTTTAAGTTGTTACACTAAAGAGACGGCTGTGCGGCTATTCGCAGATTCCATTCAGTGCCATGTGGATGGGAGTGAGGGTGGGGGACGAGCTGAAAGCATTAATGGGTGTAGTAAGTAAGAATTTTGTATCACCAGACTTTCACACATTGTGTGAGATTCTAAGGGTGTGTTTCTCTCTTCCTATAGCAATGTGTTTATCTATAAAACAATAAAGAGGTCTCATATAGTATTCTCACGTATCAGTCTAAGTATGCAGTATATTTTAGTAAATTGCTGTGCATCATAAACATGGTAACAATAATAGTGTTTAGTGATATAAAATCAGAAGGAAATCCTCAAAAACAATGTTCTTTCAAAAAAAGGTTTTTAGGGAAGCAAATAAATTTTACAATGGGAAAAAAAGTGTTTTCAATGCTGAGAATTGAATCTATTGCCTTGTACACATAGGCAAGTGCTATACATTGATCTTCTTTCCATGTATTTTATTTTCCTTATTTTATATTTTAAGGCAGGGCCTCACTAAGTTGCCGAGACTGAGCTCCTTCTTAAGATCTTCCTGCTTTAGCAAGCGAGGACAGTCAAATAAGTTGACTCTGTTATAGTCCAGGCTGAACATCTAATACTCTGGGAACTTTATTCACCCCAGGTTTCATGGTGTGGCCCCACCAACACTGCATCTTTGGGGGTCAAATTGTGTGAGATGCTCTGTCCCATTGATCCAGTCGACAGGACCATTAGTTACCCTGACCTCTTCAGAGGCTGATGAGTGGTGAGGAGGGCCCCTAAACCTCAGTGGTGCAGGTACATGGTATTCTAAGCCCATTTCATGTGAGGGATCTCTTTGTTCCCTAGCACTGTGCAAATTGCATCTAAAGCCGTAGGATACTTATCACGGTACATCAGATACAAACATAACCCTTAGTCATTTCTCCGATATTTCTTCAAGACTATGCCATTGAAATGGCATCTAGATTTAACAACTGGTGGACATTTTCCCATTTACTCTGTGAAAATAAATCTATGTTAAAATGCAGCATTTGATTAATCCAGCTATCGCAGATAGATAGATAGATAGATAGATCTGTGACATTTGTTACCACATGCTAAATGGTGCACGTACAAAATCAACCATCTCCTGAAAGCTTAATTTTTCACTGAAGTCATTTCTTCTATGACATCATTTTGTTGTTTTAATATTCCAGTACCGCTGTAAAGCTATTTTATGCCATATTTAATATTTTAAATAATTCAGTTTGAATCTGAAATTCTCACAATTTTTGAGCACAGGAATACTCTTTTCTATTTTAAAAATTAAAAATAAACTAACAATACAGCAATGAAGACAAAAATCAAAACAACACAAAAACAACAAAAAGGTACAAGACATCAAAACAAAATGGCAGGAATTAACAATGGTTGCTACATTACATACTGTTATGTAGTGAAGTTGTAGTGAAGTTCAGTGAAGTTGCTCATTCCCCAGACATAAGAACATAAGATTAATCTAACAAAGACAGTAACAAGTAATAATAATTTTTTAAAAAGCCACTGGAAATGATGCAGAGCTTCACCATACAAGATGGTACGAGTTCAACAATGGTTCTTATACTGCATATTATTTTTTTCAGATTAGTCATTCTGATTACCAAATTAAAGCATGCAAAATTGGTCAAGAAAAAAGAAAATTTTAAGCATTGACTGTTCTTTCAATAAACCATAGACATCAATACCACACCTATTCCAGCTGTCCTTATATATAAAAAACACCCAAAATAACTCTTGACAGTATGAAGTAGAGAGTAGTTAATTCAAACAGCGCTGCAATTTTATTACCCACTAGCCCTTCCTTCCCCAGCCTTGGGTCAGACTTGAATTAGTACATGCTTTTGAATGGTTCATACACCAGCTGATATAATGCTACCCTGCTCAGGCTCATGGTGTCACTTGGGAGATTCAGCACACTAATTAATCCCACACAGTAATTAACTGAGTCACCATGCTAGATGTCAAATCCTTTAGGTCCCTGTCCTGAAACACATTCGCGGTATGCCCCCTTCTTTAGGAATCCCTTTGCAGACCAGGGACTGAGGTGTACGTAGAACATTTCCAAAAGCACAGGTGATGTGGAAACACCAAACACAGTGGTGTGACAATAACTCCTTTTTGGAATCATATAATACAGTGAAGATAGCAGTAGAGTATCTCTCACCCACATTATCTTGGTGGATGTGTCACTCTTTAAAAGTGGTAGTAGCAGTAGCAACATGCTAAATATATTCCTTGGGCCAAGTGCAGGTAAAAGTGCTTTACATAGTGCTTTATGTCACATTTAATTCTCACACAGCTCTAGAGAAAGTAAAATATATCTCATTTATTATGGATGAGGAAACCGCTACTTTGGGAATGAAGTAATTTGCCCAGGATCAGTTCTGTTTGATTCCAGATCTCACGCTACAGTCTTAGAAATGTTGCTTATAGTATAGGATTAAGGACACTATGTTGCTCATAAGGCTTTTTCAAAAAATAACTGAAATATCATATGAGAGTTTTCAACAAATGTCAAGTACAGTTACCAATCAGCCATCTGTACTATAGATTCCTTGAAATCTAAGAAGTTAAAAATTCAAAAAACTGTCCAGACTGAACAATAAGCACTGCAGACCATAGTCTTGGGGAGTTACCCATGCCTACATCTGACCATTTGCCAATGGCTTGCATTTGGATTCTCAGAGAAACAGAAACAAGATGATACATGTGGATATAGAAAAAAATTTTAGTATAAGGAATTGGCTCATGTAACTATGGAGGTTGGTTAGACCAAAGTCCTGAAGTCCACTATATGGCAACCCAGAGGAGCCCAGTCTACTTGTTTTATATTGAGACCTTCAGTTTCCTGGAAGAAGCCCATCCACATTGTGAAAGATGATTTGCTTTACCCAAAGTTCAGTAATTTAAATATGAATTTCACTCATACACACCTTCTGAGTTAATGCATAAAATCACCTATCACAAAATCCAAAGGTCTGTGATACTTTATGTTTCCATTTTTTTTGAGTTATGACCTTATACTCCTGAAAGAATTTATTGTCAGCAAGTAAATTTCTCTCAACCATTCCATTTCAGTGTTGGGGCAAAGCTAATATCACATACAATCATGGAAGAAAAATTAATTTGGCGTTCGTTTTTAAGTGTTGTGATTTTTATTCATTGAGAAAATCAGAGGACTACTGACATTTTTAAAGAACACTTCAAATTCCACTCAATATCTGCCTTGAAGGAATATTTTCTACTTTATATATTGTGCCTTTAAAGTTTTTCCTGTATTGTACCAAGGACAAAGGTCTTTGTAGTAAACTAAATCTCACCTGTACTAGCACATGATGGTACCTCGTAAGTATCAAAGAACAATGGTTACTGGAAAGGTTGTGTCTAGAATTTAAGTGGCATTTGCCCTGGCTTGTGTCTGAATATATCAACTGTCAGAGGCTCAGTAGTCTGAGTGGATTCTGCCAACTACCTGAATCATGCAATGTGCATACTTAATTAAACAGGATACAAATAGAAAATCCAGATTACTTCCAGCATAATAGCAACTCACCATGACCTGTTAAATTCTACAAATACAATTTGATAGGAAAATCTCATTTTGTTCAGTTCAATCAGAATAGAACCTTGTTTTATTTTCCACAAGGTATTTGTGGCAGTGACTTCTACATTGGGAAATCCATACATAAAGGGTCCCCGATAGACATTTGATTGACCTCTTAATGAAATAATGTCCATATTAATTGGAATCTTAAAAGTGTAGTTATCTCCTTTGAAATGTGATTGAGGAAAGAATCAGAGATTCTTGATCCACATCATTATAATTAACAGCTGTGTCCAGTTCTCCCCGCCCAGGATTCACCTTTGACCCATTCACTTCTACAGTGTCCAAGTGTCATGCTGTGCAGGACACACAGCAAACACACTGCTACCCTGGTGTCTCTAGCACTCAATGCCAAAGGCCACTTAGTGGAAAAAGCTGTGACTTTTCTACCTGAGGCCCTTTTCCTGGGCAATCTTGGCCCGCCAGAGATGCTGGTGCTCACAGGTCATCTCCAACCACTGACAGACAGGAAGCTGGGGGATAAGCCCCCTGCCTCACTTCCAGTTAGAACAGGAGATGTGCTGTACCGTGTCCCCTGCGCCTTGCCGGTGCGATTGGGCTCTCACTGGCTTCATGATGCACCCTCTGTGGACTGTGCCTTTTCTGTTCAGTTCTACACACTCTCAGATTGGCTGAGCCCGCTTCCCTGTTGAACCACCTGGACTGCTTCACCTCGGGTGAGCTTCTAGGGTAGCTGTCCATCAGCCTAGGGACATGGCCATCAGGGGAAGGTGAAAGCATAACCCAGGCTGTTAGTGAAACTCTGGAGGACAGATTTGCTTCGTATATATGATTCAGCTTTGGACCTTCACTACTGTCACACAGTAGGTGTTCGATAACGGTTGGGCCGTATGTTTTGATTCAGTGATGTTGATGTTGTGGATGCTATGGTCCTTCTTAATACTCATTTCAGTCTGAGCTCAGGACCACCATCCTCTCCTCCTGCTCATCTCTCTCTGGGTCTTGGCTGTTCTTCATTCAACTAATGCATGATTCGCTAGACACTCTGGCCTTTCTTCTCTTCTCCCTCTGCTCCCAGGGCCTCAGGGAGCATATCCACTTGCAGAGCTTCCGCTACACATATACCAATGACATTTAAATGCAGGATCTCTAACCTTGGCTTTTCATCCTTTCTCAGATATAGCACTCTTGGGCTGTTTTGCAAGCCTTTTCCACTTAGTTCTTCCGGCCCTGCAGTTGGAAGGAACGTTCATTACTGTCTGCCCAGGCGGAGCTCTGTTCTTCCTGCTGCTTCCATGTTTCAGTCACCTCTGGTTCTCGCGTCTGCATGCCCTGTTCAGCCCCTGCAGGGGGACGGTTCGGTCAGTCATCCCTGACCTTCGCCGCCCTTGGGCTCTCTTTAAACACCGTTACCCACACCGCTCTCATTGCCTGAATGAGACCCTCTCTTCTCCCCTTCTATTCAGAGTCAGACGTCTTCCAAGACGTTTTTCACATTTGGAAACCAAGTACCCCTGCTCCTGCATCCTGAGGTTTGTCTTCTTCTGTTCCTGTCCTCACAGCTGTGGCCCCTGGACTTCCACAGCTTTCCATCTGTTCTTCCTGCCTTCCGTGTTGTCTCTTTTTTCTTTACCAAGTCACAGTATGTGCTAAATAATACTAGTCACATAACTCCTGTGCTTAAAATCAGCCCACCCTGAAGGGCACAAAAGAACCCAGACTCTCTGTGAGAGCCTGTAAACCTCCATGACGCTGCATTTATGGCGTTGCCTCTTTTGCCGCTGTCCGTGGGGACGAGGCCAGCCTCAGCCACCCGCAGCGCTGCGCATCCTCTTTGCTTCTACACCTGTGCATCTGCTGTGCTGTCATGGTCCTGGAAAGTCGTGAGCTCCCTGTACCCCTTTTACTCACAGACCCCCCCGCCGTGCCCCCTTCTTACTTACAGAAAGCTCAAGGTCATCTCCACAGTACCTCCTCTGCTGCCCCGGGCTGGAATAGACAACCCCTGTCTTCCCTTCCGGCCTTAGGGGGACTAGAACCTGAGACTGACCGCACTAGTGGGAGCTCTTGTTGCCTCGCCTGTGTCCCTTGCTGACCACCTGCTCCTTGTCCATCTTTTATCCCTTGCCCTACCTACCTAGTAAGACTCTCGCTTAGGGTAAGAGGTCAAGGAACAACCTCTGGATAAGCAAGGGAGTTCTTTCCTTTTGTTCTCTTTTCCCTCCTCTGGGAAAGGTGCACAGCTCTCCTAATTCAGGACCCTGCCCCTTCCCTGGGACTTCACATGTATCTTCATTTCTGCTGCAATTTTGCTTCACCTGCTTGGTTTTGCCCTACCGTCACCACCATACCATCTCCTCCCTCTTTGTAGTTGTGTTTGAATTTCTGTTTTTAATTTATGCTCATTTGAGTGAAAGGTTCAGTAGGGCACGATAATGTACCTATTTCTTTACTTTTCACCCTTAAAGGAAGTATGCCCATGGAGGTTTCGTGATAGCTATTGACTGGTTCCAGGGTGAGACTTGCGACCCTGGGGGCAGTCAGGGAGGGTGAGGTGTCGAGCCAAGGCACTGAGCATGTGTTGACAAGCGTCAGCCTTCGCTCCCTGGCTGCACATGGGTGAAGGCCAAGAGGGTGTTCTGCTCCACCATGCTTTCTGTGAAGTCTCACCAGCATTGCACTTCCCCGTGACAAACCATCTGGGG
Source organism: Chinchilla lanigera (assembly GCF_000276665.1). Classification (NCBI taxonomy): domain Eukaryota; kingdom Metazoa; phylum Chordata; class Mammalia; order Rodentia; family Chinchillidae; genus Chinchilla; species Chinchilla lanigera. Next base: position 29,075,931 of record NW_004955417.1, read on the forward strand.
AATTCCATCTGTCTCTGCTTGGAAACTGAGGTGGCAGTCGCCCACTGTGAGCAATTTTCTATTAACTTCTTGGATAAGATCAGTCAGATTTATACTGAATTGATGGGAACCGCAAGAGCACGGTTGTTCCAAGAGAAGACAAATGTACCGATTCCTCTAATTGGGCCTCAGCCAGTTTCGTTCGCAGATGCCCTGAGGTTCTAGTAGTGCAAGGACTTATAACCTTTTTAATTGTACCCTGCTCCTCTTGGGAACTGTTGGTGAAATACATTATTGATAGAGGTGGTAGATTTGTCCCTGAGGGAGGGCAAGATCCTGGCTTCACTTATACTCTGTCTGCTCTGTGGAGAATTAATGGAAATGGAGTGGACAGGGGAGCCTTTCAGAGAAGACATGAAGGCCAGACACTTAATGCATCAGATCCTTGGGAAAGGACTCGGTGATCAGACCTGTAGGGTTAGAACTGGAATTTTTGTTGCTGCTGTTGTTTCTTGTGCAATGGGAGAGTGCTTGGGGAGAGGAGAAGAGTTGGAATGGAGGCCCAAGTAATCTAGGACATCCGGGAGAATGTGAGTTTGAGGAGAAGGAGCTAAACACAGAAGAATTATTTCTCAATTCAGAGATGTGGAAGCAAAGCCAGAAAGTCACCTGCGTGTAGATCTGAGGACTGGTTACATCATCATGAAGGCAGAGTCACGGTGTTGACAGCGGGTGGAGTTAGATCCTCACCTGGGACAATAATACCAACCTGAAAACATTAAAAAACCCAAAGGCACCCATCTCCTTGCCATGTACAGTTGTATTTATGGGCCTAGCTGACATGTTTGTACCTCAGATACAAACACACGGTGACCTTTCTGTTATGATACGTGGCTAAATCCGCTTACCTGTGAGAGGCCAAGTTGGAATAAACAAAAATACTTTTCTTTTTCATTTAAGATAAGTCTGTGTTCATTTCTTCTAGAACCCAAAGAGAACTTTTTGTGAAGATGATCTCCTCATAGAGGTACTGAAATGAATGTTAGTGTTGTGCTGTTAAGTTAATTAATGTCTGAAAGGATGAGTTGTTGGTATCATCCTGATATGATCCAAGCTGCTCTGCTCAGAGCCTGTGCCTAAAGTTGAGACTAATGAACCACTCCAGTTCCCCACAGGGGGTAGGCGTGAGGACAAAGGCTGTGTATTGGTTTACATTGGACGTGAGCACTGTTTGCACACCTTTTTTCACACATCAGCCCTCGTACGTGAATTTTCTTTAAACGGTCTCACCGTCACTCTTGTTTCTAGTAGCTTGCAGCAGGAAACTTGGTGGTCTTGGGTGGAGGGGAGTGAGGTAGAGTCCAGGCCTCCTCCTCACGGGTCGCTCTGGTCCTGCTGGGCGAAGCGGTGGTTTGCAAAGCATTCTCCGTTGTTTTCCTAAGGCAACTTATGGAACACCAACCTTTAAAATGTGTATTTTTGCTGGAGGAAAAACTGGAGCAGTATGGTGAGGAGCCATTACTCGAGCATTGACCAGAGCTGACGTCTGTCATTTGCTCATGTACCTGGCATGCCTTCCCGAGCTTTCCCCCTTGACTTTCTGGAGGAATTACAATGAGTTTAAAACTGGTGTGCACTCACCTGTTCTCTGCATGGTGGTGATAAACATCGTGCCAGCGCTGTGGGGATTTAGCGGCAGCCTGGGCTCAGCATGGTAATTAATACACTCCATAACTAGGAGGTGAGAGCTGGGAGAAGGTGGACAGAGGTAGCGTTTCATATCCCTTCAGTTTGGTCTTAAAATAAAAACCACGTAGGGATAATTCGGTCAAACCCTCCTAACGCTTTGGAGTCTGCTTTTAGTCTAATTGTCAATGGGTAATCGCAGGATGGCCTTGGCCAGTGCCATAACTCAGCTGCAGCTGTCAATGGACAGGGACCATCTTGGTCATCATGAAAGGTTTCCTGTGCAAGCAACTTTGTGACCCTGTCCAGCCAACCCTTCCATGCTTGGACGAAAGCATCCTGGAGTGCATTTCTAATCAGAGAAAAGTAGAGCAATACTGACCTAAAAAAGCATTTATAAATTTGTGGAACTATTTGAGGAACTCTTTGGAGGTTAAATTCTTTGTTATTGTATTGAATTTAAAGTTGCTCTGTGTTCTCCATTGCTATTGTATCGGCTTTTCTCATATAGGTCTTGGCATGATTTGACAGAACTGTATCCCCTTGATTCTAATAATCTGCAAAACTTCTGTGCCATTTTACGTGGTTCATGTTGCTTCTGCTTTGAGAAGCCCGGGAATCACGGCCAGTCGCGGGGCTATGTTGCAAACCTGGGTTTTCTGCGCACCTTTCGTTCTCAGGTTCTGAGGGTCAGGGTTTGTCCGGCGCTGCATCTCTCACAAGCCTGCAGTCTCGCTTATGGTCCCTTGGTGTCATCTGAAGGCTCAGCTAGTGGAGGAATTGCTTGCACACTCACTCACATGGCTGTTACCTCTGTTTCTGCCATGCTGCCCCCTGAGGGGCAGCTCAGAGATGGCAGCTGGCTTCCTGGGGGTAAGCACAGGGAGGGCGAGAGGGGTCCTGGGCAGGGCACCTGCCTCCTGTACCTAATCTTCTAGGTGGCATCTCCTTCCCTTTCACTGAGTTCTGTTTATGAGGCCTGGCTGTCATCAAAGAGAAGACAGTTAAACAGAACTCGGGCATCTCCGAGGTTGTCTACACAGAAGTCATCTGTATCGATGGCTCCTTGACCTCCAAAGAGGGCAGAGCTTCCAAGCAACAAGAGCAATGGGAGAATCTCGAAAGCAAAGTCAGTTAATTTGGATATAGGAAACCAAGTCATGCGCCATAAGGCATCATGACCAAAATTAGAGATGAGTGCAAAAGAGACGTTTGTGAAAGTGAGATACGTTTTGTTCTGATTTCTGAAAGATAAATAATGGGTCCCCACATAGAAGACAGTGTCTTCTTAATTTACATGGACATTAATTTTGCAGGTAGAAGAAGATGAGCTAAGATGTATGGAACATGGTTAACATGAAACCTAATGGCAGTGAGACAGTGGACGGAGCTTGTTGCTGTCTCTTTGGTAATTTTGAGAGACGTACACCAGCAGACACACCGATCCAAAGTGGGAGAGAAAGTAAGGGACTCAGCGCAGCGTGGGTCAGAATCACCCGCTCCCAGCCCCGCTGGTCATTACCCGGAGCGGCAGTGCCGTCTCCGTAATCACATGCACTCTTCTCGGGTTCCGCATTTATAAAATAGGGGTTATTACACCAGACCTACATCACAGAGCTGTTGTGAAATTATATAAAATTATATGCATTTAGTCACTCTGAAAATACACACTTTGAAAAATATAAACCTAGATTCCTTTTCATTATGTCTGTGAACAGAAAGTGGGCTATTCATTCCTTTATTCCCCTAGCAGTGCATTCAGGCTTTGCACTTCTGTCCCCCTGAGTGTGCTTAAAAAGCACCTCTGATTGTCATCCTGTGAGAGCACACTTGCACTCACTGTGCACTCACGTATCTGTGCACACTCACACACACACACACACACACACACACACACACACACGCACTTTCTCCTGATCAAGTGCAAGTGCCCCAGGCACTCAGCCCACAGAGGTGCCAGGCCGGCCAGCGCACTTGGCACATACAGAGACAGTCACTGCAGAAGCACGTGTTCTTTTAGGAAGAGAAAGAAAGGTTAAGTGGTCAAACTGGTTTTTAAAAATTATCTCAGCTTCACTGTGTTTTATTTGGGTGGGAATTTCCTGTTGCTGTTTTATTAAGAAAGCATTTCTCAGGTATAGGAATGGGGGTTTCCAACAGCTAGAAAAGCAGTTCACCCTATGTGAATCGCTTTGGAGGTGATTTGTATTTTAGAACATTGACTCAACTCGCCCATCATTTACGGCCTTTTAGAGCTCAGCCCAGAATGAGTGGGTGAGGCCATAGGCAGACAGCAGTGCACCAAGAAATGCAGAGAAATGGGGACGAGTTTGAGAAAGCCAAGTGTTTCCCACGCCCTCAAATTTAACATTTATTAAGAAGTCAAATGAGTACCATTCGTTCTTTGCCACCTCTGTACGGGTGAGAGCATCGTCCCAGGGATGGCGTCTGGGCCCCTTGGGGTCTGCCTGGAACCTCTGGTGTGGCAGTGCCACCTGCCTTCTAAAGCTGCAGATCTGTCCACACAGAAGGGCCCAGCAGTGTCCACGCAGGCGTCTGAGAGGAGCGTGGGGCACAAGTACATGCTCAAGTCGGTTTCCATAGGAACGGCAAAAGGTAGCATTTCCCTGAAGGAAAGTTCAGATGTCCCGAAAGTCTGTCCTCTTGAATGTGTCAACAAGGAGCTCAGGCATTTCTTCTGCTGTTGCAGTCCTTCAAAGCTGTGTGCAAAAGACACCCTTCCAGGGTGGCAGGGGCCTGCAGAGGTGCCCTCTGTCCCGGACCCCAGCCCTGCAGAGGAGCGCACAGTGAGCTTGGAGCGGTGGTCGGCTCATGCCTTCATGAATCAGGTGGAGGCGTTCTGAAAAATGCCTCTCCGGGGTTGCAGCCATCTTTTTTGGTGTTAATCTGCACCCTGTGGCAAGGTTTTGTGAGCAGAAATAATGAGCAGTGGTGTCCCCCTTCCTCCGAATTGTTGCAGCCCCTGTCAGAAGGCTGAGAAGATGACTGGGGTCTGAATCGGCCAGATAAAGGCAAAGAGGATTCTGAGAGGCTTTGGGGAGACTCGGGGGGTAAAGCAAGTGTTGGACCAGCCGGGGCCTGGGCTGCCACCGAGGCCCTTGAGATGATCTCCAGGCTGCAGTGCCAAGCCCTCTGCTGCCCCGCGAAGATTTTCTAATGAAATCTTTTGATGGCAAAATTTGGTGACTGTCAGAGGAGGCGAGATTTGAGAAGCTGTCTTAGGGCCTTTGCTCTGTAATTTGTGATCAGTTGATCTAGACCCATAATGACAAAAAAGACACACCCACACCCACAAACAAACGGCAAGCAGAAGCGGCCTCCCAGAGTCCAGGTGAGGTCCCTTTCATCTGACAGTGAGTTTTCAAGCTGTTGGCACCGTGAGTTCTCTACAAGGGGCCAGGGTGGTTTGCATACTGTGGGTTCCAATTTTACGGTGGGATGAAATATGAAACTCCCTGTCACGATGCTGATTCCATTTTGGCAGCCCTTGGGATCCACATATGGTTCAGCTAAGCTGTTCTGGAGCCTAATGTACCTTTGTTATTTATTAGGATCTTTGAAAGGGGATAAATGTGTTATTTTTGTGCTGGATTAAAAAATACACGTTAAATGTTTCAAAATAATTCAGACAGCTAAGAGAATTATAGTGAGCTTTAAAAACTGATCTGCTACTCTAAGGACAGCTAAAATACAATCATCCTTACCCATCATGAAAAAGAAATCAAGACAGCTGAAGCTTCAGGAAAACTGAGCCTGTATTTTGTAACACACCCTAATGACAAGTATGGGGAGCAGGTGGTGAGTGCGGACAGGAAAATTTCACATCAAGTCAGCTTAGTGTTAACTTTAAGCATTTTCAGGTTTATAGATGCCGAACCCCCCGCCCCTGCCCCATTCATCCCACTCTTGGTCTGGTGTCTTAAGAGGAAAACACAATGGCTACCAGGTGGTGGAATGACAAGCAGGTACCCTGTACCAGACACAGTAAGTGCAGTTCTTGGGTAGAAACCTCAGCAACCCTGAGAGAACACCACCCTGCCCAGTGCTGGCTTTATAGAAACTCCTCTTCCACTTTCATGTCCTAGCTTTGGGGAGTTTAACTCAGACACTTCACTTTTGGGTAAAGGACATCATATAGAGGAAAAAGTAAAAGAACTGTGACATATGCACCCATGTCATTGCTAAGCACAACCTTTTTTCCTACAAAAAGCGCTGGAGTAATAAATCTCCATGGATAATAGTATACACCCTTTCCTTTCTATGTGGCCAATTCTTTTTCCCTGGAGTTATTCAAGGAATAAGCTTTTAGGATGGGCACAGTCTAAACTTTTGGTTACATGGGTGTGGATGGAAGAGGAGAGAGAGACCTACATGACATATCACTCTAAGTCACCCTCTCACGTCTGGAGTTCCTTCTTAGTGCCTTACTATTACCATGTTTGTAGTCAAGTGAGAAGACAGGCTATTTTTAATAGTTTCATATTTTAACAGTCTTCCCCTGCTGTATCCACTAACAGTGAAAGGACTAAATTCTGCTCCTTTCTCAAATGTTGGATAATTGTGATATACAAGTCTGAAGGAAAGTGTGGGTCAGTGTTTATTAAACAGGTACTCTAAGCCCGGGACTCTGCTAACAAAGTGGGGCCTAAAGGTCAGAATTCATATCAGACAAGAACTGCGTCGTGTATTATGACTTAAATGTATCTGAATTCCATCCATAGCCTTTATACATTGCTTTAAGCAAATCTAATGCACAAGAAGCAACACACACAGAAGAAATAGTTGGTTTTTAACCCAATTAAAAAGATTAAAATCAATTTATAATTTGTTCATACTCTTGACTTTTCTAAATAAAAAATTCTCACAAAGTGAAGCACTTTTCTGTGGTTCAAAGAATAACACAAATTTTAATATCTTCCTGTTATAGTTAAAATATTTTATCAGTAATGTTTCCAACACTTTTCCTATAATCTTATTAGTTTAGACCATGAAACAATCCCAAGCTGCCCAAATACCATAAACAATATTTTGTGTGTTCTAGGAGGGAATACAGAACAAGTACAGAACACCTAGGAATTTAAATGTGCAAGGTATAAAAAGGGATTAACATTCTGGATCACCTGGAACATATGGATGCAGTTTAGTGGACAATCAGGCAAGAGAAGGAAAAGCATTCTGTGAAATGCAGAACACGCGGGCACCAAGCTCAAGAGTGCGGTCTGCAGTACAGTCAGCGCTGCACAGCCATGAGCTCCACGGCATGGATCCAACCCCAGAAACTGGAAATAGTCAAGAGCGTTTGCATCCTCACAGAACACACACAGGCTTTGTCCTTCCCATAGTTCCCCAAACACCATAGCTCTGCTGTCCGCATGCTCTGCTGTCCGCATAGCACTTCTGCTACATTAGGTATTACAGGAACCCGAAAGACAAGTTAATGTGTATGGGACATATGTGCAGTTTATCTGCAAATACAACGCCATCTCATGGAAGCCCCAGAGCTCCAGGGACTTTGGTGTCAGGGAGGGACCGTGCATGACCCCGTGGGTACTGAGGAACGAATGGCTCAGACTGGATTTTCTTCGCATTTTCATTTCTCCTTTCTGTGCATTCAACATGAGCCTAAATTATCCAAAACTGTTTCACCTTCATTGAGGCAGTGTGGTAAATATTTTGTGATTATACACAACTCAAAGAGCATCATATCATTAGGAATACTGAATTTTACTCTTAGTCCTCAGTATTTATCACTAGACTTAAGAACAGGGTGGCTGAGTATGACGTTATTGTCCTGGGGTAGCTCTGATATTTGCTGTAAATCTGTGTTGCATTCCAGTTGTAGGAGACAAATGGGTCCTCTGTTTCGATTGTTATGTCTCCTTAGCAACTGCAGATACTGGAAAGAGAAGCACATATCTTAGGTCAGTTCGTTTCTCAGCATTTAAAGGAAAAGGTAGTGCAGTATTTCAGAAGAGTTCTCCCAGGTGTTTTTTTGCTCGTGCAGTTATCTTACAGTGGAAGAGTAAAAATCATTTTAGCGGATCAGCTATTACACTGTAATCCTTCACCTCATTTTACAGCACTGTTTTCCTTGGTTTATCTGAGGAAATGCAGCGTAATAGGAGCTGATTTATTTTGTGCCGTCAAACAATGCATATTCATAATGTGCGCAACACATAGAATACTTAAAATTTCCTCAGTAATTTGCTTCTATTTTGCATTTTGAGTCATGTGCAACTCTGTGCAAATCATGTCGACCAATTGTACAGTTGTTGAGATTTCTTTTACCCTATGTAGTGACACTAACATGGCAAAAGTATTGGGTTTTATCACACCACAGAGATATGTGTGCACCCACGTTTACAGCAGTGCAGTCACAGCGAAATCTTGGAAACAACCCAAATGCCCAACAAGTGAGGAATGGATAAAAAAGACGTGGTATTTTTGTACAATGGAGTATTACTCAGCTATAAAGAAAGATAAATTCGAGGCTTTTATAGGTAAATGGATGCAACTAGGGACCATACTCTTAAGTGAAATAAATCTGACCCACATGTGTAAACATCATATTGTCTCTCTAGTATAAGAACTTGAAAGAATAAATAAAACCTGAAAGGTACAGTAGATACTGAGAAAGGGAAAGAAACTGCTCAAAAGGAAAGAACAACTGGGATGAGGGAAAGGAAAGAAGAAAGAAAGAAGGAAGGGGAAAATACATATATCGGATAGCTAAGATAATTGTACTCCTGATTTCTACTGGTTTACTGAAAGGAACAGTTAATGCTTAAATTATTTTTTGACCAATTTTGCATGCTTATATCTGGTAATCTGAACAACTAATCTGAAGACAACAATATGGAATATAACAACCTTTGTCGAATTCCTATCTTGTGTGAATTTCTGTATTGTTTCTAATGTTTTTTATTATTTTTTAATTCTCTTTAAAATAAATTTTTTTTAAAAAAATATTGGGTTCTGTGGCCAAATTCCCCAGAGACCAATATGAATATTCGATTGGCAAGAGAATAGTAGTCTCCTCGAGGGACTGAGGCAGGTTCTCTGTGAAGGGTCAGCTGACAACACCTGCTCATGTCGGAGCCTGAAGTTTTTATATAATGCTTTGTGATGAGTGCTGTGTATGAAATGCGGTTGAATATACTAGCAGACTGATAAAAAGAGATGCGCCTTCCCGACTCTATGGGCATTAATGACGTTACGGCGTCTACCGACATTCATAGCGCTCATTATGCGGTTACCAGCCTGATGCTTACTTAGGATGAAGCTTGTCATTGTTCCTTTGGCTCTTATTCATGAGGTGATAGCATAAAACTTCTTTGACTATTTTTGCTTAACCATGTTCTCTGAAATATAATGACATGTGAAACAACTAAAGAAAAGTTTGTTAGGATAATGTAAGTAGAAGTACTACTTTTTTTAAAGAAATTGGGACCTGCAGTTCTGTCAGATTCAGAGAATAACTTGCACTGGTTTTGAGTTCCGTAGAATTTCCAGATGAGTCTCCACCTGTCCTCTTATGGAGAGATTGTCCCAGTTTCAAGCAATTAGTGTCCAGGATGTGTTCTTGGTCACTGAGAGTAGAATACAGAGCACTGGATGAGGAAGAAAAACCATCTTCAGTATTTCTGAAAGCAGTGTATGCAGTGGGGCCGGTCCCATCCCGATCCCGCCTCTGAGCCTTGCCCTGCATGCATTCTTCTCTGAGGACCACATCTGGGCCGAGGCTTCCATCTTGCTTTCTTTTGTCAGTCAACCCTCAGGTCCCACTGCGCTGATGAGCAGGACGAGAAGGAGCCCATCGTGAGTGGGCGAATATCCGGAGATGAGAGGAATCACAAGGCACACTGAGCCGGCCGCCCCTCACTCAGCACACTTGCTTTCTCTTTGCACAAATCCCCTTCCTGAAGGAAAGAGCAAAAGCTGGTGTTTCAGTGTGTCCTTCCCTAAACTGGTGACATTTCTTCAGGTAGATATCTCTTTGCTTTGTTTGACCCACCCTCCCCCCCACCCCCCGCCGCAGATGGAGACAGGGAAGCTGGTGGAGGGACACACCGTGGTCTGCCTCGGAGTGGTCCAACGTGGCTTCACCTGCTTTACACTACTGGCCTCCTGTGACACCACTCCTGTACCTGGCGCATCTCTCTTGTCTTCTGCACATGGAAGCTGCTTGCTTAAACCCCAAAGGGCCTCCCAGCTGTCTTTACCCATCACCACCCAGATGGCCCTGCTAAGAGCAGCGCCCAGGGATTTTCTAAGTGCTTTCCTTACAGCCTCTCTTTTTGGGTCAAACTAAAAGAAGAGCCCGTCTTCAGACCTGTGAGAATCTGCCTTGCTGCCTGCTGCTGGTCTGTACCGGTGCAGATAGGGGGTTTGCCCGTGTGTACCATCAACTGCGGGGTGAAGGCAAGCGCACAAGCTGTGACAGGAAGAGAAAAGACCAAATTCTAGCATCTGGGATCTTAAGTGTTTGCCAGATTTCACTAATTTACTTCAAAGGCAAAATTATTTACTGAAAATTATTTACTTTGATGAGGAAAATGCAGGCTTTCTTGTATCATAAACACATATAGCATGACTGTGTCCAACTGAGTTTGTTTACTATTATATTGACCTTGATGATAGGACCCATTTAATAAGGTTGAAGTCAATGACTGCATTACTTTTAGACAAGATACACACTGTAGAGTGCTCTGTTGTGCTTTGCCATGTGAACAGCTAGTAGCATTTAGGGTCCTCACTGTACTACTGATTCCAACAACACATTTATCCTTGGTGATTATCCAAAAGATTTCAGCACCTATAATTAATCACCCATTTGAGAAGAGAAACACAAACTAAGATATTGTTTAGCTTTTTTCTTTCTAGAAAAATCTGGACAGAATGTGAATAAGAACAATAACAATCCTATAGTAATCTCAACTTTTCATATAATGTTGTGTATATTTGTGTGTGTGTGTGTGTGTGTGTGTATCACTGAACATACATGCTTTTAATCCCATTTACTGGTCTCTTTGCTTAACATTAAATTTTGCATCACACTTGGAAGGGAGGACATCATTTTCTATTTTATAAAACAAGAGTGAATATTGACTAAGTCAGGGCAACAGTTTCTAAAGCAAAAGCACCATTTACTTGATTAACGATCTCTACTGTCATTTTTTATGCAAATATTTGCTTTATCAATGTAAAAAGTGCAAAAATTCCAATAAGCAACAGTGAGTTTACGTAATAGACCTTTCAGAACATGGAATCTACTAACCCATTATGTCTATTACATTGTCATTCCTTAAAAAGTCATCCAGTCCAGGTGTGGTGGTGCACGCCTGTAGCCTGTGATCCTAGTGCTGGGGAGGCTGAGAACCGTGAGTCTGAGGCCAACCTGGACTACACACATGGTGAGTTCAAGGCCACCTTGAACTACAGAGCAGGAGTTTGTGTATAAATAAATAGATTAAATTAAGAAGTCACCCTGACGTTTTGGTAGATTGCATGGTACTTCCTCATGAACTTCTTGTGTCTCACGCACAGGGCCAAAATAATGATGATGATGATGATGATAATAATAATAATAAATGAGTGCAGGACAAGAATTATAAAATTTGAAAAATCTACTTTTAATCATTTCTGCGTGAAGATGCCTCCTGTGGTACCACGAGCATATAGTGAAGTTTGGCCAAGGATTTCAAGAACATAAACAAACCTTTTCTATTTCTTGTGACGGAGATTAATTTATCTGACTGAATCATGGTGAACTGAAAATAGCAAATGCATTTAACTCTTTTCAGTACTTAGAAGTAACCCATTTACAGACACTCTAATTAGATCAAAGCATGGAAATCATCTAAATCGATGTAATGGGCCAAAGGACAGATCAGCTCCGCCTATGTCAGTAATACAGAGGCGTGTTTACTCTGCCAGCTTTTTTGTACTAGAATCATTCCACACATCCTTGGCCACAGAAAATTTAGTTTTTAAAATTTTGAAAAAATGCCATCTAGAACACCTAGTGCCTTGAACTATGACTCTCACCAAACTTGTTAAATCTCCCTCAAATTGTGTGGACCCCCTGTAGGGCCTGCTCTTTCCGTGTCAGAGTCTATTAATGATAATTACTTGGAATACGATTCCCATTCTGCGATACCGTCCCACCACTGCAAGGAGATTGTGATCTTATCCCAGCCCATTCTGTTTAACTCTGACACTCCTTCTATTATAGTGGGCCCTTGATAAGATCGTGCCTGTTAGGATCAGACATTAGTTGGAATCAATATTTGAAAATGTGCCTGTTTTTGCTTAATAGTAAAGTTAGTGTGAGTGCTGGAGTGAGATCATTTGTTGGATGGGATTGTACAACTTCATCTTGTCAAGGATTTTCTGGTGCTGTCTGCTCAGAAGCGCAGAGGGAGGGCTTGTGGGAGCAAAACTTCCCCAACTGGCCCAGCAGTGTGTTGTTAGCTTTCAGGTGGGCGACGTGCCTTTGGGGAGCCTCTTCCCTTGGCTTAGGTCATGAAAACGAGTTGGAAAGAATGAAACACTGTCTTCCAACTCTTCATTAATGTAATTAATTCAGTGACTCTCCAGCAGGGGCGATTGGTCCCCAGGGGACACTTCCCAATGCCTGGAGACCTTTCAGCTGCCACTAGCTGGGAAGGGTGGGGTGGGGAAGGCCCGAGAAGGTCACCAGTGCCACTGGAATCTGGTTGATAGAGGTCAGAGTTGCTGATAAACATCTTAGGCTGCGTAGAACAGCCCTCTGCAACCAAGAATAATGATACAACCAAGACTCAAATGTCAGTAGTGCAAAGGTTGAAAAATCCTGACATAACGTATACTGCAAATGTAACAGCAAGTCGAGGTGTTTGGAATCCATGGATTTCTTTGCTTTCTTTCTTTCTTTCTTTTTTTGGTAGAACTAGGGATGAACCCAGGACCTTCCCATGCCTGGTTAGATTTCAATTTTTAATGTGCTATTTATCTGCCTGGGAACAGTAAATGCTGCAGCTGTCTATGTTGCTTCTTTTTCTGGTTAGCAGCATCTGATAAATTTGTAATTAAAGAATTCCTTTAGGCATAGGCATCTAGAAATCTGGATAGTTTTCTTCAAATTTGTGCTGAGTTGAGCATTGGATAGAAAAACTGAAGTGAGAAATCAGCCATGTAACCAATGTCTCTGGTCTTAATAAACCCAGAGGTCTTTATTTCTTGCTGGTTAAATAACCCCTGTTTGGAGTTTAGTTTTTGAAATTAGTGCACTGTGGACTTGGATCTCCCTGTCAGTCATTTTTTCTCTCAGTATCTGTGAAAGATCTGTGTCCAGATCCCCATGGATACCAAGTCCTACAGATGTTCATATCCCCTATAAAAGTGATGCAGTATTTGCATATAATATATAAACATCCTCCTACTTTTAAATTTCTAGATTATTTGTAATACCCATCAGTTCAAATGCTATGTAAATAGTTGTTATATTATGTTGTTTAGGGGATGACAAGAAAAAAATCTGTACATGTTTACGATAGAAACCATCACTCTCACTTACCACTTTCAATCTCTGATTAAGAGTCTGCCATGACCCCATGGATATGGAGGCTTGACCAACTATTAGTGATGACGTATTTGACTATATCCTGTGTATGCAGAAACAGTGTTGTTTTATGTTTCATACTATCCTGATGCTCCCAAGAGAAATAAGCTTTAAGAAATGTTTTGGCTTTCTGATGTGCACAGAAAATCGCAGTAATAAATAAGCTGCATGTATCTGAAAATAAACTCAGGGGTGTGATTCTTTGGTTTGTGCTTTTGTCCCAAGCTGTGCAACTGGGTTTTGAGACTGAGCTTCCATCTGCAGGAAGGCGAAGAGAGTTTTCCCTGTCTGTCCTGCTGAGTCCTAAAAGGCTTTTCCCGCATGGTTAGGTGGGAGCTGCCGAAAGGGGCAGGCAGGGGAGGCTGCACACAGCTCTGTCTAGGAAGGGTGGCCTCCCAAGGGCTTGGGAGTGAGCACACACGCATGTACACACACGCACATGTGCACACACTGCCTGGAAGGGCCGGTCAAGGAGAGCAGCTCCCCAGTGAAGTGTGGGAGCGCCTAGCCCTGAGCCCACCCAGCATCCGTCCATGCCAGTGCCGGGCTGGAGTGAGTTCCCCGTGTTCCTAAAACTCATAAGAAAATGTCATCTGCAGTGATAGTAACGTTTATGGGAAGGTGGCAGGTTAAACAAACGTGCTTTCTCTTTATTTTAAAAATTCCTCCTGAAATAAAATAGTTTTTTTTTTTTCTTTTTATTTTGCTTAGTGTTATTTTTGTTTTGAAATGGACTTGAAAAATTCGTTTTAGCCATTTTGCTGCTGGAAATAACTATACAAAGGTAGGATTATTATTTTTAAATCTTTGGCACTTCTGCATTACAGTACACATTAGGGATGTACTCTCACAAAAATAGCATAGTTGGCTAAGTTCAATGTTTTTAAGGTTAACTATGGATACATAGCATTATTAATTCTCTTTTAACTTTTTACCCTAACTTTTCTTAAGGCTTTTTAAATTAAGCCTTTATTTATATCTCCAACAGAATGTATTTTATTATATCTATTCTACCAAAAACAAGAAATAATACTTTCAAGAAAGTATATTTTGTCTTCCTCATATTTGTGGATTTGAGTGGGGAATTCAGCCTGGGCACAGGTTTCTTTTTTCCCCTGGTCAAAACCCAAAGCAGCCTGGTTGGAGACTAATTTAAACTGAACACGACCCGTTTCTCCCACCCTGCTGTGGGCCAGTTCTTCAGAGTCCAACAAGTCATTTCTTCTTGTAGAATAAATAAGTCTTCATGTGTTTGTGTTTGATGGATTAACCACAGAAAATTAAAGAATTCTGCAAAAATTCCAACTTGGAAAGTGGTAGCAACCCTTATCATGTGAAGCCCGATAAAACCCTCCGATAAGGGATGGGGGAACTCGTCTGGACAGTGTCTTGAACAATGCGAGGTACCTGACAGCAGTCTCTATCTCCCGCTCAAGTTGGGGTGATCAGTTACATGCAAACACCACTTTAGATAATAGGACCGCTAATCCGGACTCTATGTTTGTGTCTCTAAAGGTAGGACATCGGTTATGATAAGGACCTACGTCTGTAAAAACTGGAAGGGCAGCTGTGTTCTCTCTCCTTCTTATCAATTTCAACTTGAAGCAAATGGTCCTTTTTTGGGAAGGAACAGCATGATAGAATAAATAAAATTGCCCATGATTTAGGATGGGGAAGCATTGGGATTTAATTCAAATAAAATCATGCTTCACATTGCAATTGTCATATATCACCAACTATTTAATATAATTTCCATATTACCTGACTTATACAGAGAATTAAAAAATCTAAACATTGCATTTCTTTAAATTTTCCCACCAGGCACCATGAACGTAGTTCCTCAATGAATGAAATACAGAAGAGCTGTGGTGAATAGTAGTACACAGATCTCTGAAGGCTGTGGTTTGGCTTTTTTATGTGTTTTCCTTTTATGTAGTTGGTATTAGCACTCAGGATTTTCTGGTTTCTTCCTGAAGGTGGTAGATCTCCAGATTACCTGGACCTTGACTCATGGCTTTAAATTCATAATTGTCTGTTTACATTCTGCATGTGTTCTGAGTTGAAGCACTCTTGTAGAAAGCAACTATTTTTGTACTTTATTTCCTTCATCTACTGTAGTGATTAATTTAGTGAACCCTTGTTGTTAGCTGAGGGAGTTCCAGGCCAAGCTGTAGGCCCCACAGCATTCTGGTGCCTTGGAAGTCAACGTTGCACTGGTTATACGGAGATTATACTGTACTGGAAGATGTGCAAGTAAAAGGGCGATACACGATAGTAGGCCATTGGCAACAGAATTATAAGTGGCAAAAACCAGGAATACGGTAAAACAGAATTCTTGAAGAGGGCGTCACATATGTTTTAGTGGTGAATGGATGCACCTTGAGACCATGAGGTTAAATGAAATAAACCTAGCACACTAGCTTAAAATCTCATCGTTTTGTTTATATGAGAAAGCACAAGAAAAGACAGATAATAGGAAATGAGAGGTAGATCTTTTAAGTGGGGGGAACCAAGAGGTGGAGGGAGGGGAGAAGAAGGGGAAGGAAGGAATGAAAATGTGCGATGTGCGTGCACCAGCCCCCTCTGTGAGCATAATCAATATGCACTGCAGACGCGTGCTAAAAAAACTAAAAATTTTTAAAAAACAGAAATGAGGCCTAAGAAAAGCCTGAAAAATGTAGGATAAATTAGTTCAAGCATCTGTGTGAGGTGGGAGGAGTCAGGGTGCTTGCGTGTCTGTGGTCACACGTGTGTGCCCGTGTGTGAGCACGTGTGTTTGGGGAAAGTGGGGCACATAATTAACGTGCAAAGGCTGCTGCAGGCAAAAGAGAACACAATAGTAAACTTTAAGAACAGTTGAGCTGTCTAATAAGGATGCAATAACTCTTCAGTCTGCTTTAAAATATGTTAGGGAGTCCTAAATCATCATGGCTAGTTTACTTCAAACTCTGCAGAAGATTATTTCCATGCAGTGTTTTATTTTGTTTTGACTCACTGATGGTATATTTCCTCCAAAGGTTGCCAGAAGAGATTAGCACTAGAAATAACCAATGCTTCCCCAACTTTCTTATCCCCAGCACTTAAGATTTTTAAGAGACATATATACAACTGAGTTTGGCTGAATCTTTTTATTTAGATGGAATAGAAAAGCATATTTAAAAAATCATGACCACATTATCTAAAGTGTTTATGTTTTAGCCCTCTACATATGTGTGTACCTGTGTGTATATAAGGTTTTTCAAAGCATACATAGAAAATAGCAAAATAGCCCTACCTTCATAGAACTGATCACTTAATTAAAGCCTTAACCAAATTCGATGTAAGCATTCTATGTGAGATGCAAGCTTTGAGGTTAGCACTCATAAGTAAATGGCATCTGTGTGGAATAAAAGTGAAGATGACACTCAAAAGATTTATACTATGTTGCAAAGTTAAAGCCAGGGACATATTAAGTTAACAACACAACAGTTGAAATGCCTTTTGCAGGAGAATGCTACCAAATACTTGTTTTCTATTGTAAAACCCCAGAACACATGTAAGATAGTGAACATTCTTCCTGCCCCGAACTGGTCGAAAAATAAGTTTCAAGCAGGTGTCTTGTGGGTTCCCATGTGGAGGGTACCTCCAAAGCATGGATAGCAATGAAACTGTTCCACAGGGTTATAAATTTTAAACCAGAAACCATGGCTAGGTGGACAGGATAACCAAGTGCTTCTCAGTTTCATCGGTGTTCCCCTGTACCACATTCTTCTGTGTGCAGCCCTCTGTGCTCCTCAGGGAGTTCAGCAGCACCCTGGACCCTTGCTCCTAGGGAAGAGCAGCGGCCCGTGGGTGCGACAGTCACATTTCCTCCAGACATGTGTCAGCGGTCACTGGGGAGCAAATCTTCCTCAGTGGGGAGCAGCCCTGACTGTTTTAAAACACTGTAGTGAAGATTATGAAAACATAAGGCCACCCCATGGCAAGTTAAATCTGCTAACGTAGGTGCAGACAATTTATATTTGGTGACAGTGATTGCATTTGGAGTGAACTGAAATATTGGTTGGATTTTAAACATCAAATCTTACAAATATATACATAAGGAAGAGAGAACTGGATTAAAACGCATGAGATAATACTATCCCTGAGGTTTCATCTGCTTACATACATAGGGGAGAGACTGGAACGTCCTTGAGCTAGCCAAGTCCTTTCCTGGTGTGGCTAAAATGCATGATTACTCACTGATATGTGGTATGAAAAATGAGAATAAAAATTGTGTAAAGGCAGTGGAGTAATGTGAAGATCAAAAAAACGTTTCTTCTTCAATAATTTTTTCAAAATAATTTCTAAAACACATTTTATATGAAAAAATGATGCCAAAATAAAGGAAGAGTATTTTGACCTTCATCAGTCCATGAGCCCGTGTTTGCTTGCACTTGGGGGCCTTGGGTACCCTGGCGTGGGGCTCCCGGGGAGTAGTGATTTTAGTTGGACTATCTCGCTGGAAATGATGGTGCTGGGATCAAACTTTCAATCTTGTCTAAATTTCTTTTTTATTGGCAGCTTGAATGGCCTACTTTGTTCTTCCGCAGTGGGGCCTTCCATTAGGTATTTGTTTTGTTGACAGGCGAATGCTCTTTTGTCAAAGATTAACCACACCGCCTCCGCACAGGCGGGATGCCGTTTAAGATAGTCTTTTGCTAAATTCCTGGAGTGAGGATGTATGTCAGGCCAGTCGGCGGGCACGTTTAGGTGGCGGTCTATGATGGGTGGGCTTGGTGCTCGTCTCTGACCTGTTGAGGACGTGGTCAGAGCCCAAGGCGGGAGAAGCCCACCCCGGGGACATACCATGAATGCCACTGGAGGATCTCTGCGCCCTCTGGTTTTAAACCCTGAATAACTCAACACCAAAAAGATACAAAGCAGGTTAGCTGGAGAGCCACCTGAAAGGCGAAATCCCAGTGGAGGGTGAGAGAAACCCTACTGGTCTCTAGAACCAGATGCCTCGAAGCATCCTCTGCTCCTCTGCTCTTCACGTCTTCGTGGCCATTCACAGTTGCTGTGCATGGAAGGCTCTTCTGTGACATTCAAGACATAACACACTGTCATGGGGCTGTGGCTTGACTGTCGGAAGCAGTGAACTAAAAGCGAGGATCCCAAACACTGTCCTAGATCCCAAGACTTTATTAAGTCCATGTAAGAATTCTCTGAAGCTTCACAGAAAACCACCTTGGCAGTGTCTAGAGCCATATGGCTGTGTTTATGTAGATTCCAAAAAAGAAAATAACTTTTGCTATTCAAGCTACTTTGCCAACAAAGCTCAATAAAACCTAAGGTTATGAAAAATTAGGGATTTGCTTAATATGGGGATTGAATTTAGGAGAGGCAGAACGTTTAGGAGATGTTTGTGGTGTTAGTTAGGTTAACTTGCTTTAAGACTTGCTTTTATTTAAATAGACCATCTCTCACCATGCTGTCTCTGCCGTCGCTTAGTGTTGAATTTTCCCTTCTCAAACACATTACTTGCTTTATTGCTGTTTCTCTTGCTTCCAACCGACCATTCGTCCTCTGCTCCTTCTTGTCACTTTCTCTTTGACTCATCTTCCGATCTCTTTTGTTTCCAACCATGCCAGTCCCTCCTTCCTCCTTGAAATAGCTTTGCTTTTATTCTTGTCCCTTGGTTTCCTGTGGAATAAGGCTGATGCTCCCACAGGACTCTAGGCTGCAAAGTTCCCCCAGGCACCGTCAGCGAGGGCAAATTTCTGACTCTGAAGAATCCCATTTTAATACAATTGCCAGTGAAGTGACTGTGATGCACTGAAGCCAAGGCATTCCCTCCTATGGATTCCAGCCATATGACATTGTTGCCCTGTCTTTACTGCAGATAGGAGACCTGTGCTACATGATAGTGATATTCAGGGCCAAATGCCTACGTGTCTGACGGTAGGCAGTGTGCGGTCACTTGCAGTCAGTGTGTTTGGAGTCACAGGGCCATTAAAAATGATGTGGTATTTTTTCCTTATTCTTAAGATTCTATATTGTTTTATTTCAAGCCACTATAAATATTATGGGAGGCCAAAGATATGGACAAGGTGTTGTTGCGTTAGAGATTGAATTTGAAGAGAAGTGTTTTATTCAAAACTTTGAGTCTCCTATAATTGATGTGGTCTGCAAGATTAGAACACTATCTTCATGTGAAAATATAAGGGAATGCATGTATGTGTGAAGAGAGACAGAGA
>NW_004955417.1:29095536-29203031 GCF_000276665.1 Chinchilla lanigera
GAGAGAGAGAGAATAGGGAAGTTTACCTGACTTTTTAGCCAGTACATAGTGAGCTTCAGGAATATGAGCATCAGAGCTGAAAGAGTTCATGGACAGTCCTTCTATAGTATTAGTAGTTTGGTGCCCATCCAACAAAACAAAAGTAGGAGGGATTAGAGGGATAATGCAGGGTTATTATGAGTATTTATCAGCTGTGGGCAGATAAGTTTGTGGGGTAACAGGCACCCCTGTTCTCTTAAAATAGCTCCAGTTTTAAGACTAAACTCCCACTAAAGCTCAAAGCCTTAGCTGAACAGTCTTAGATAAAGAAAAAGAAGTAAGTACACACTATGAATCACTGTGCAGATTCTGATGTTTTTCCTCTCTGTGACGGCCGAGAACTGGGTTGTAGACAACAAACTTTATATGTTCATGAGATTAAAATTTCACAACTCCGCAGAACTCCATGGAATTTTCTTTGAATTCATTGTTTGGCCGAAAGGGGAGGGGGCAAGAACCACAAAAACAACTGACATGTAAATGTGAAGAGACCGTTTTGCTCTGTAAGTTAGGTTACTTAAACGTTTTTATTTGTGATCCTTTGTGTCAGGAATGTAGCACTGCATATGGATTTAATTGTTTTTTAAAATATAAGACTTTATTCTTATCACTGTGGACCTTACATGGATTAAAGTATAAATATAGCTTTTGATCAGCATGTTAGGAAAATGTTATTATTTTGAGTATTTAATACAGTTTAAAGCTTGTGTGTCAGAAAAATCATTAATGCTAAAATGTCACATTATGAAAAATTTATTTAAGGGTTTTTATTTTTTATACTACTTGATAAGTGTCAGAAATTGGGTTATCTTATTGAATCTGGAAGAATACAGCAAAAACAGTTTTATTCATGTTGCTGAGTTGAAATGAAATTTATAAAGCTGTACATAAAATACCCAGTAATAGCATCATTTATTAGATTGCCATAAAAATGGAAGTAGTGTTATTAAAATCCTCTAACACCTGTATCAGCATGGTATCAACATTCTCCCAATCCACAAAATTAATAATGAGGAAATGCTAAATTCAATATCCTGAGTCCCCAGAAGTAAAATACAATATCAATCATTAAAAGGTGAAAATAGAACAGAAAATAAGCACCTGATACATCAGAGTGATTTTGTTCATTAATATGTAAAAGAAAGATTTGATACACATTTTGATTCTGTTTTCAGAACACAAACAGTTTAGCTTGCATATTTCATCAGATTGCTGTTCAGCTTATAAGGCATCAGAAAAACCCTCTGAAATCTAGAGTTTCAAAGCCCTGGAGGAGCACAGGAAACCAGCAACAAGACTTTGGTATCGTTTGGATAAGGAAGAAGGGAGACTAAAAGCAAAAATATCAAAAGGTCAAGAGGATTCTTTGCTGTCAGTAACTGCCTGCAAGACTTTTTCCTCTTTTTCCCGTTCCCCTGACTCATTGTTTTGAAAGGGTGATCTGAGACGTGAAAATATAAAAATGCAATCAAAATAAGAATTCAGAAACCAGCAGCGCAGGTGAAAGGGCCTTCCTAGTTCTCGTCTGACGCTTGAAGGGTTGCCAGGTGGGTAGACCATCCTCGAAACTCTAACGGCCTTCCTGTTTTGGTACAGTTTCATGTGATTTGAAATACATTTTCCCAGTTTAAAAATGTTAACTCTCTCCTAGAGCAATTGAAACCTGTCTTGTGTCAAAAACAGGAAATTCTACGGATAAATAGACTGTGGATATGTGTCAGATGTTTCCCTTATTTTTTCTCACTTTCGTTTTTAGACACACAAAACCCATATGCACACACATATATTAATATATATAATATATGCAGATATTGATGGAATTCTGTGAGTTGAAAGAGGAGGAAGATGTCTTGAAGGATCCATATCTCTCCCACCAGATTTGTGCTATTATCACTGAAATGTGGCCTTCAGTCTTGAAACAGTTAAAAGAGTTCTACGGCCACAAAAGAAGAGATGTCTTCAGAATTATCTCCTGCCTCACATTTGCTCTTAGGCAAGCAGTTTAAAAAAGCCCAGTGATTGAGCCAGTGATCCAATTTGAAATGCAGAAATGATTAGAGCTGCTTGCCTCATTCCATATCGAAATTCTCTGATTTATGACAGGGCTGCAGCCAAGATCTATCTCCAAAGGGAATTAGTGTGCAAGTTTGCATATTTTTGTTATTTAGGTTTCTGATAGCAGCTGCTAGCTAGAAATACTGAACTGGGAGGCGGTGGGGCAAGGATTTTCAGCCACTGGAGCAAAAGAAAGATAAGAGCTTTCTGTTCAGGACATGGAGACCCCTGGACCGGCCTCTGTCTCAGCCACATATGCTCCTCATGTGTGTGTGTATTTAGGGACCTGTGGTAGAGATGCAAGTGTATTTGTGTAAATAAATGAGGAGCCTCGGGAGCCTAGCAGTGTCCTGGAATGGTTAATTCGAGAAATGGAGAAAAGAATTATCCAAATTCTTTCTCCATGTTTTAACTAGTGGAATTTTAATGAGGCATAATACTTCAATCATGCAACTGACCTGTGGGGCAGAGTATAGAACATATAATGAAACAGAAATAGAATTCTGAAAAAAAAATTATTACCTTATCTGGAATTTACATGAAGTGTTAACAGGAAATTATGCAGCAGTTATAAATGAAAAATATGGGATTTAATGTACTTATTAATAAAGATTTGTTACATACATGATACCAGTGTCCCAAATCTGCTTTGCGCAGCTGTCCCAATTTCTAATGTTTCTGTCCTCAGATGCCTCATTTAGACTCCTCTTATTGCCATGTGAAGTAATGCCAGTTTCTCTTCAGTGAGTATCCGTTCCAAGGGGGAAAAGGAAATATCTCTGTGCACAAATCAAGGACTACAGACTTGCTGTGAGTTGCATTAATGTGTTACACACATACACACACATAGCACATGCAGCTTTGTTGGTCGAGCTGTACTTTCCCTGAATTTGTAGATCTTAATCATAGCTGCCAAAAAATCGTGGCTTTCCAAGTAAAAAATTCCCTGAAAGCTGAGTGAGTGTCAGTCTGCATTAGCCCTGCAAGGAGCGAAGGTGGCGTCGTGGGAGAGTTCGTCACGCGCGCTGCGCTGGGCTCCGTATGGAGTCCTTATGGCCTAGAGCCCGACCTGCTCCACGGCTGACCTCGCCGTCGTGCAGCAGGGCTCCTGGGTATTAAAACTGCTCTCCAGCTTCGCCGACGGTTCTCCAGGGGTTCCAGGGTTATTGTAGTCAAAACTTTAAATTTTGATTACCTTGTTCATTGACAAAGAATGCAGTCAGAACTCTGCAGACCTCTTTCAACTAGAATGCCCGAGTTACGCTTTTAACGCGGCCTGTCGCGGCTCCCGTAGGGCTCTGGGCTTCGTGCTGTCTCCGTTCGGGAGAGCACCTCTTCCTGGGCTTGACGTCCTTGGGCTTGGGTGGGGCCTTCAGCCGAGATGGCAGAAAATTAGGTTTTAATATATGATTCTTTACTCCCAAAGGCCAACATAGTGCATTTTAACTTGATCAGACCTTTAAGACAAAGACTGTACTTTGCTTTAGTATAATAACATTAAGTGATAGTTTTTAAAAAGTGAAGAATATATTCTTCTAAACTCCTCAGGAAGTGTATAGGCTCACAATTCTAATATGCAGATATATTTGTAACTAGTGGAATTTTTAAATATCAGTAGCTAAATATTTAAATACCAATGGCTAATATTTTCAGTTCAAGGAACTGAGCTTCAGGGATTTTGTTTCCTGTTTGCATGGTTCTGGGAAGCTTTTCCATTCTGCAGATAAGGAAACCAAGTCACTTCTCTAAAAGTCCTTGGCTGAGGAAGGTATAGTCAGACATCTGAGCCCAGGTCTGTGTCTCAGCTCCAACCACTGCAGTTTTTGTGCTGCCCCCCTGACTTCCACTTACTAGCAGCCCCTCGCCCTGCTGCTGAGAGTGAGTCTCTGTCCTCACCGGAACCTCGGCAGCCAGGCCCCGTGCAGAGGTCTGAGGACGTGCGTAGGATGAGCTGGGTTTGGTCTCTGTCTGCGGAGAGGTCACCCCGAGAGAGTGAGCACAGCAGCACAGGACTCTCACATTCCAAGGGGGGGTTCTGAGAAATTGTTTCTTTTAAACAGAAATAACCTCTGGCTGACTCAGGCAGACAGAGTTCATGGCAAGGAGATGAGGAATGCGCAGCACTGGTGGGAGGGTAGAAAGGGCAGGACCCAGGATCAGAGGGTCCAGGTGGGCGTGTGTGATGGTGGCAACGACAGGGCGGTCTCAGCGCCACCTTTGCAGGCAGGTTGGGCCTGAGGAGGGCTGGCCACCCTCTTCGTTTGTGCGGGGTTCCAGTGCAGGGAGGGATGTCCCTCAGTCTGGCCTCGGCCACGCCTCTGCACCAGGTGAGATGGGAGGGACCCGGTGAAGGCGCTGTGCGTGCGTGCGTGCTCTTTGAGGGGCCGCCCAGAGAGACACGGGAGCGCCGGCCCGACCCCGGCCACCATGACCAGCACATCGCAGGGCACGGTGCATGTGGACCTGACCTGCGCCGGCCCTGGGGAAGGTGTCCAGAGGGAGATTTTAAGAAAAGCTTTGAAGGGTGATTTGCTTAGAAAGTAGTTAGGAATGTAAATTCTGAGGAGAAACAACTGCATGTGAAAAGACATGAAGACAGGAAACAGGGAGGCGTGAGGGCCACACAAGCCATGTGGGGTGAGACGCGGCAGACAGTGAGGACGCGGGTCGGGGATGGAAACTTGCCAGCCACGCTGAAGAGGCTGGATTCATTCTTCTTCAGTGAGTAGAGAGAGGACATTAAACACTGTGCTCCCAGTCTTTCTGCCAGTCTTCTTTTCTTTAACTTTATGGCTCCGACCATCTTTCTTGCTGATTTTAATCCCGTGGCTGGGCACCTATTTCTCTGTACAGGTTTTTCATCTATGCAGTCCTCGTAATTAAATCCCAAAAGAGAACCATGTACAGTTCGTATCTTATAATTGACTCCAGTATCTTGTAGAATCAAGAAATATTTTAAAACCACATCAATCAAGTGAGGAGACAAAGGAAACAAAATTAGCTATCCTACTTTTATCTGAAAGGAAAGACAGCAAAAAAAAAGGAAAATGGGTGAAACGTTTAGGGATTTGGCCGCTGCTACCTCTGTATCCCCGAAACATCGCTGGTGGTGGTACCCACGTCGGAGTGGAAGGGCAGGGTGGGAATCACATCACCGGAAGCGTGCTTGGGGCCCTGGCCTTCTCGGGTCTGGTCAAGTTAAAAGGAATAAAAATGAGTGAAGAGAAAGTCACCAGGAGAGACAACAAAACAAATAAAAAAAAAAAATCAGAGAATAAGGACAGGGTTTCTTACATTCTGGTATCCAAACGGAAGGGAAGCAGGAGGAGGGGAGAGAGATACACCCTGGTGTGGGGAAGGTGACGCATTGGCTCCTCTGCCACCCTGCAGTCAGGAAAGGAGGGGTGCTGCCTCCTGGGCAGAACTGCCCCCCAACGCTGCTGGAACTTAGCATAATCTGGGGTCCAAACCCACATGCTCGCAATGAGGAAACAGCTCATCATTGCTAAAGAATTTATTTCCTGTAAGAATTTAATCATCACAGGAAACCAGTCACAGTGGACAAGGAGGTCTCTGTGTAGCGGAGTTGTGTCTGCTTTTTAAAAAATGATTATGAGATTCCTGAGAAGACACAGCCATGGGGAGGGTCTGGGAGCCCTCACCTCGAAACGCTCAATGAGGTGAGCAAGAATGGTGACCCCCAGGAAAGGGACGGACACCTCCCTCCATCTCTCCCCGTTTCTCTACTCCAAAAGCTAACACTGCCAATTCTTTTGTTACGCAGCGGAGTTTCATTACATAGTAGGGTTGGAATTGTACATTGAAATATTTCTGTGTTTCAGCCTTACACATTTGTGTTTCTGCTTCCAAAGATTCTTCTTTGGTCTAAGAGCAGCACGTTACTGTGTAGAGTACACAAGAAAGGCATAACCGAGGCTTAGGTTTGGGTGAAATTAAGTGTCCAGACCCCGTGAGGCCTGTGTTCTGTGTAACAGCCCTAAAAGTCAGAAAGGAAACTCGGGGTAGCCTGGATTGGCCAGCTCTTAAAATGCTAGTTTGTTTCTTCACTCTGTATGTGTCATTAGCTTGGAAATTTACATAACATGTGGGAATGCCAAAGGCTGAACTATTTCCACTAAGTAAAACTAAGGACGGGGACAATAGGTCTCAAATACTTGGTGGCTGTGAGGCGGGGTGTGAAGAAGGAAGGAGACCAGCCCGGGCCGGCGACCGCAGCGCATCCACTGCTTGGCTGCAGCAGAAACCCATTCCGTGTGGTTTGTTATGAAAAACAAGAGCAATCCCTGAAAAGCACAGAGAAAAACTGTGTTTTCTCATGAGTTTAAGCCATTTCAACTTGTTTTCCCTGTTTTTCCTATTTGATGCAGAAAAATATGACAATGATGATGATAGTGCTATCAGCCTGTCTTAATTTAGTAATAAACTCCCACATAAAATGTACTTGAGTTTTCCTTTGCCTAAGTTAGTGAGAAACCTCCGTATAACGCGGCATGCTTAAACGGCCTCCTGCTTAATTTTCCTCATGAATAGTGTCTTTCATTTGGGGATGACAGAGAATCAAATTCCTGACAGCACTGCTGCACTCTAACCACATTATGTAAGACCATTAATGAGGATAAGTATTGAATCGGAATAGATACTGCAGGTGCAAGGCATCAGATGAGAGCTCCAAAGGATCCCATTCTGTGCAGGGTCATTATTTAAGTCCTTTCCCACCCTGTGTTCTGCTGCACAAACTTACTGCAGTCCCTCCCTGGGCTGTTACAACAGCTGTTGTTCTTTGAAATCAAAGTTCTTTTTTCCCGACTTCTTCTTTTTCTCCTGTTTTTTCTTCTGGTCAGAAATAGCTGTGCTGCTGTGCCGTGCTGGCCCGCAGCCTGGTGGGGAGTGAGCGGTGAGCTTCTCGTGCGCTGACTAATTAATTCCCACGAGGCCCGCTCGCACCAGGCTGCTCCGCGGGTCCGGCAGCGGGCAGGACCGCCGTGGGCGAGGTCACTTCAGAAGGCTGCGGGACACCTACCGATCATCGCGGAAATAGGGGAGGAGGGATGACAAAGTGGTTACAGTCCGGCAAGTTTTATAGGATGGAGAGCTGACCTGAATGACCTCCGTTTTTTTAAATAAAGGGCTTTTTTTTCTACAGCAAGGAATGCATTTTGGACTTTAAAATATCCACCTGGCAAATTGTAATCGCCATTACAATTCCTTCATCAAATTGCATACATGTGATAAAATGTTCCTTCATTTAGCGTTCCTTCATCAAATTGCATACATGTGATTAAATGTTACTGACCGTGTAGGTCATTTTTAAAATTCACATTTGGAAAAAGGATCGATCCCTCCGTTCATCTCCCTTCACAGATGTTCGCAGAGCTACCCCCCTGCACCTCTCAGCTTCTCTGATGAAATAAACTCCAGTTGCATTTCCAAAATGCTGATTTTTCCACATCTCCTTCTTTATTCCTACATCTCCCACGCAGAAGAATTAGTTTTAGTTTCTTGGGACTGACCAAGAAAGAGAATGAAGGCCTTTCAGAAATTCCTTATATATCTAAAACCCCAAAGGAAAACCCAAGAGCCTTCTTCCTTCTAGCAACCAATTACAATAGACAAAAAACTTCCCCCAATTATGAAATCCACCACCGCACACAGCGCAGGCTGGGTTTCGGAGCTCAGAGCTCAGTCACCGAGGCAGCCCTCGCATAATTAACATGGAGACGCCACCTGTGGCCAGACCTTCTGGTAACTGATTAAACAAGTCCATTCCTAAATCAGATTCAAGTCGTGCTCGCACTGCTATGGAACATAGCGCCTGTAGCAGAATGGACAGCTTCAAAATGTGGATCCACTAAAAATCTAGAATATTCACTGGGCTGCTTCAAAATTGGGCCAAAGACAAAATAAAGAATAAAAAAGGCCACACTGCTCTCCTGCGAGCCCCTCTCCCAGAGGACTTACTTTCTCACCCCACTTCTGTTTGATCCTCTTCCTTTGTGATTCATTATCCACACCCAAATGTTGCAAAACCTCGCTGGTCCTGGCTGCAGGACCCTTTGCATTGACAAGTGCTGGAGAGTTTGCCTCCAGTTTCCTAGGGAAGCACAGAACCTCTCTGTGCTCATCTGCCTTTCTCTTTCCTTTCTTTTTGTCTTTTTTCTTTCCTTCTTTCTTTCTGTTTTTTTTTTTTTTTCCCTCAGAAGGCGTGGTGCTCCCTAAGGGTTGGGAGAGGAGTTCATCCCATTGAACTGGTCAGCAAGATATCATTAGCCCGTTGTGTACATGAAATCCAGGGTTAGAGCACCAAGCGTCACAAGCCAGTTTCTTTACCTCCTTGAGCTGATCAGAGGATCAGAGTATCAAGGCAGGATTAGCACTGACTTGGGATTTGTGTGATTGGTTAATTTATTGCGGCAATGGCAGGCCTTTCATCTATGGCAACATTTAATCAGCCCGGCCATGGAGCCTATTACCGGTTAGCTCCTTTCTCAAGTCAGCCAGGGCTGCACCATCAGCCCTATCACAACGCCCCTGAAATTTCCAAATTATCTGGAACAGGCTTTAGCCTCACAGTAATAAAAATTAGAAGAGATTCCTGATAGCACTGGTGGAAAAGGCTTTCACTTGCACAGGGCAAATTATAAATAGTATGAACGTGCACTTTAAAAAAAAAAAATTCTCCACCTCTTAAGAGATGTGCAGGACTTATCACCCCTGCTCTGATCCAAATCCTCATGGTTGAAAATTTATATTAGATTTTATCAGAGAGGCCTAAGTCTAGAAAAATCAATGAAGGTTATCTTTTATGTTGCAGGAACTTGTGGAAATATTGATTTTCATTTTATAGTGAATTTGGAGCATGAGTTGGTAATCACTGCTGAGCCGACCACAATGTTTGCCTACTGTATCTTCTACTCAGTTTTGCTCAAGTATTTAAGATGGTATATTCCTGTTGATTTCGGTCTGTAGTGTGAAGACAGATGTTCCTAAAACACAAAGTTGTACATGACCAAAAAAAAGTGCATCAGAAGCTTTCTGTTTACAGTGATGAGTTCAAGGTTGTGAGTCTGTCTTTGGTCTGTGAATGATAGATTTTAGGAGAAAATATAGAGACTCAAAATTTCTCCAGCTTACTTCCTTTTGGCTTCTTCCATGTCTATAAACCAGGAAAAAGATTTAAAAAGCAAAGTGAAGAAAAGCTGCACACATCAAACAAGGTGTCGCAAACACTGAGGTTCCACAGAAAAGGGCAGAAATCATTTTTTTCCAGCTAATTATCACATCTTGGCATGTGATAGATATTAGTTAAAAGTTTTTCTTTTGCTGTATTTCTAATGTTTTTCTTTTTGAATTCATTAAGTTTTTTACTTCATTCTTTTTTATTTAATTTATGATAAATTGTATAATATAAATTAATCTCCTTATAATACATGCTAAAAACCCTTAGGGAGCGAGTCTCCTGCTTCTTTCCTTGAAGTGTTTAAGTCCTTTTTCATACTTCCCTTGCTACTCTTTTTGTAAAAATATAGCGTGGTGTGTTATGGTTGTTTATAACAAACATCTTTAATGAGGGATAATCTTGACCAAAAATCTGTTTCTAAATCACAGCTCCAAAGCAGACTCAAGAATGCTGACCAGTTACTTTAGCACCACGGCTGCAATGTGGCTCTGATTTTTATTTATTTTCTTTTAGCTTTTCCTAGAAAAAAAAAAGCCCTCTTGATTTTCATTATGAATATTTTTCAGTACAAATAAATAGAGATGCATATTTTAGCTTGTTGTCTGTGCCAAGCGCTTGATTGTCACCAGCATTTGGCTGTAATGTCCCCTTGCAGCCCAGGCAGCGCCGTGACAAAGTCCTCTGGTTTGGAGGAGCCGTCTTGCTCCTCCCTGAATCCACCCTCGGCAGCCTCCAAAGCGTCATCTCTCAGCACTGCCCCCGGGCTTTGCTCCCTCCTGCAAGGCCCCTGGGAATTGCCAGCAGTCTTTTGATTACTCCCAACACACCCCAAAGATGCCTCAGCCAAGGAATTAGTGAGAAGACACATGGAAGCAGCCAGGCCAGGAGCTGGCGCCGTGCAGGGCCCACAGATGGCAGATCCTAGGGCCATGATTGCCTAGGAAAGTCTAGAAGGGGACTCCAGAGAATTTGTCACCTGTTCCCTGGGCTCGTCTTCTAATGAGCTGGATTTGGACATGTCTGTTCATGCCAAGTGCAGGTAGATGTCACAAATGTTTTTTACTCTTTATTCCCCTTCCTGGACTCCTTGTTCTGTCCTTCCCTATGGTCGTGGGCCTCACCTGCCTCCCCTTCAGTTGGGAGTCCAGCCCAGTGCCTCTGAGAGGAAAGAGAATGGAGCCCTAGCCTGTCTGGCTCCTCCGTGCTGCTTCTGGAGGTGGACGGACTGTTAAGACCTGCAGGACGTACTTGGTGCAGGGGCTTCAGCAGCTGTGTAGCTGTGCGCGGGCAGACGACAGTGCCCGGTGAATGGGGAGGGACATTCCTTCTCCTGCAGTCTCCGCTTGAAGTCCACGAGGATGCACTTGGCTGCACGCTGTGTCTGCAGCTGACCAGAGCCCGGGCGTATCTTGTGGAAACCAAGGAGGGGAATTCACTGGGCCTCACGATTGTTCTGTAGCAGGGATTTAAAAGCCATCAGGACAGCGCCAGCCTGTGTTACAGCCTCTGAGCTCTGCAAGTTGGTTTTCATTCTCCTCCCTCTCACTCTCTTGGGCCCCTCGGTGGTGAGAAGCTCCACGCTGGACAGCTGTGTCTTGCACCAGCAGGATGCACAACCTGGACTCTGTGGCTCCAGCATTGCAGACCCTAGGACAGGACTCAGGTCCGTAGAGACATGATGTCCTTTCAAAGCTGGGAGAGCAGAAGTAGATCCAGCTGCAGGCAGGATAAACTGCCAGTGGGAGTAGAAGGTCCTCGTGTAGGATGGGAGGAGTCTTACTCTGTGGATGCAAATTATAGGAAAGGAGATTTAACAAGTATAGGATGTGCTGCCGTATAAAATCATAAGGTCATCTCTCTTTTCTGTTATCAAAACTATTCATTGTTAACTAAGTTAAGCCTGACTGTCTTCCTCATTATTGTTAGTATTCCCCACATAACATCCACGAAAAGAGACGTTCGGCTGCTTTGAACCTGGACCACATGCATTTCGGATCCAAGTCAGAGAGTCATTGAGTCTGTATATTAATAGTTGTCTCATAAGTATTGTGTATTCTTCAAAAGTGAATAAAGTACATCTGTATATAAATAAATGCATGTCTGTGTCACAGGTTTGCTCGGTTGTGACAGATTTTACTTTTTTCTGCTAATTTTAGCCATGAGCCTACATTTTTATGCATCAGCACTGACCATTTTATGTGATCTACTCGAACAGTATGATGACATATTTTGATTAAAAAAAAAAAAAAAAAAAACTTTCTTGACTGTTTGAAACCATAGAGATTTAGAGGGTTCCCGGAGTTTTCATTGTCATTTCTCTTTACCCAAATCTTATGCTGGAAACCTTTTAACTCACATCGCATTTGGTGTGATACCCTGTCCAGTCAAGGAATTTGTTCTGAGAGGTTTCCTGATAAACTGCTGCTCGAAGCTTTAGCCTAAGTATCAAACTAAAGCTTGTCAGTAGACAAAGAGAATCTCTGTGATTCATTTCAGGATTTTTGCATCGCAGGGTGGTAGGCTTTGTCTCTCCATATGGCAGCTCTTTGCTGCCAACATTTTAATGGTATTAGGCACTTGCAAAGGGACTGCCTACCAAAAGGTGCCTCAGTTTTGGTTACCTCGCACAAAACGAGGTTGGCAGCAGCGGTGTGCAAATTTAGATCACGCAGATTCTTGCTCATGGTGCAGGACGTGGGGATGCCCCAGTGTTCGTCACCGAGCTAGAAGCACACACAACAGCGTCAGCCCACACAACATGAGAACGATTTCACTGGGAGACAGCATAAAAATGTATATCATTGTTACTAAGATGCAGTGATAAAAGGTGCTGCAGAGTGGACAATATGAATGAATGGTGGTAAGAAGTAGCATCTTTGCAAATTTATGTTTTTCCACCAAAATGTGACTTTTAATTGTTAGCTGCTCATGTCATTCTCTAATAGATGAGATTCGGGCGTGGTGATCAGTCTTACCAAGATTCTCTCTCAAAATAGTTCTGTAATAGCTCTCATCTCTGCATTTCATGCCCACTCTCGCTTTGAAACCGTGGAGGTGGTGTCACTTTAATCAGATGGCATTTGCAAGTCCCATGGCTATCACTCATTAGCTATATGGTATTGGGAGAGTTAATTGGCTTCTCTTAATTTCAGATTTTGCATCTGTTTGAAAAAACAAAAGCAGGTGGGAATTCAGTCCGAGGCTGAATCATTGTAAGGCTTCATTAAGTGGCCGTGGTTTTAGCCGGTCTGTAATTCCCGCCTTCCTGCAGCATGTTTGGCACATGGCTTCCGTGGCATGCCCCGTCCTCTCCTCACTTTACTGGGTACACTTTCTGTTCTTTGGCTAAGAAGCTGGGCTCTAGAATGCATTTTATCCTTTGTGTTTTGATCAGGAATGTGGTCCAGACTGGCCTTGAGCTCACTTGTGTAGCTCAAGTTGGCCTGGAACTTGTAGTGATTATTCTGCCTCAGACTCCTGGGTACAAGAATGTAACCTCTAAATATTGGGAAATAATGGGACTCAGTCTTGGGGTTCTACTCTTTTTTTTGGATGATTTCATATCCCAGGCTTCAGCTGCCATTAATGAGTAATGAGCACCACATTTTAGTCTCAGCGCAGTGGGTCTTCTGAGCCACTTGATGTCTGTACCGCACAATGCAGATGTGGTGATGGAAACTTCATGCAGTCTGAAATTGCTCTCGCCTGAGTCTCCCTGGTCTTGGTGTCACCAGTGCACAGACCCACACCCGGGAGTTCTCCCTGCTTCCTCTTTTCTTCACTCCCTTTTACCCAGTAAGTCGGTGAACTTCCCCTTCACATCTGATCATTTCCCAGGGCTGTGGAGTTCTTGTCCTGGCTCACGTCACCACCAGTCTCCTAACTCATTCATCCCTACATTCATTTATTCATTCCTTCATTCGTTCATTCATGTCTTCTGGAGAATGCTGGTCTCAAAGTAGTCAGACGATGTTTAACACGCAAAACCCAGGCCACCCAGGGCTGCCTTTTCATGCAGCCGTCTCACCCCTTTCACACTCCCCCAGGCCCTGTAAGAGCTGGCCTTTTCCTCACCCCCTTCCTTCTGCTCTCTGCTTGCTGACCCCACTGTGGCCCCCATGAAGTCACCAGATTTCCGTCTTGTCCCTCTGCACTTGCTGTTCCTCTGCCTTAAGCGTTCCGCCTCCATCTCCCTTTGGCTCCTGCCTTGTCTCCATCCAGGACGCACTCTGATGTCCTCCGTGGCCGGACCTTCCCTGGAACTATGCTGTTACAGTGAGCCCTGGAAACAGGAGCCTCTACCATGTCCTCTTCCTGTCTCTACCAGCTGGAGTTACAGTGTTCATGTGTCAATTTTTTCACACAAAGAAGTCAGTGAGCTCCACAAGGACCGATATCTTGTATGTTTGATTAATATTTCACGGTGCCTGAAACACACCCCAGAAATATTTGCTGAATGTCTGAGTGAATGAAATAACATTTCAAAAAGATTCTCTTATATTGCTTGCAGAGTTCAATAAATGTTAATTTTCATTGCTTTCCTTACTCTCAAGTAAATTACTTTGAAATAACTCCTGTTTGAAGCTAGGTTGCATACCTGGTTGTTTTTCTGAAAGCACTAAATGTAGTCAACATCTGCCTGGCTCTTCTGAGATCAAGGCTATCACAAGTCAACTGAAAGTGAAAAGGGTGGACCCTGGTTCAAGTCCTGACTTCACCACACTCTTCACTGTTAACTGTATATGAGTCAATCCAGTTATGAACTTTGATTCCATGACTAAAGAAGTTCAGTAAATAATTAAGAGATTTTTCCTGAAAAAAGAATGTTTACATGTTTTTCTGATGTAGTATTGGAAATCAAGAAGCTACTTAATAAAAATGACTTGTAT
The DNA here is from genome assembly GCF_000276665.1 of Chinchilla lanigera. Taxonomy (NCBI): domain Eukaryota; kingdom Metazoa; phylum Chordata; class Mammalia; order Rodentia; family Chinchillidae; genus Chinchilla; species Chinchilla lanigera. Next base: position 29,109,718 of record NW_004955417.1, read on the forward strand.
CTGAATGGGTGGTAGTCGCTCCCAAATTATTGTTACCAGCAGATGAAGTTAGCAGCTCACCTGTTACTTCTTTTACATCATTAATATATCAATAATTTTACATCATCAATAATTCCAGAGGACTGACACCTGTGCATTTCTGAACATTGAGCCATAAGCAACTACTCCTTGAAAATCCATTATATCGGGTTTCTGTGTTGATTTGGACAAAGCTTATTTTAATGTAAGGCTTCTTGAGTATTCTGTGCATTTTTTATCTAATGAGAGTGAGGCTCTGTCATGTAGGCTGATTAGTTTCTCATTTTTATTTGAGAAAATGGAGCGGGAACATACGCTGATCTGTTGAGGCTTGTCCAGTGCAACACTGCATCTGTCTCTCTGTGGGGCCCTTTGTCTCAAGGCAATGGGAGTAGATGTGGTACAAGCTCCCTGCTTAGTCTTTGGCATTTTTCCTGCCTGCCTCGCACAGTTTTAGATGAGAGGTTCTGACCTTTACTGGGTTTTTCCTGGATTTTCTTCCTCCTTTGCTGCTCTGAATCATGAAGGCTGGATCTCCAACAGAGTTTGGCCTCCCTCTTCCCCAATCCCTGGCATGGAAGTGACTGGGACTGTGGCTTTCACCTCTAACCATGTTCTAAGCACCATTTCATCTCCTCTTTATTCCTTTAAGGACAGCTCCTTTCTTCTCTCATGTCCTTGGTAATTAGGCTCCAAGTAAATAAATCAAAGACAACCAAAAGAGGAAAAATAGTTGGAGTGCGTGTATGTAAGAAACAGATAAAATGATGCTCAACAGTACCTGATATGTCTGATTTAAATACTGTCTTCCCTCACCCCAAGAAGTCATAGTTATTGTATTGATATTCTAGAAATTTAATCCATTCTTCACATATGTACTATATATATAGGTTTACATACATAATTTGAGGTCTTATTTGCATTTGGGTTGGTACAGTACATGATCACGAGCCCAGGAACTGAAATCACAACTCCATGTCTTCACTCCTGATCCATCACTAGTGAGCTCCTGGCCCTGGGCACCATTTGACTGATCTGCGTGTGTCTCCGTGTTACCATAACATGCACGTGTGTTCTGTGAATTTTAAGAGTTTGTATATGTGCAGGACAAAGCACAAATGCCTACTCAGAACAACCACACAGGCACCATTACTGTCACCATGTTAATAAACTATCACTGGCTCTATTTTTCTATTTGCTTTCGGAAAATTATATGTCATCTTTTGGTAGCATTCCCAAATTAACTTTTTATTGCCAAATCAGAGAATATGAGAACTGGAAGAGACCTAGTGCAACCTTATTTTCCAAGTAAGAAATCTGCTGCTTTGAGGAACAACTTCCCTCTCTACCTCCCTAAGGAAAGGAGCAACTGTTACTGATAATCTGTTCGTGGCTCTCTTCATAGTGGTCGGTTTTCTTACTTTCAGTGGGGAAGAGAATGTTTGCTTTCAGTTGCTATTTCTCCTCCTCCAAATGACCCTACCCTGTGCATCCTCAGATTAAAATGGTCATTCCCTTCATAAGAGCATGCCAACTTTCAAAAAAAGCCAGCAGAATCTTTTCTTCCTTTGACATGAAGGTTTCTACATAGGATCTCATGTATCTTCATGTAGTATTGAGTAATGAGCACCACATTTCAGTCTCAGTGCAGCAGGTCTTCTGAGCTGCTTGACATCTGTACCGCACAATGGAGATGTGGCGATGGGAACTTCATGCAGTCTGAAATTGCTCTCGCCGGAGTCTCCCTGATCTTGGTGTCACAACACCCACTTGCCGGCCAAACCAGGCTCCACGTTTGCATCCTTCCTCTGACTGAGCTTGCAACCAGCTCCTTTGGACCTCAGCTTCTAAATTCGTTTTTAAACTCCTCCTCAGTTACCCCTTAGGATTATTTTCTATAGGTTTGCAGGGTTGCTTTGCAAATAGGTAACAATTTAAGAGCAAGACGACAGTGGTTGGAATTTTTTTCCTTATAATTCTTCCTGCCCCTCTGCTTGGTTGGTGCCTGAAACTCTACTAAGAAAACCACCTTTTAACCTGAAACTTGGTTTGTTGATTGCATACAAATCCTTCCAAAGAAATTGAAACCATAAATTGTACCTAATGTGAATGAGGGAATATAGGAAGAGGAAGGAAACACAGGAGGACTTTGGGATGTCCAAGATTGCCTCTTGCTTCCACACTCCCAGTGGGCATCTTTCATCCTCCAGAGAGCAAGTTACATTCACATCCGTGAAACTCTACAAGAGGATGCCACTTTGGACAACTTGGGCTCACGCCTTTCCAGGCAGGAAGCACAAGTCTGAAGAGCTGTGCACACTCACCTCTTTGTGCTAGTGGTCCCTCTATCTGCTCCTCACAAGGCAAGACTTTCTGCAGGTGTTTGTGCTCAGAGCAACCCCTTGCCAGCTAAACCGGGCTCCGTGTTTGCATCCTTCCTCTGACTGAACTTGCAGCCAGCTCCTTTGGATCTTAGCTCCTAAGTTAGTTTTTAAATGTCTTTCTGATTCTGTGTATGTAGTTAATACATGCTAAATACGCAATTATTTAAATATTCTTAAAATCTGATTGTTATTGGCACATGCTGCATGTTCTTTGACACTTTTGCTCACGTTGGCTTCAATTATTATTCCTCAGAAGCAAGGCAGCCCGCATTCTCTGTGTAGACACCCACCCCAAAGTGTAGTTCACTAATGTAGCAAGCATTCTTTGGTTCCTTCTGTGTAATAACACTTGTAAAAGCTGGATATATTTAGAAGTTAGAAATGATAGATAAGCCAAAAGTTTTTTGAACCAGTGAGTACCTGTAATGAATTTATTAACTATAAAGAGAATGTTGGGTCTTTCAGAATGAATTTCCTTTTAGACATGTTAAGTTTTATGATAGTAAAAAATAAAATAAACATATCCAGGAAGAACTGTTCCTAAAGGAAGGCTGTGAGATGAGAGATTGGCTATGAGCTGACCATACAGACTTGAGGTCATTTACAAATGGAGCTGTTACTTTGCAAAATTCAGTATGAAGTGTAAAGCTATAGAGAGACTGTAGTTTTAAAACTAAAGTGATTCATACAAATTACCTATTTGGAATTAACCATAAAGCATTTATTGATTCCTAGCCCAGCCGTTAGCATGCTGGTGCTGCCTCTGAAAGGACAACAGATTTGCACCCTGTTTGAAGTAGGAAGGTGCAAGTGCATGGAATGGAATGTAGACAAATGAAACAGAAGCAAATGCAATGACAGAGATACAATGGGGAAAAAAGCAATTACAAGCAATGTATCAACAAGTACAGAATGGCACGGCACAATTACATTCCGCAGGGACAGGAAAAGGGGAGCCGTGGGAAGGAGGTTAATTGGGAAATGCTTCCCCAGGGCCCTGGAGCTGAGGAGGTCTAGGAAAGTGATGGGTCCAACCTGCAGAGAGGAGCAGGGAGGTGTCCAGGAGGAAAGGGTGGCTCCTCAGACCGGAAGAGGAAGGGGAAGGTGGGCCCTGGTCAGGAACAGTGGGCGAGCCCCTGCCCCTCTGGATGCATTCTACAACAGTGCTCCAGAAAATGTGGCTGAGGGGCGGGGAGTGGGAATTTTAAAGAAACTTCAGTGATAATGCTGTGAAGATACAGGGATTTTAAGCATGATTTTAGGTCCTCGTTTAGTTTTCTAAATCTAACTATTAATGAATTCCTAGTGTGTAGTCCCATGTTGTCAAATTTCCATGGACATTTGTGTTGTTTCACTCTTGGCGGTTGAGCTCCCTTCTTTGTTTAATTGGAGAAATAGAGTAGACGGTGCCTGATGGATATTTGTTCTTGGCTAAAAATCTGCATAATGCTTTGAAATATTATTCTCCCTAGCAAATGTTAACAGTTGCTAATGTCATTCAAAAATAGTTGAGCAAAATATGTTTGTGAAACATACAGCTTTTACTGTCAAATCACTTCCTGAGTGAAAGGAAAATACAGCGGTACTATGCTATTTACTGAATAGAAATTCTTTAAAGTTGTTGAAGATTTCATCATGCTACTTCCTTAAGTAAGCAATTGAGTGTCCTCTGTTCTGACGTCTGTGTCAGGCTTGGTTTCCTCTGGAGCCATCCCAGGACACATCGAAGCCCTCTTGGCCTCAGATAGGAGAACCAGAGCATAGCTACTCGGGAGCAAGGCAATTATGAATTTCTTGAGGGGAAAAAAGAGAGATAAGTTCAGGGAAGTCAGCAAATGTGGAACATGGGTAGGTCCAGGCAGCAAAAGGGTTAATCAGATTTTCATTTTAGATAGTCACCTTAGTAACAATCAGAGAGCCCAGGCTGTATCTTTTCCATTTGTGGGGAATGTTTAGATTTACAGAGTAGCTTAGCTTATTATATATCTGCCTTGATTGCTGGATAAGGCTTGTGATTAAAAACGGAATAAGATTCATTTTTATAACACTGTAAAGAAGAGCAAAACATTGAAAATGATGTCACTGGTGCTACAGTTCTGGAAAATGACTGATGCTGGAACCCTGGTGTGACAGCTGCTGGAGAAACGGAAATAGATGAAGGTCAGCATCTATTGCTTAAACTTTTAGTGAAAATGAGCCCAAATGCCCTGTTTTTAGGAATGTGTTGGAATCCAGCATATAACACCCAGGTAATCATGCTGTGAGAAATTAGATATCAGCATCATTTCTGTGCTAAATTGCAGTTGGCTCTCTGCTTTTGCTTATATTGTACATTAGTTGGTAGGTGTTCTATCAAGCAGAAATTGAAAAAATATATAAAATTCCAAATGGACTTGTTTTCAGAATGTCCAAAAGATGGACTAGTGACACCAAAATGTTGAAATCCTCAATTTATCTATTGTCCAAATAACAGGAAAACAAAGTGAGCATACCGACCTGCCCACAGCCTCAGATGCCACCTGGAGAGAGATTTCCTCAGGGCAGAGAAGAGCACTGGGTCTGCCGCAGCCCGGTCTGCCTGCAGCAGCGGCTGCCAATTAGCTACAAGGGCCACTCAGGGAGGCCGGGATGCCCATGAGGACCAGAGTTCAGCACCAGCAGAGAGAGGGTTCTGAAGCGGGAGGAACACAGAGCTCCGGGGTAGAGTTCAGCCGGGGCCACCTGGTGCCTTGGTAACCACGGAGCCCTGCACAACATCTCCAAAGTCGGCGTGTCAGCCTTCAGTGGTGTGAATTTATCCATTATTTACAGGCAGCTTCTGAGTTCCTTGTGCTTATTATGTTAACTTAAGGATGCTCACTGTCTACCCCTGCCATTGCACGAGTATCAAATATGTAGCCAAGAGAGCCCCCGGAGACACTCAGAATCAAGATGAATGCACAGACAAAAGCCTGGAAGACTGAAAGACTCTATCTGTTGAGTTTTGGAAAAAGCAAAAGAAAGAGTTTTGAAAACAAAGAGTAGTTTAATAATAATGTTTATAGGCAGCGTCTCAGTAGCACAGCAGTCATTTGTTCCTTAATGTCAATTCAGTCAGATTTTTTTCCCTGAAAATTGATCCAGGAGAGGGAGGGGGATGCTCTTTCAGTGTATGGAATAATTTGTAAGATTGGACATCTATTTCTCAATTAAAGTGACTGATTGGAGGCATTGAAGAGCCTCAGAAACTCCAAGGATGAAGGAGATTTTGGAACCGCGGACATAGAAAGAGAGGACACAGAGATGAGAGAGGCGAAGATGAATCACCTTAAAATTTTTCCTATGACCAGAAAAAGATGAGGACACACTCTTCCTCCCTCTCCTTCCCTCCTCTAAGAAATAGGCCTGATTCCTGGACACAGGAATTTAAACATAATATATTGCTAGATTAAGAGCTGAATAGCCCTCTTGTAATCTAACCTTGGGACGCGACCATTCAGTGTTGGGTCCAGGCCAGTACACTGCTCAGAGTGAGGCAGATATCAGTTCTTTTTAAAGAAAAAAAGAATCAGTGGGTTCAAGGTTTTCTGAGAATCTATGACCTGCCGTTTGAGAAATACCAAGTTAAATAAACGAAAATTCATTATTTACTATATTTCCAGTGCATGCTTTTACTACGAAGAAGATGATTTGTCATTATACATCGCAGAAGTACATTTGTTTCCATGTTTATTATGTGAGAATCAAAATGAAGACATTGGATTAAAAATAAATGCTCATAAATATTCAAGACCCCCGGGGTCTACAGCCTCTGGTGTGAGAAGTGGTTGGTGAAGGTGAAAAATGTATTTTGAGCTCCAAATGGTAACTTTCCCAAAGAACTTTTAGAGTTCACTTATAAGAAGGACTCCCAGTCCTCAGAGATATTTAAATATCTCACAGTTTTTCCCAGCCTGAGCAAAGGTGTCTATAGTGCAGTCATTTAACTTTTTCAACATAATAGCATCACCCCACACAGTACTGAAAAATAAACAAGATTGTTGACCAAATACAAACTATAAATATTTGGCTGGAGTGTGGAAGAATTTTTCAGATGTCTAATAATATATCTAGACTTGGCTGTTCCTTGGAGTCTGTGAACTTTCCCGTCTCCTCTGCTCTCTTTGTGGGGGTCACCGCATATTTAAATTGCCTGTGTGTCTGTAACATTTTAGCATGTGAGCCAGGACGTTCTCAAAAAGGCAGATGTTCTCAAAAGACCAAATAAAGGAGATCGTTTTTATTTGACTGGACCAGAAGTAGTGGAAGGTTAAAAAAAGTATCATTTTTCTGTCCTTCTAACTTCATGGGGAAGACTTGGATCATCTCCCACTGTTTCGACACAATTGACCTCTGTCCCTCTGTGGTCATCTCAAAACTTCTTCTTTAGTATCTGAGTCACTTTCCCAATTAGTTTTTGTCTCTTATTTCCACCGCCAAGCCTTTGATTGCCTGGGGCAGATTTTATGCCCCTGTTAATTCTTGAACCTTTTCCTCTCCACAATATGAAATGTAAAATCTTGCCGACATCTTCAAAACGCCTGCTCTTTTGGAATCTTAACAATGCTCAATGTTGCCCTTGTCCATGAGAGATCAGTACCTTATCTGTGGGTTGATTGGATCAACTGAACTAGAATTCCACTGGTTTCTAGAATCAGATCCTCCAAATGAACGTGCAGGCCCAATAGGTGATTTGATTTCAGATTTTCAACTGGTGGCTCATTCTTTCAACACAGACAAATGATGGTCAAGGTTAAAAATTACACTGTGTACTAAGAGAGTGGGGAGGGAGAGCTGGAGGTGGAAGTGAAGGACTGGACGCAGGAAGGGCGGGAAGGAGAGTGGGGCCAAACAGAAGGGACACCGGAGGACATGCTAGAGACAGGGTGAATAGTTCTTATGAGAGTTACTGTCCCAGTATTATGGATCAAAAGATGATGAGTTTTAATCAAGGATACAAGGATTTTAGGTCGAGAAAATAAACAAGATATTAAGAAAAGAAGTAAAGGAACAACTTTGAAAGCACAGAATGTTGAATGGTCCGTTTGAGTTTTGGTAAGAGGGGAGGGTGAGAAAAATGAAGTTCTAGGATATGTATTTTGTTTTGTTTTTTTGTTTTTTTCCGGTACTGGGAATCGAACTCACGACCTTGCACTTGCCAGGCAGGCACTGTGCCGCTGAGCTAAATCCCTAGCCCTAGGATATGTATTTTTGCCTCACCAATGAAGAATAAATGAGCTCAGAAGCAGCCCCCACCCCAGGGTCCAGGTTCACCGACAGCCGTGTTGCGATGTGCATTCCATTTAAGACTCCAACAAGAATGAGGAGGCCTTGGCCCAGGTCCACAGCAGTGCAGTAAAAATAGTACTGTGAGAAAAGATTAGGTTCCTGAATATCGAATCATTTTGCCCAAAAAATAGAAGTCAGACTTCCATGAAAAAGAAATAGGAGCTACGTGATGTGACTATCCTTTAAGGTACGAAAGAATATGGCATAGCTCTCTTCAGCCAGAGTTCCAGCTTCATTTTGGCAAGCTGAAAAGAAATGAATTTACATCACAAATAGAGACTTCCAGGTGAGAAGTCATGATTAGATTTTTGGAATCTAGTAGTTAGTGAAAAACAAAACAGTCTCCCCTCATCACTCACCGTCTGCAATGCAGGTCTTCCTTCCCATTTTATAAACACTGCTGTGTTCTCCAAAATAATTACGGAGAAATGCATTATTTTATTAGATTTTATTAGACAAAAAATATAATATCAGAAGTCCAAAATATTATTGAACTGTCATTTCTGTCCCCAAGCCTAAGTGTGTACAGATGACCTTCCTGGGTGTTTTTGTTCCTATGTTTGAAATACTGTGCTGCTTTTCTCTGATTTAGCTTGCCCCCACAGGATTTCCTAAGAGACTTTAAAAGCAGCAGTGACTCATCAGTTATTTCCTCAAGTTTGCATATTCCATACACAAGTGTAGCAAGCCACCCCTCCTACAATCTTAGTCATACTTGGTCTTCCGTGACAGTACCCTGAAAATAGCTGAGAAATTCTGATGCTTTTTTACTTTGTTTACTGATTTTTAAGATCGTTATGCATGCGCTAATGCATAATTATAATTATGCATTCATGATGCTACTTGTGCTGGCTTAACTCAGAAGTGGTGCGAAGCAGCTATCTCAGAGCGACAGGCTCTCTCCAGTCACGTAGATTCTGATCGAGCTGTTTGTTGAGTCTTATTGGAAGGCGGACTCTTCGCTCCCGTCCCGAGCCTGGACCCTTCCTTTTATCACTGGCTTCACTCTCTGTCCTTTCTTCGCCCCCCTCCCCAATCTTTGCTTTTAAGACAGGAAAAACCACAAGATAATTTGGTTTTGCTGCATATGTTTAGTCTGTTCACAGTAATGAAATGAGAGGAGTTTTCGAAATCTCCCGGTCTATTTATACATCATGTTTAGCATTATATGTAATAAATGAAGACACTTTGATCAACTGACCTTATCGTTGAGTTTATGCTAGAATTGCTTAAACTAGTCTAGTGTGAAGCTACCTAACTTTCCTCCATATGTTGTCAGATAGTGTGACTTGGGTGAAGAGGACACTGGTCTTTGGATCTTCCATGTTGCACCTTACTGACACTGGCACCCTTGCCCTGGGTGGCTGTGGTGGGACGGGTAGTCATAAGTCTCACTCAGCAACAAGAACAAAACTCTTCTACTTGTGCTTATTAGAAACTAGAACTCAGTCAGCCAAGATGAGCCCGACATAGAAGTGTGCATGTGCAGGCGGTCTAGGCTGTCCCCCAGGCCATTGGAAGACAAACCCGCAGGTGGAAGACTGTCCTGTGTGAGTAAAGAGGCCGAGATAACCTCATTGGAATTTGTGGTTTACTCTTTCTTTCCTGCAGAGTTGAGTTCAGGAGCATCCACTTCCCTGTGAATCAGTGGCAATGCTCCATGGGTCTCGAGGGAAGGTGATTCCAAAGCCTCACGAGAACATGTGTCTAGAAGCACGCGTTGTCGTCAAAGGGGCCCCAAGATTGTTCCTGGGAAGTACGGCACTGTTACGTATATTTATAGCTGCAGTGATGATTTAAATTTCTGAGTATGAATTGAGAGCATTAATTTGTTGTTGACATCAGGAAAAGAGAGCGATGTTTTTAAAAGACTATGAGGCAAGGCGAGCCTGTTCATGTATTTGTTTATTGAACTTTTTGTTTGTATTATTCCCTGTTTGAGAACATAATGATTACACCCCTCGTGTGGAGCTGGGCACACACACCACATATCTGCATTCTGTCGTCATCCCCCTCCCCTCCCCCACCCTCCCTCTGTCTCTTGCCCCTCCTCCCACTTGCAAACGATGTCTCCCTACTTCCTGTTATCTATCTTTTATTTTGGTCTTTTTTTTTTTCCGGTACTGGGAATCGAACCCACGACCTCGTGCTTGCCAGGCAGGCACTATGCCGCTGAGCTAAATCCCCAGCCCCTGATCTTTACTTTATTTTCAAGTGATGTTAAAGCCTGTGTGTCTGATCTGTTTTCTTTAACATTATGTTCTCAAGGTGCATCCATTTTCCTACCAATGACCTAAATTTGTTGTCAGCGTAGCACTCCCTTGTGAATAGATACCGTGCTTTCTTCACACCTGCTTCTGGACTTCCTCCAGGAGAGCACGTGAACTCCTAAAGGTGGAAGGTGCCATAGGAGGGGTGGAGTCCTAGTGGCTGAGGTCACTGGCTCAGGGAAGTCACAGGTTGTGACCAAAGTAATCAAACCACTTACTGACAAAGTTAGAACAAAACCTAAGGTTAGTGAGTTCTCCCTGAATCATTTTTTAAACATGTGTAGCCAATATGGCATAGCAACTAGATAAGGGTCTTTGTAATCCTGGGAGATTTTGTTGATTTTGGCCTCTATTGAGTTTTGATATAGTTGAAAAATCAGAGAAGTATAAAAAAAAAAACCCAGGATTAAGATACTTAAACTTAAGATATTTTTCCAGCATCTGATGCAAGAGAAATCCTCATACTCTAAAGATTTTGTACTAGAAAGGGAACTCTCAAGTGAGCATCCAAAGCAGAGAAGTAGCATAATTAGGAACTCAGGGTCCAGAGTTTTTCCTAGTTCCCCCTCATATGTTCTGTAAGTCAATGTTTAGATCCCATGGATACTCATATATGCTGTAGGCAGGCAACTCAGAGTGCCTTAAACAAAACACATTATCTTATAACCTGTAAGTAGAGCTTTTCATTATTCAAGGTGAGACTGAATTCAACTACCATTGGGTTGTCATTTAAATCTTGTCATTATCTTAGCAGTATGAGGATTATTTCTTCACTAGTCAAGCAGATGAAAGGTAAGTTTGGCTAAAGTACTTTTTTACAAAGTACTCATTTGGCTAAAGTACTCTTCTACATTTCATATAAATGTATGATATATTGATTATTCTGGTTCAAGTGTTGTTTAGAATAAATTACATGCAAGACTTTCATAGAAATTTAATTATTTCTCAAACTTTATTTCCCTAAATAAGTACATACAATAACTGTAAATCAACCATTACTATTTTTCATGAGTAAGCCTGCGTAATTGGTATTTACTTACATAATCAACACTCCAGGAGGTATTATGATACTACGAAAGAACTGGTATACAGAGAGATAGAGTGATTTGCCCAAGACCCACACCATAGTTGAGTAGCAAAGGTTGGATTTAATCCCAGGTCATCAGCTGCAGAGCCCAAGCTTTTAGCCACAGGATTAGCTGTATCTAAGCCCACAAAAGTGTGAACCAAGTGGGCCACTTCCTTCCTCAGCGCCAGCATATCCTGGAAACACAGTGTTGTGAGCGCTTTGAAAGTAATACCTGAATTACACCGGAAGTCTGGTTTCAGACCCACTGAAGCAAGATAACCGCCTCTTTCTGCACTGAATTTTCCTGCCCCTGTGCAGTGTTCACCCATGCTTTTTCCTGGCGCTCCCTTTGGACCTTCCAGTGTGGGCCTGGATTTCTGCTGGCTGTGACCCTGCTCTGTTCAGGGTCCTTCTACTTGTGAGCAATCTGTGTGTGATCTGAGGAACGCACTGATCGAGCCCAGACCTAGAAGCTCCTTCTTGTGACGTGTCCTTCCTATGGGGTCAGGGCTTGAAAGCAGTGCAGGTTCCATTAGGAGTCCATGGACAGGCTCTGCCGGTTGGGACTGACCTGCGGCTCGGACGGAGCAGGCCTGGGCTGTCAGGCAACGCCACGGGACCAGGACGGTGTCATTCTCAGGGCTCCTCATTGCAGGCTGGAGAGAGCGTGAGCCCGAAGATGCTTGGACCCCGGAGGAGCTCAGCTCGTGACTGGAAACACGCACAGAGGATATTTCATCCAGTGTGGGATAAAATCACCTTTCCAAGTATAAAAATGCCTGCAGCCATACAAACAAAATAGTAAGAATATTAGTTGTTTTTCAAAATTTGATATCACTAACTAGACTGTGTTCAATCTATTCCCCTCATTTGAGGACTCATATTGATACTTAGTATCTCAGCTAGACTCACAAGACCCCAAACTGTGCAAATGTGAGAAATAGTTCACCACAAACGCTGTAATTCCACAGCCCCCCAAACTCTGAAGATTATTAATGAGACACCATGCAATTAGCTTATACAAAATACAGCTAGGGATCATGCATAATGTAAAGCAGAAACTGCTAACCGCTGACTCAGTTAAGCTAGTTTTCATGCACATGAAGAATTGATATTTAACACAATTCCTAGGATTCTCACTGCTTTAACATCATGGAAAGAATTCAGTTTCTTACAGATAGCTAAGAGAAAAAGAGAAGGCAGTTCCTGCATAAAGCAGCTTCGAGCATTGTGAATTTAGATGTTGTTAGCTTTTTAGTTTCATTTTTATTTATACAAAGAGAGCATAACAATATCTTGCATACAGTTGCTCTGTAAATGAATTTAAAAAGTAACATAGCCCCTGAAAATTTAGCACATTGTTGCTTAATTAAATGCTATAAATTGCATATTAGGGCAATATATGACTCTTCCGGTTGTTTCCCTGGGAATTCTGCACTTCTATGAAAAAACGTTTCTGAGGGGACACATGGAAGCATGCCAGATGCTTCCCTAGAGCAGCATGCTCAGCGCTGCTCACACCCGCACATTACATACATGGTTTTTCAGTCGCAGGATGACGCCGTGACATAAAACTTACAGCATCTGCTGTGGAGTGGAAGAAACTGAGATGATTATATTTCCCAGAGTACAGCCAATTGTTTAAGTATTTTTAAAATATTTCTTTAAAAAATTTATGATATAGTTTGGCAGTTAGAATAATTAAATAGGCATATATTGAACTGATGATTAATACATATAAAGGTACATGGCTTAACCCAAAATATGCAACTAAAGCTCATTATGATTAGGTTTTAGATGTCACTGAAAAAGTATGGGTTCTCAGATGAATGTATATTAGAGAGACTTTCACTGTTTTTGTTGTAAAATTAAAGCGCACTCCCAAAGCATCGTGAAGACCCACTATGTCCCTAAAAAATAGTCTGTTCACTTCTCACCCGTGGCTGCTATGTTATTTGGTCATAATCATCAAGTGTGCATTGCAATTTCCAAATGTATCAGTTAGAAGTTTAAAAATAATGAGCTTGATTATTAGTGCCAATTTAAATAATTTTCATGTATGCAATTTAGAGACTTATTATTAATACATTGTGAGCACCAGAAATGTAACTCATCTTCCCTCTGTCTCTGTCCTTAGAGTTTTCTGTGTACTACATACTCAATAAATGTTATTGGACCAATAACAAATAGAATTAATTGTCTATAAAATAGAAAGTGATTATTTAAAAGCTAGAATAACTTACATAATAAAATAGAATCAGTATAGAGAAATCCAAAAATAATGTTCCATAGCTATTCCTGATAGGAATGATTGTATGTGTAGTATTACATGATTTATCTGCCAAAACCTACATTGGGACTGCGGCTGGCAGTGCAGCTTAGTGTCTAAGTACAGGTTTAGAATCTCGAGGCTGTGGGTTCAGTTCCCAGCACCGCCCCCCCATAAAAGACAACATAAATGAACAGCTTCCACACTGAACATAATTCACATGCAACTAAAGGTAGACTTAGACCCATCAGCATTTGCCTTTACTCATGTGCCGTGTGTGCATATTTAACCTTGTCATATTGACATTATTTAAGTATCCTTTCCCACCTACACACCGGTGCTTTTATCTCTTTTCCTAATCCTTTTTACAGAATAGATATTTATATGCAATTTCATTTTTTCTTATGACAGAATATTCTCCATGGCATACTTCACTAATAAACTAAATATTGTAACAAAAAAATTAGAGTTTACAACAAGCACAGAGACTTTGCTTCTCCTAAGGAGCATCTCATGGAAAATTAGTAACAGAGCAAAATCAGATCTGAGAAATTTGTCCAGGAACTGTATTGATAAAGGCTTATCTCATTTAAACCTGGCTTCAGAGAATGTCCCTTGGTGGCTTCCGGGTGAGACACAAGTTCATGCAGGTCCTCCTGGCGGAGCACCTTTAGAGGGAAACGGGTCTTCCCCGAGGAGAGCAGAGTCTCCACTCCGGAGCAGGGCCAGACTCCGGGCTGGGACACAGGCAGCTGCTGTCTGGAAATGCAGAGTTAGGATTGTCCTGCACGTACTGATTTAGCTTAACAAAAATATTGAAAGCCAAACTCACGTGCAAACTCTCATCTAAGGTTCTGTAGTTTTTTGTTGCTAAAATATCTCTCCGATTAGATCAACTTTGTTTAGTTGCCCTAACGCTTTCACACTTCTGCCAAGCACTTTGCCAAGAGTCTAATCTTCTGCACCTGACTTTCGGTAATGTTAGCTTTCAGTAATTTCTCGCAGTGACAACCTGCCACCCCACAGTGCCCACTGCCTAGTCTAACGACCCATCCTTTTCCCTCCCTTGGTAGGGAGAGAGGCCCCTGTCCTTCCAGTTCTGTGCCACTGTAGGCTTTTCTCTTCCATTTCACATGTCATAATCTCAGATATAACTTGATTTCACATCTAGGACAGTTATTGATAGCTTATGGATATAAAGGTACACCTGTAATGCAAACAGTGTGATCAGAAGAAAATTATATTGGGCTTATAAAGTGTATTATTAAGAAAAAATAGGCCCAGGGAGTGGCACAGTGCCTGCCTGGCAAACGCAAGGTCCTGAATTCAATTCCTGGTACCAATTAAATAAGGTAAATAAATAAACAGAAATAAATAAAGTTTACTATATTATGTTATCACGATGGTTGTCTCTTCCTTTTCTAGTCAGTAGTTCATGCAGATACAACTGTAATCAGGAGGAAACCGGGAAGGTGGCCGAAGGGCGCATGGCCTATTGTGGCTCCTGAGGGAGAGGCCGCTTGGGCATCTGAGGCCGACCCAGCCTGCCCCAGTGTCCTCTCTCCCTCAGGGTGCCGCGGGCAGTCCTCAAACACAGAACCCTCTCCAGAATTTACCACTTTTTGTTTAACATAAACAAGCATTAAGAGCTGAAGGTGAATGTGTATCTATCAAATGCTCTCTCTACCAAACTAGCACATTCTATCAACCCCACACTTTCTCTGAGAGGGTCAGTGCGTCAGAGTGCAGTCGGTGACGATGGCTTTCTCCCCTATTTCACCCATTAGAAGAACAGCCTTTCCTTAGGCGTCCGACGTTTGTGAACACCAGCTGTGCGCATTCAGGTTGGGCTTGAGTCTGCAGCAGAAAGTTCACGATGATAGCATCAGTGAGCTGAAAGGACAGATGAGATGGTCGGACAAAGGGAGAGAGACCTCTGGGTCAAGCACTGGCCCCGTTACACGCTGGTCCTGGGGCTGCCGGTGTCCCCGGCCCGCGCAGGGCTCTGCCACAGTCCTCCCTATGGAAGGAGGGCTGCTCACGAGCAGTGTGCTGATCCCTCCTCGGTCTCCACACTCTTTCCCACACTGCACTAGGTGCAAGCCCAGAAATTCTGCCAGAAGCGAAGCTACACTCCTTCAGCCCTCTGCGACTCTCAGAACCGCACAGAATAAAAGGTTGGAGTTTTCGGCTGCCAGCTTGGAGGCAGTAATTCCTCCTCTCCTCGGAGCCAAATGTATGTGCAGAGCAGATGAGGCCGTGGGAGTGAAGTTGGCAAGGGGGAGAGAAATGAGCCTATTCTCTTTGGAAAAAGAAAGTATAATAAATATCTGCATCACTTAGATATTTATTATTCACTTAGAAATGTTTCCTATTTGGAAAATGGAATATTTTTATCTGTAGAATAATCTTAAATCATAATATTATTTTGCTAAATATTTTGGAATGTTTTATTTTTTATTTGGGGGCATAGAGATTGTTTTAGTAACCTGCATGTATAGAATTATTTGTGGTCCTTTTTCTAACAAGATCTTTATTTCTAATGCTGAAATTTCTATATTTAACCAATGACTCATGTGAAGATAATGTGCTCCAACAATTCTGAGAACTAAAAGCAAATATACCTCTGAGATAATGATTATTTAAATTTTTGGTTCATAGAGATAAAGCTGTCTGACATGAGTATGGATATAGTAGCCAAGAATTCTCTCATTTTATTTCAGACTTGTTTTTAAGAAGTCTCTTTATCGTACTTGAGATCCCACATACGACAGGCAACTTGAAGACATTTGTTAGCAGAAGGTCTCTGAAATTTCATCTCTCACTGTCCTCGAAGGATAAGTTGTAGAAGGCACTCAAGGAAAGCGCTCTTGCCCCGCAGCTTTCCTGGTGCTTCCGGGCCTGACTATTCTGTGCCTGATGGCTGTTACAGTGGATCACTGGGGTCTTTTTGTGGACTCTTTCATTTTACCGTTTTATGGCGTCCTTCATTACTTGGAGCTTGCGTCCAGAAGTGCACTGTACCTTTCTTCCAAGCAGTGCAGCTTTAATATCGTTTCATGGGTTTTGTTATTTCCCAAACAATAAATGGAGATCAGATAGTCATCTCTGGCGTTAGTTTGGGAGTTTTCTTCGTTGTTTGCTTACATTTGTGTGACACACACACACACTCTCACTGTGTTTTCAGACACAGAAAACAAAGGAAAAGGGTGAGTTTCTCAGAGTCCTCAGGGGGCAGCTGGTGCTGAGGGGGGCACACACCGAGACCTATCACACCCTGCCCTCAGCAGAGCCAAGCTGCCGCACAGCAAAGGAAGCCAGCAGCGGAGTGGAGAGAAAACCTGCAGAGTGGGGAAATCTCCCTCTACACCTGGGACAGAGGATTAATATCTAGAATATATAAAGAGCTTAAAATATTAGACCCTCCCCAAAAATGAAAGACCCAATCAAGAAGTGGACAAGTGAAATGAACAGACACTTCTCAGAAGTACAAATAGCCAACACATGAAAAACGATTCAACGCATTGGCCTTTAGAGAAATGCATATTAAAACAGCACAGAAACTACAGCTCACCTCAGACAGAATGGCCATCATCAACAAATGCTAGTGAGGCTTCATTGGGGAGAAGGAGCCCTTCTGTGTGATTGGTGGGAAGGTAAACTAGTACAGGCACTAAGGAAATCAGCATGGAAACTTCTAAAAAACCTAAAACTTTGACCCTTCTAGCTATCTTCCCCCAATAGCTAAAGACGTCATATTACAGCAATACATGGACACCTATGTTTATAGAAGCACAACTCAGAATAGGTAACTCTTGGAAGCTGCCTGTGAGTCCATCAACACATGAAGTGATAAAGCAGACACGGTATTTACACACAATGGAGTACTACTCTGCCATAAAGAACAGTACCACACGATAGCTTGCGTATGCTTAATCCAAAGAATAAGCAAACTGAGGAGCAGAATGAGGGCCCACCAAAGGAAATACGAGGCAGATCTTATGCAAATGAAGAGGATCCAGAGACCAAGGGTGGGGGAGGGAGGCGGGGAAGGAGGCAGGAAAAGGACATAAAAATGTAATATGTGTCAGGTATGCAGACCCACAGTCCACAACCAAATATTACAAACGTGAACTATGGTAATGATGATAACACAAAAGCTGGGGGAGGGGACCTAGAGCGAGGGGAGGAGAAGACGGGGAGGGCACGGGGAGTAATGTAACAGCGTGTGCTGAGCACTTGCACCTATGTCCTGAGGTGAAGAGAAGCATCATGTACGGCAAACACATGCTAATAAAAAATTGTCATGGAGGATAATTGGGTATTATCTTTGAGTACCTACTGTTAGTTTATGAGAATCAACCCTATGGGACCAGTGACTTCTGTGCAAAATGTGACTTAGTTTAAAATGTTACCCTATTTTCAGGAAAAAAAAAAAAAAACCTCAGTGTCATCAAGTACAAACATTCACATGGTTTAATGTGTAACTCCAAAAACTACGTTTACCGCTGGTGATTTAGCTCAGTGGCACAGCACCTACCTACTAAGCACAAGGTCTTGAGTTTGATTCCCTGTACCAAAAGAAAACATTAATTTACTAAAATAGCACTGTTTTAGTATTTAGAAATGGTTACATTAAACTTGTATAGCTCCAGTCAAATATATAATGTTTGAATTCTGCCCCATGTGGAGAGTCACTGAAAATATAATTGTACAGGGCTTCACATTAAGATTACTTTGTATATTTCTTCCCTCTCCTGTAAGCCTAAGATTGGGACTTGGTTTTTCCTATTGGGTAGTAGTTGGTTTTTAGAATTCAAGCTCACTGTCACCAGAGCTGTTGTAGCGTTAGGAAGGAGCAACAATATCTTCATGATTGTCAAGTTGAATGTGAATTGGATTCCTGTGTGGAGAACCGCCCTGGTACATAAACTGGAACTTGCACTATGTAAAATTTTCTGTGCTGTAGTATAAAATCAAGTAACATACACTACCATTTTTTACTTAGATATGGAGAATAACCCCCTTGGGGGAGGTTGATGGTGGTGGTGGCATGTAACTCTTAAGGGCCAGGAAATGTGTGTGCATATGCATGTGTGTACATTTGTGTGTGTGCCCACCTGTGTGTTTGTGTGTGTATTTCTGGTTCTATGTATGTACATCTAATGTCTAGAGTAATTCTGAAAATTTTCCATGCCTCCTGTAGAATATGTTTCTGTCGTTGAGAGCATAGAAACACATTAATTGTCGAGACGGTAGAATTTGGCTAACAAGCTTTGAGTCTTTTCTCTTGCATCACAGTTACAGAAATGACACATCAAGCTCATTCTCCTTGGTAAGGAAACCACATTCTAGAGTGAGACCTCAGAGTGCTGTTGCACTGGTGGTTCCTGATGTCAATGGAGACCACTTTTTCTAGTTCTTTCTGAGGGTATCATGACAAGCTCTTTACAAAGGCAAGATTTTCCTATAGCTCCTAGCTCTTCCTAGCTCTCAGTTTGGAAATCTTCAATAGAATTTTCCAACAGAATTTGGAATCCCTAAGACAACATATGTCACCACTTTTTGGGTTAGAATTCTCTGTTCTTTACCTTCGGGCTGCCTACTTTTATCTCCATTAACCTTTTGCCTTGACTATAAACATTTATTGAAGGCTACCTCCTTTGTCGGTCCAGTAACTCCAAAGGTTAGTGAGAAGTGCATGCCAGTTTGACCTGTTTTATCCACATTAGATGATTCTAATTATTCTGAAGAAGCGACACTTTTGACCCCTTTTGTCCTTGTCAAGTTTGTCTAGTTGTGGGCTGTCTAAACCTGAAACGCCGGGTTCATACTGTATCTAGGGGAGTGCATGGATTTTTGTTTTTTTTTTATATAACTTACATTGTGGAGCCTCAAAAGTGCACAATATTTCTGTTTTCAAAAAATATCCAGTTCAGCTGAAATTGCAGGCACAGATTCCGTGCTTTGAATTGATTTATCACTGAAAGAGATATACATAAAATGTAAACTTGAACTTGGAGAAACTTAAAGGTTATTTCAAAATGAGGAAAATGAAGAAAAATTTTGTATGCTTGAAGATAACCTAGGTTTCAAGAAACCTTAATATGACAGCAAATTTTTACATTAAAAACCGTTCTCTCTTGATGCTACATGATGCTGTGGTCTCAAGGTCTCCCCTCCTGTGTGTCCCCATGGTCCCCTGGGCAAAGACAGGAAGCGGGTGATGGGAAGTCACACACTGGCTCTCACAGGGTCAGTGTGGCTGTGGCTTGAGTCTTGGCTCCTCCTCCACTCCCTTGGTTGAACGGCTGACTTTAAAGGAGGCCTCAAAAACAGACTGATGGGAAGGGACTGATCACTAAAAGTTACGACTGTCACAACCTTTTCACTGTGAGTGGTCATTCAGTCTTGACTTCCATGAGAATCACTGTGAACACTGTCAATGCCTGAGAATGCCGAGGATTTAGCAAATGCTTACATTTGAGTCCTTTGAGTCATGTGGCCACTCTGTAAAAATTTGAGGCACATCTATAGTATACTAAGCACCATGCTGGTTGATTAGCACAACTACCTAGTGATAGAAATGGTTATCCCATTTTGCAGATGTAAATTTTGAAATTCAGAATGTTGAGGTGATATTACACCCAATCGTAGAAGCAGGTACGATCATCATGATCATCATGGTATCATGATCATCACGTTCTCCTACTTTAAAGCAAGATGTTAAATATAGGGAATGATGTCATTAAAGTACGAAGGACTGTGGAATGATCCTGAAGATTTGGTGGCTCCCCCTAAGGGAAAGTTGTTCACAGTTCTAACACATGTACTCAGAAAGTTTCATGACTTTTTGAACCATGAATCAGTAAGTTGGAATACCTCTTGTATTCATTTTCCATTGCTGCTGAAACAAACCATTTTAAACAAAAGCCTATATATGTTTATTGTCTTTCAGTTCTGCAGATCAGAAAGCCAGTGTAATTCCCAGCAGACTGAATTCAAGGAGCTGATCAGACATGTCCCTGTCTGAAGTTCTAGGAGTTCCCTGTTAAAAGGGCTTGTTGGGAGAAGGTAGCACCTTCAGGTTGGGGGAAGTCTGTTTCTCACTTTCTATAAACTGAGGCTCTTCTCACTTCCCAGACCTGCCACACTCCTCGGTCCATGGACTCAGCCTCCAATTTAAAGGCAGCAGAGACAGGTTGAATCCTTCTCAGATCCATCGCTCTGCTTTTCTTTTTTCTCTCTTGTCTAACTCTAAGAACTCATAAGGTTAGATTGATGTCTTGGATGATTTTACCATCTTGTGGCCTTGAGCCTTAATCATATGTTTATAATCCTTTATCCGGTCAGGTGAAAAATCCCCAGGTTGCAGGGCAGTGGGGATGGCCATCTCTGGGAGCCTTGTCCGCCTAGCGTCCCTTCTGTATCTGCTCTGTTTTCCAAGATGTCCAGTCTTTACCCTCTGTGGAGTGTAAATAAACATGTTTTCTTCCTTTGCAAAATCAGGTAGTTAAACAAACTCAAGGAAATTTAAAGTTGCTTCTCTTAATATCCTAGAATTTTTATGAATCCTTATTTTGAGACATAGAAAAATGAACCTAATGATCAATGTGGATATTGTTATTTTCTATTCATGGGTTTTCTAGAGTGTAGATTTCATACACTCCTGGCTAACTCCTTCCTTCTCACTTGGTAATCTTCTTGGAAGGCAGTAAATCTCTGCAAAAGTTGACTCCTTCAGAAAAAAATTGACTCCCATCCTGAAAACTGTAATACCTGGTCCCTTGAGATTTTTTTTATCTACTTATTACTTAGTTGATAGCTTAGGTATAGCTTTCAGCAGACTTCACTCCATTCTTTGCTTTGGCGGTATTGGTTTTTCAGCAGAATAAATTGTTTTCCTTTCAATAACAGTCCCTTTTGTTTTTTTCAAATTGAGCATTTATGGAACATTTGACTAGTTATTTATTTATTCATGCATTTATTTTTACTTTGCATTTATCCTTTATTCGTACATGTTTGCAGTGCCTACTGCTTATGTACTTTGGGTGAAGTTGATACATGCACAGATTTAAATCTTTTTTGTCTCCTTTTCCTTCCTTCTTCTCTCTTCACTCCATCTCTTGACCCCTTCCCCATTTGAAAAAAATCATCAATATAATTTCTTAATAAATAAGTTCTCCCTGTGCTTGGGCATAAAGTTAGCCAGACGTTTGAAAGATACAGTGCTTTGCTTATCATTGTGGAAGGAAAGACATTAATGAACTATTGTTAAGTGACACGATCAACTCTTCTTACGCCTCAACATGTTTATGGACAGAATTAGAGAACACGCTGTCTGAGGGAAGTCCTGGAGCAGAGGAAAAGAAACAGCTGACAGGACAAGTGCTGAAGAGATGGGAGTCACTGGTGCTGTTCCACAGCAGGTGGAGTGCGGTGAGGGTGAATAACCCACCTGGCTTTGCCCAGGGCTTTCCAGTTTTAACACTGAATGTGTGTTTTCCTAGAAGACGGTTTAGTCCCAGAAAACCCGGGACACTTGATCTTCCTACCGTGGTAACAGCGGGAAAAAGAGCTTAACATAGATACTGGTGCTGCCTTCTTCCTAAAGGAAATATTTACCCATTCAATTAGCAATTCTCTTGTCTGAAAAAATATATATGAGGACCAAGAAAATAAAGAAAATGTCTAACAGAGTGCTGCCACAAGGAGCATAAATCCTGGGGCCCTCGTTGTTTGTGCTTTGAAAATCTTTATTAGCTTCCTTCCGCATGTAGAATGAATCCCAGTTTCCTGATCCATAGAAGTCCTTCCATGTCTGTTTCAAATCTGTTCTCCCAGATGTGTGCTTGCTGTGTCTCTTCCATCGACAGACACGAGTATTAGTGATGGTCATGCTGATGAAAACTGCCTTTGTAACATACTGAGCAGAGTTTTGAAGTTTTTCTAAGAAGGTGAGGCAGGGCCCCAGACCTTCCCCCTGTGCTGCCTGCGTTCGCAGTGCTCAGCCTCTGCCACGCTGTCCCCGAGGCTCTCAGTTCCTTCGTTTACACTTTGAGGTCTGTCCTGGAGGGTGCCTGCTGTCTGACCTCTCCTGAGATTCTCAGGACAGGGGCTTCTCCCTTGCCCTCGTGGGCCTCAACCCTGTGCACAAGCCTGAGTGTGCACGTGCCTGAGTGTGCGCGTGCCTGAGTGTGCGCGTGCCTGAGAACGCATGTCTGAGCACTTGCTAACCTGGGCCTGTTCACCTGTCACCAGCTTTGCAGAAGCCACCCGTGTCTTTCATCAGGAAGGACTCACTCATCTCCCCGGCACAAGTAAATGAAAGACTGAGGTACCGACAAATCAAGTGCTTGTCTTTACACCCAAAAATTTCCTAAGGAATTTCAGTGATCAATATTTTTATCTTATGAAAAATTATAGGTGATTTACTGCATAGAAATGCACCTGGCTTTTCTATGGAGTGGAAAGGTTGTAATTTAAAACAGCTGTCTACTATGAAATAAGACAGTTGCTAGAAATAAGGCCTGTTGCCAGTTTTGAAACCTGTTATTTGAAGCTGAAGGGAGGAGCTGTTACAAAGGTGACCACTGACTCCCAAACGTGCGGACTCCTCCCTGTGACCACCCCGTTTGCCACCTGGAGACCTGGGACCCATATCTGTGGGCTTACCTGTTGCTCCATTGGTGAAAACAAAGATGTTTATTGAATGCTGAGCCTCATAGTTGATTGCTTATGGATGTGACCGTGCGGATTGAGTACTTCTCCTTTGAATAGAGAACTAAGTAATAATTGCTGATCCACTGATAGCAGTATAGATGACTTAAGAACATTTTTGCATAGATTGTTAGAACATAAAATTACTGTTTTTACAGGACTTTCAGATAAGTGTTTTTCATGGTTAAGTTTGCTATTAAAATACATTGTTAAAAAATTAAGAGCATAAGTTTGATCAAAATAGATATATATTAATATAACCAAATATATATAGTATATTAAATATATTTAATGTAGTTACTACATTTAATATACTTAAATATCATACTTATAAATTATATACTTTATATACATAAAATATTTAATATCACAAATATATTAACCAAAATATGATATATAGTAATCAAAATTATTAATCAGTGTTCTAGAATTTGTTGTATTTGGACTGGTTTACTACCCCTTCTGATTTCACATATCAAGTGTTGTTGTTAGACTTCTCTTGAAGTTTCTCTCTTTTTTTTCTTTATTAAAGAGAGTATTTTACATTGATTGTTGCCCTCCGTACTCTAATTGCTTCTCCAAGCTCTGGGAGAGCCTTTGTCCCCAGTGAGGTTAGTAATCCGGCTCTGCCAGGAACTACGACGGCTGCAGCCTATCACCCCGGGGTGGGGAATGGACTGTCCAGATTCGCGGGAGTTTGGAAGCCCCGGTCACGCAGAGCTCCTTGCGAGAACACGCCCTGTGCCAGTTTGGGAAACTGTGGTAGCGCAGAGCTGTGGGGAAGTCCCAGGATGGGCTGAGGTCTCCTTGGGGGACCCTATCCAGGTGCAAGATCAGTTCGCACCTCACCTTGAGGCCCCCACGTTGTCCTCCGTGCGGCGGTTCCGCGGCGTTCGACTCGCAGAACAGGGGCTGGGAGCGATAAATCCTGGCTGCGCTGCACCCTTACTCCCCGGGAAGGACAGCGCCGCTGAGGCTTTCTTATTTCCTCCCCAGTTTGTCTCGCGCAATGTAAATTTATCACAAGAGATTTAAAGATAAAGAATTTGGGGGCTGGGGATTTAGCTCAGTGGCAAAGTGCCTGCCTGGCAAGCGCAAGGTCGTGAGTTCGGTTCCCGGTACCGGAAAAAAAAACAAAATAAAATAAAATAAAATAAAATAAAAATAAAGATAAAGAATTTGGATGCCAAACAGCCAGAAATATTGACCCTGTGGAGCCTTATGTTTGAAATATACACCGACTGTATTTTGCTGGAAAGTAGGTCTCACCTCCCTGCTTCTCAGCAAGGGACATCGTGCTTTAGTTGCTGTGCATCTGAATTCATTCAGGATCCCTTTTTGTAGCCTTCCTGGAGACAACTACAGTGGATCAGGAGCATTATTGTTATTCCGGCTACGGGCAAACTATATGGCCACACTTCACACAGGGCGAGGGTAGGGCTCGTTATTCATTCAGTGTAAGTCCCTCCTCTAATATGAATGTTGCTCAGGATAGAGCTTTGAAATGGATCCTGATTCTTTAAATTCTTTCCTGTCTGTTTCAGGAAATAGTGAGATCCTGTTGATAGGAAAGTACAATGTGTCTAAAGTTCACTTCTAAACACTCGGCTCTTTGCAGGGAAAGCCATCTACATCCTCTTTATAACTCAGGGCCCCAAGAGATCTGTCTAATCTCGGAGATCTGATCCACTATCATTTAGGGGGAAAAATCTTTGGCAAACATTCCACCATTCAGATTAGTGAAAGCAGCGGAGCCTTCAGCTTCTGTTGTCTTAAGAAAGATACCAGAAGACGGGAGAATCAGGAGCTGGATTGTGGTTTGGGAGAGTCAGTTGTTTGTAAAAATAAAATGATTAGCACAGTTATGATTTGAGTCTTTAATCAACCACAGCCAACGGCATCTGTTTGTGATCATTCTTTCTGCAGAAGACGAAGGCTCAAGTCCCCATGGTGCTGACGGCCGGTCCCAAGTGGCTGCTGGATGTGACTTGGCAAGGCGTGGAGGACAACAAAAACAACTGCATCGTGTACAGCAAAGGTAAACAGATTGCGTCCCTGCCTCTGCGGAAGTCCTGAAGCTCGCGCCTGGCAAAGGGCACCAGTGCGCTGGCATGGGCGTCCTAGGAAGTTTGACCCCCTCTTTCCCTTTACCTGAGTGGCTCTCACCTGTATTTTCACCAAAGCCTTCCCTCTCTTTCCTGGTACAATGTAAACACTGCCTCACCCACAGTTGTGTGCACTAGTGGTCTGATGGTCCCCTTCCCTTGCGGTTTGTGCTGTGGAGAGCCAGGGTTTTGAGGGTATGCCGAGCCCCTCTCAGGGTTAGCTGTCAGGAAGGAAACTCCTGTTACAGTTTCGGGATTCAGGTCCAGGTACGCGCTCCAGAGGCCCTGCCTGCCACGCAGCTTCCTGAAGTCACCGTGAGGAGAGGCAAGCTCAAAACACAAGCTTTGCAAAGCCCGAATCCTGAAGGGCGGGAGCCCCGTTGCGCGGAAGTCAGTGGCTTGCAAAGCGCTGCCTTTGATTTGCTCCGTGTGACATCAGCCTGGCCTGTTCCATGTCACAGCTCGCTGATGACGTCCCCGACTGACTCGCCAGCAGGCAGCTCCGTTCTCTGGTGCTGTGCTGCCGGCCCCTTTCTCCACCTTTCAGTGTCCGCCCCTAACTCTGCACTCTTCCAGTGAAATCCCTAATCGCACTGCTTCGTAAATATTGCAGAACCTTGTGCTTCTCATGTTTAATTTCTTTCCGCTTTCTTTTTTTTTTAAACCAAATAGACCTACTGAGATCAAAGATTTACTTGCACATTGAACCTAGAAACCATAAAAGCATACACAAGAACAAGCAAGTAAGCACCCCTATCAATATATTAACATATAAAACACTAATCATCACATCAAAGACTCTGAAAAACTTGCTAGAAACAATTACAACTTGTTCCTATAATCATTACAGTTTGTACCCTTATAAGAGGATTGCCTCTAAACTACCACGAGCCTTTGAAAGCTGAAACACCGGAAAGAGGGAATTTGCAAGCTAAAAAAACAAGCTGCACACCAGGATCTGATTATGCTCCTTTCTCTCTGTAATTACTGGTCCCAAAACCACTAATTTTCTAACCTGCTGTCCGTGAGGATGGTCGTGGTAGCTCTTAGCTAAAAGGGAAGTGGATATTCTTTCTGCATAAAATTTAAAAATAGCCCAGCGAGTCGGTCCTGGGTTCCTCATGGCACACGTGTGGTTAGTGACCTAGCAGGACTGTCTAATCCCAGGGCACCAGCCTGGAGCCAACTTTGAATCTGGGTTTTGGCAACTCCGAATCCTGCGTTCTCCACACGATGCCACTCTGCCTTTCCTCCTGCTGCTGCTAATAGGTGAATAAACCCCTGGAGTGCTCAGGCTGCTTTACCTCAGAAAGTACGAAGACCACGTGTAAAAGTGTAGCACTTTTCAAAAAGCACTCCCTGGTCCCTGAGATGACACAGGAGCCCGGGACCTGAGGTTGCACCTTTGTTCTGCTAGCACCACAGTGCGTGTTGGTGCTGAGGCTCTGAGAAGTCCTGCAGCAAGCAAGTGCTGAGGCCCGAGAACACCTGCGTTCGTTCACCTCCCGAATTTCTCTCGCAAGTCCAGTTGGTGCCCTAATATCTGGATTCTGCTCGGGATCACTGGGGTCCGTGGTCCAGCAGCGTCGAGGATGCTGTCCTGGCTGGGTCAGGAGCTTTTGTCTGATGCTTCTGTCTCCCCAGGCTGCGTGTGTAATGAGGCCCCTCAGGGCAGAAGGGTTTGACGATTTACATCTAACTTGAACATCTATGGTGTGTGAGCCATTCTCGTAGTGAAGCGTTCTACATCACTTGAGGTTCTTTATGTTCCTGTGACAGAGTCAGTTGAAATTGGCTTGTGTAAATACATTTGTGTGAAAGAATACAGAGAGAAGGATTGGTCTGCTTCTGTCACTGAGACTGTTATGTCAGGAATAGCTTGATCCAGCTGCTCCAACTTTGTCCTCAGACTGTCCCTCTGTCTTCCCATTTCTATCTCAAACAGGCACTGGTCTCAGATAGTTTCCCTGACGCTGGCAAACTGTACTTTCCCGGCTGCACAGTAACACCAGTGATGAGAGAGTGTGCTGGGTGCGTTGTGACTGGGGCTCTTGACACCCCTGTCCCTTGAACAGCTCGTCACCAGCACCGTCACACTAGCACACCAGGGTCCTCCTTGGAGACCTCTGGGGTGAGACGGACGAGTGCTCATGAGTCCAACAAGTGGCTGCTCATGAGGCTGGGGTCCCTGGCCCGGCTGCAGCCTGTCATTCCGGGTGTGCCCAGGGCACTCACTAAGGACGGAGAATAAAGGCCCAGTGTCACAAGTGTGCTGCTCCATTGTTGCCTGCATGAAAACTTCAACTACTTATGAAGTACTTATGAACCCCAGCTCACAGCCTCATCCCAGGGCCTGCCTGTCACGGAGCCCATCCGTAACTACGGCACCCACAGCACAGCCTGGACCTGGCTCCTAGCAAGGGTGAGGCTCTGCTTCCATCCCTAGTACCCGCCGACACACAGACACGTGCATGCACGGCCGTGCAGGCACCCACACAACACGCACACACACACACAATGCACACACATCAAAACATGGATTTCATGTGTGCAGCATTTTATAAGTAGGGCTTAACGGTGAGATTTTGTAAAATAGTATTTTCTTGCAGGATAAAGATACAAAGATAGATAGACCACATGACATGGAGCTATTACCATTGCAGAGACAGACTTGGTTCTTAGAGTATTCTTAAATATGGGCTAGTAGCAAAATTAAATATAACTAAAAAGCTTTCATGTCCTGGTGTCCATCAAGTAATTGTTATAGCCCCGTATTCTATCGCTCAGAACTGTTGGACAGGCTATCATCTGATTTTATCAAAGCAGAGAAAAAGGCAGTATTTGTCATTAACATCCTAATCTGATGTGCGCTTTTCCTGCCTCAACTATCCCCGGTCACTCCGCGAAGTAATTAGGTCATCCAGACAGTGAGGCCCAGACTGGTTGGGTCGTCTGTTTTTGCCATTATTCTCAGAGGACTGCAGATCATTCTAATTTGCTTATCTCTGGTGGAAACACACTTAAAAGCCCAGGCTGGAGGTGGTGGGCCTTCTGCCGGGAGAGATGGTGTGGCCTCCACTCAGGTGGAAGAGGGGGAGTCTCCCAACCCTGTCCTCTCCTTCCCTTGGAGAGGGAACCTCCCCTGAACCTCAGTCTCCCAACCCTGTCCTCTCCTTCCCTTGCCATGTGCAGTGAGAGTCCTTATTTTCTAAGGTTTTTCAAAGAATGGTGACTACATCATATATGAAATATATAGAGGTCACTTGAGAGTATTCAAATTAAGCCTTTAGCACCTTGCATGTGGGTTTGTCCATTAAGTACTTGGCAAATCAGGTGTCATTTCATTGCTTAGTTCAGCCTGGAGTTGTTATTTCAAAGCAGCTGTACTGTTCAGGTCCCCAGATTAAGAGAATAAACTTTGTCAACCAAAAGGATGAAAAGCTATCAGCCCGGCCTCCCTCGCATTTTCCCCATAACAGGTTTTCTTCCTTAGGAGATCCACAGTCACTGGGAAATGCAACCCATTGACTGCACCTCAGGCAGTCACTTACCTTCTCTGTCTGCTGGTTTCTTAGCCATTGAAAAGGGAGTAGTGAAGCCTGCACAGCAGAATTTTGTGAAGAAGCAGCCATGCACCTGCTTGTATATGTTAGGTTAAAATTATGTTGCCGATTATTTTATATGCAGCCTAATTTTCCCTTGTGGTCATAAATCAATGCGAGTTCAGGGAAAACAAAGCCAGGCCTCCATGCTGGTATTTCACAAGTGTGTAGGAAACCATGGTCATCTGGTGTTTGATCTATAGTGAAGAGATACGGAGTGATGCCATGGGTCCCTGTTTGTCACTCTGGATCCTTGCCTTTCTGTGGAAACGAGTCACTGAATCAAAGTCTAAAGCCCCAGAAAACGATGGTTTTCTGCTGGTCACATGATACTTTAATTTTTAATGAAAGTTGTATTCAGTGCTACTGTAAAATAACGATGGTGTCAGTAATTGATAGCAGTTATCATTTATTGAGCTATCCTAGGCACTGTTCTAATCACCTTCCACTTTTTATTCACATGACAGCAAACTCTTAGCACTATCGTCATTTTACAGATGAATAAACTGAGGCTTAGACAGGTTAAATAAATTCAAAGATCTGTAGCTCATGGGCAACGAAGTTGGAGTTCCATCCTAAGCTTGTGGACTTCACTTCCCAGGTGTACATTGAAGATGCCATGTGGTGGCCCGGGGTTACAGGTTACAGGTCACATTTACGGACGTGCTTACCAGAAAAGAAAGTGCTGCTCACCACTCTGTGACTTTGTTTTAAAAAGGAAGTGTCTAAGAATTAAAAATGGCACCAAATGTTAATTTTGGGTCAATTCTTTTGTTGCTTTTAAGACTAGAAGAATTTAACCTCACTTAGAAGACTGCATAAACATCCCAAAGTCACTCTGTGACCATCTTCACACTTCTAATTTTATTTGTTTGCACCAATTTAGCCATGCAGTTAATTAATTTACCCCTTTATTGATTGTCATCTGGGTTCAAGACCTGACTCTGGGCTCTGTTGAAATAAAGACAGAAATTCTCCTGTGGTCCAGGTGAGCAGTGTGAGGTCTCCACGGTAAGGACAGTTGTGAAAGTCTGGACCTTCTTCTGATTTACGGAGAGGCCCTGGTAGGTGGTACTAGAATTTTGAAACAACTGTGTCTAGGTTAGCAGCCAATCTTCAAGGTGATCTACAAGTTCCTGTTAACCTCACCACGAGGTCTAATAGTATATAAATAATAAACTAATTTAAAAGAAAAAATGTGTTCTCAGTTAAGCATGCATTGTAACTATTCAGTCAATTCATAGAAAATGTATAACTGTCATCTAGTTTCACAGTATTCTTAAAAGAGGGTGAGTGGCTGAACCAAATATTTAGCAGTGGGAATTATAAAATCATAAGGCGATTAACTTAGCTAGTCTCGGAATTCCAATATTGCTTTTTAAATGACTTCAGGATATAGGAGGTACTAAGGTTATTATCTGTTATCAGGAATACAGTGGAATTGTACAACTGGATAATAACCAAACAAACCGACACAATGTAAAATTACATTATCAGTGTGTTAAAACAAAATTGCGCCCTAAAGGAGTCCACATGCCAGCTCAGAGCTGCAGTGTAATTATGCTTAACTCTGATAATTAAAATACAACGGAGATCAACAGAATCATTTTCATTAAGAAAATTATTAATGATGGCGGTATAACAGTAATTGATTGCAGAGCACCACAGGATAACGCGATGCCGAAACCCAACATGTTTCCTGAACATCTGAGGCTCTTTCTGGTGGCGTTTTGTCAGAATGAGAAACATATTTTGAGGAGCGAGCGATTTATTGTTCCTGTTGTAGGAATGAGTGGTTGTGACAGTGGCTGCTTTGGGAAACAGCAGTTTTGACTGCTGTCATTTGAGGGGTTCCCAAGGTCAAGGCATGTGACCCGCCAGGGCCTGCATTACTGTCACAGAGCCACCTTCTCTTGCAGACTGCAGGATGCAGTCACTCCGACCAATACTAGGCCTTCTGTCATTTCTGTTTCTCGTAATGCGTTCACTGTTTGCCCACCCGTGCTAATGATTCACTGGTTATTTCAACCCCAGGCTGGATGTACTGATAGCTTATATTCTTAGTCATTATTAACGAGTGCTACATGATGTGAAAAAATACATTTGTTTGCTTATGCTGGGCACTACCATTTTTCTTAATGAGGTACAGGTAAATAGCCCTGCATGATAATATCATTAATTATTTGAGCGAGTTAGATGTGCTATCGTGAGCTCAGGAAAAAAATACCCTAAACCACCCTAGACCTTGCACAGATGAAGCTTCCTGTCTCTTAGGGGTGAAAACCCAGTTAGAATGTTGGCAAATGATAAGAACTAAGACTCTATCCATTTTATAAGTATAAAAATGCGAAATGAAGAGCGGGGTCTTTGGAGAGGTGAGTCCCTATCGCTCAGGGATGTAAGTTTGTCATTCAGAGAGATGCTAATCTCGAAAGCTACCTTCAAAGTCTCTCCGTCAGCTCAAGGAGGGGCGACTCCTTGGAGTATATGCATCTCGAGTCAGATACTGTAAATAGTTGTTAAAAACACTGTGTCACACAGAAGAAAATATTCAATTACAGCTCCAGGTAAAATGGGCACAATATATGGTTTTATGTCTATGCTGATTGTAGTTATATTTAAAATTGTGTGTATAGGGAACAGAGTGGAATGGCACAATGTGTGAAATTAGGTATCTCTGTAAAGGTGACAGGATTAGGGGAACATTTTCGTATCTTTTGTGTGCCTGTGGTGTTGTGGGTAGAACCAAGGCTTCGTGCTGGGTAAGCACTGTGCCATTGAGCTATACCCCGACCCTGGAGCTTTCTTGTAAATAATTTCCTTCTTCTTGATTGTCTTACAACTATAACTTAAAAAAATTGCAAGTGAAAATCCCTCTTTGCCCTCACTACATGCTAACTTTGCTTTTGTACACAGCGCAAACTGCAGAGCAAAGAGACCTTTGCCTTATCCGCATGCTTTCTCACCTTTAGAGTTTAGCTTATTTCCCGGTGATAGGGTGATTTTTCTTAAATATGCCATGAATGTCCAAAAACTGTGCTTTTCAAGAGACAGTTTTCCACATAAAATGCTGGGGCACAGGCCCTGCCCCTTGCATGGCAAACTTTACGGGGATACAAATTAATACGGAACAATCCAGGGCTGCAGAGGCCCCGAGAAGCTCTACTTATGACGTTGTGTGTTAATACTGAGGTCAGTAGCACATGCCCAAGGGGAGGGTGAAAGAGGATGCGGAGCTCTGGCTGAATATTTAAAGTTGAGCATCATTTTGCGAACTAGGGCGAAGGCGTTTTAAGGAGTTTGCATTGTGGGCCTAGAAGCTCACAGGCTGTGATGTACAGTGTTCATGCAAGTTATCTGCAGTTTAGTCAGAGCAGAGAATTTGCAGATGATCAGGGATGGGCAGTCTTCCAGAAGTTTGAGGGCCTCGTATCAACTCACTTCAAGGCTTCATGAGAAGACTGGGTCCTGCAGACAGTGGAGAGCTACTGATAGTTCTGAGGCATCGATAATCAAAGTGAGAGTTTTAGGAAGATAATTGTGTCAAAAGGTAGGCTTACGTCCGTCCATTTATAAAGCCAAGCTGTATTTGTTGGGAAATGATGTTGGTGGCTACACCCTGCTGGAAGACAGTACTAGGTCATTCTTCTTGGTCTTCTTGTTAATTGATTCCCATAGTTTTTCAGAATCTAATGACTCCCATGCCACTCACTCTACCAGCGTCATTTTCTTGTCCTTACTTCCAGGGCACCTAATTCGGATTCCATGGGTTCATTATTCTAATTACTCAAACTTCCATCTAAGTCTCTCTTTCTGGCCTTTACTGGCCCGGCAATTCCCCAGCCTGACCAATCCAAATCTCTCCTGTCTACACCTGATAAACAAATTTCGGTGAATTAATATTTATAGAGTGCTTAGAATAGTAACTCATCCACAAACAGTGCTATATAAGCATGTGTTCAAAAGAAAGCCAAAGAATCCCCGCTGCCCCACCACCTCCAGAAAACAGCAGTGCTGATTATTTTATGTTACACTAGACCACGGGGAAATGGGGGCCCTCAATGGAGGCACCCTGGTCATCTGAATGTATTTTTCAAATCACCCTTCAAGGGGACAGTGTTAGACTTTTGCCTTCTCAAGTATTTAACGTTCGCCATGAGAGGAAGACCTTGCTTCTTGTGTCAAAGAGGAAATGAAGAAGTGGGACTAGCAATCCCTTTGCAATGACTTCCCATCACTGTTGGCCCAAGTGTAAGGTCCAGCACAGTCTGCAGAGCCAGCTCTGACCTGCTACCTGTTTTGTGAGTGAAGTTTTATTGGCTCAGAGTCGCCCGTCTTCTTTAACATCCTCAGTGGGTACTTTCACACGGTGACATCAGAGCTGAATGTTGACAGACAGCATCTGGCCAGTGGAGGCTGAAGTGCTTCCCGCTCGGGCCTTTCCAGAACAAGCTTTCCCAGCCCTGCACCACTCTGCATATTTACTCCCAGGCCTAGCAGCCCAGAGGGATCAATCTGCCCTGGATCCCTGTGGTTTCTTTCCCCCATTGCTCTCTGTGCTCCACACAAGGAGCTCAGGAACCTGCCTTTGCTTGAAAAGACAAAGAATGTCCCTGCTGCTGTGTCTCTGACTTCCTGCAGAATGAAGCCCAGATGTTCCCTTCCCAGACAAGAAACCCCTTGGTCTTCTTCAGCTTGCACTACCATAACCAGATATGGAGCCTGCGGGACTTGAACTGCGGATCTTACTTCTCATGGTTCAGAAGGGTGTCGCAGCCGGTGTTGGAGTGGTGAGGGCCTCCTTCCTGGCCTGCAGGCAGCAGCCTCCGACTCTGCCTTCCCAAGGCTGAAGGAGAGGGAGAGGTGTGTGTTGTGTCTGCTCCTACAGGGTGCTGTCCCAGCAGGAGGGATCTACTTCCTGTCCTACTCGCCTCTGTACTGGGCAGTGCTTACTACAGAAACATGTAATGCAAGATGTGCAAATAGCTCAGATTTAGGTGATCAGCTTACAGTGCCCGCCCACAGAGTCTGGTGTGGAAGAGCGCGAAAGGGCTCTCTGTGCTCTGGGGACCCACAGTTTCCAGCCAAAGGTCTGGAGCTCATGTTAGTGTCCTGTGCAAGTCCATATCAGGAAGCAAAGGGTCTGTGCTGGAAGCCAGGAGAAGACATCCAAGGCGAAGGCTGGAGCTCCTCAAAAGAAAGAGAGGCGAGCCTTGTTTCTCCACTTCCCTTTTGTACCATTCTGGGGATGGTCTGGTGACAGTGGGTCTTCCACACCCAGAACTATGCTGACCCGATTTAGCTGGTCATTTCTTACTCAAATTGGCACAATTGACTACCACAACCTCCCAAAGGCCTCCGCTCCTAACACCACCACCTTACTGGGGTTCCAACATGATTTGATAAAGAGCAAGAACATTCCATTCATCATGTCCTCACTTTTTTGATCTTCAGAGGTGACATTTTATTGTTTATTAAACATTTCTAGTGTCGATCTCACTGCTAGAATGGGGGTTCTTGAAGGACTGGAGTTTTGTCTGTTTTATAAACAGTACATGACACACAGTAGGCATCCAGGAAATAGAAATAACTGAAGAGAGGATAATCCAGTAGATTGCAGCTTTCTCCCAAATGTGGAGAGAAACAGAAGACATATGTTTAATAATATTCCTGAAATCTTCACATCAACTTTGTTCAACTTTCTAAGATATTCTTAAAATACACTGTAGCTTGGTTACTGGATTTCAGCTATACCATTTATAATTTATATTTTTGTTCTTAGTTCCTCTTTTCAACATATTTTACATAGATATGATTTCCTATATCTCTCTGAAGATAGGACGCTCAGGAAGTGCTGTGTCTCCCTCCTGCAAAGACCCTCTCCCGCCTTGTCTTTACCTTTTCCTGCCCCCTGTGTCCCGGTCTGGATGTGAATGTTCTCAGTAGGTTCAGGGCGATGAGCGTCTGCCTCACTTGTGAAGAAAAGGCAGGGTGGGTAGACCAGAGGATGATGCCACCCTGGAGACCTGGTCCTCAGTTACACTGTGTGTAGGTGTCCTGAGCACCTCCAGAAGTTTCCTGAGTCCTCCCGGAGACTCAGGAGCTGCAGGCAGCATTCAGGGACTCAGTGGAAAGATGGAGCCCAGGAGTGTGCAGATATCCCTTACTCTTGTCTGGGGGCCTCTGAAGCACCTCCTTGCCCACCCCATGTCCCTAGATCTATAGCTTCCCCCTTCCGGTTCTCCAGACAAGGAGCAGGAGATGTCACTGTGCTCGCCAGGACCTGGCAGGTGTGGTGGGAGCAGCTGGTCGTCCCTCCCTGTCTGCCCTTCTTGTTGAAGTCCCCCTGCCTGGGCTTCCTGGTCCCTTCCAGAACCCTGCAGGAGTGCCGCTCGCCTCTTGGCGGCCAGTTACCGCTCCAGTGTGCGCCATCAGCTTTCCACGCCTGCCCTCGCCCCTCGCCCCTCGCCCCACCATGTTCTTGTTTCCAGTGTTTAGTTCTCTGTCTTCACCCTCACTGTCCTTTTTCCTCCTCTGCTGTCATTCTGGTGAGAGGGCGTAGAAGTAATGCAGGGAACCACCCACTATGCTCCCCAGGAAGCCTCTCGGTGCTCTTATCTGTGCTCCAGTGAGCTTCCTGCTTTCCCTCATTGTCCTCCTGGCCCCCCGAGCTTCACCCTTGCCCTCCGTGCTCACCAGAGAGTATTTCCTGGACGGCTGTTAACCACGCTCCCTTCTCACTCATCCTGCACCGATATCCTCTCCTGGTCACACCCAGTTAAGCAAACTTCTTGGCAGTCCACCCTTGCGCTTCAATGTTCTTTGCGTGAAAACCCTCTCGGTGCCTTTAGGAGCCCTCTGCACCATGTGCCCTGGGGTGGCCCTGTACACTGCCCCTTAGGGAAAGGGATAGTTCAGTGGCACAGATCACTGTCCACCTCTCTTCCCCAGCCGGCAGCTCATGTGTGCATCCACTGAACTTTGGATGATTATTTCAGAGTTCCATGTTGCACCCTTTGGGAAACTCCAGTGTTACTAGTTCAGCATCAGAAATTACCCGTGTGAGAAGCATTTCAGAATCCATGACCCACAGTGCCATCCTCGCTTGAGTCAGAGAAGTATTGCATGTCCAGTGTAAGATTCAGAAGGCTAGGCAAGCTGCGTGGAGAGGACTTCCTTGGAATGTCTGCGTCTACACAGCATGCATTGTGCTACCTGGATCAGTACGAGTGCATGGAAAAGCTTGAGACCAGTAAGATCTACACAGATGCAGTGGGTACTGTGAAGCCCCACATAGCATGTGTTTGGGGTCTGGGCGCGGATATCAGCTGCTGGTTTCCTCCAGGCAGGTCCCTCTGAGCCCCTGGGGTATCCAGCGGTATGGAACCTCTGTCTGAGGTTCTGCCTTTGACTGAGGAAGCTGCCTGAGGGCTGGGAATGCATTAGCATGCAGAGGGCTCAGGGATCACACACTGGCTCTCACAGGGTAGAACATCCCCGCTGAAGGGCTGGGTCAGGAAAATGGAGGCTGAAGTGGGAGCAGTAAGATCTTTCTGTCTCTGTTTACGTGGTTCTATCCACTCCCTATTGAAATTCAATAAGACTAAATTAGCGCTAGCCAGTGTTTCCTTTGGAAGTTCAGTATTTATCATCACTTTCTGGTGCCCATTGCCAATAAAGATTTTCAAGAATGACTGCTGTACTGTTCAACAGCTTTTATTCTGCACTGTCTTTCAGGAAATAGACGTTTCGGAGGGTTTCCTGTGAAAACTTAGCTTTACCAAGTATTCATCAGAAGGGTTTAAGATTTCATCAGGAATTTGGTAGCATGAGTAATTCATGATATTTCTCTCCCCTCCCAAAGACATATAATTTGTCTAGAAAATAGGAAGAAGTGGTTTATAGTCTTTCAACGTCAGAACTTGTTATGCAAATAAACTCTTATGCTGTTATAATTTGAGCATAGGCTTCTGCATAAAACTGTGTTTTACTTCAGTTAGTTTCTCACCTGTGACGTCAGAACGGCTTGTGTGTGCAAATAAAGGGCTCTGTAAAGAATATTGAGGACAAGTGAAGTTTAGTTTCAGAAATTCTTACCTCAAGGTTTTGCATGTTGATTAGTGATATAGGTAAGGAACATTTTATCAGTAAGATGAAGTCAATAGAAATGTAGTTTAGGAAAGTGGACAGGAAACTTAATTTTAATTTTACCCTGTAAAATTAAAAAAGTACTGGGTATTGAACCAGTACTGGCTCAATATAATAACCAGTACTGGGTATTACAGTACTGGGTATTGAACCAGCCCCATGTAAATGCTGGGCAAGTGCTCTTGCATGGGGCTACACCCAGCACTATGGTTTCAAATGTACTTCCTGAATCAGTGGTCTCAAGGTACGTTAGTGTAATCATCATCGTACATATGCAAAGATGAAGCAAGGTGGAAAAGGCCCTGACGTGCTCTTTGCGGGGTGCGCACCGGTCAAGCCATTGACATACGGAGTTCTGCTGTGTGCCCGTAGGGAAGCTGTCCACTTCTCCCAGTGTGTTCCAGTTACCCTTTATCTTGGTTGATACTCGGGTGTAGTTTGTCTGTATCTAGGTTGCCCCTTTCTTAAAAATCCCCTGCCTTGGTATTTACTGTGTGGTCAGCCCGACAGTGTTAGAAACACAGAACCTGGGGCCCATTCAGCCCCTCCACCCGGATCTCCACTTCCTCAGGCTGCCAGGTGACTTGTGCATATTGAGGTGTGAGGAGGCCAGCTCCAGAGAACACTGGTGTGACTTTACCAGCAAGCTACCTGTGGGACGGACCCCCTTCACCTGCTACCTTCTGGGGTCGCAACTCTCTGGTGGAGAATTGGTTTGCGTGTTAGAGACAAATACCAAACACAGTCAGAGCATATCAGTGTCATGAAGGAAACGAGAACATTGCAAAGTTCCTCCTGTGTTGTCTTTAAATAAGCAGCAGCTTGAGTGTTCTTTCTTGCACACCTCCTCATTCCCACAAATGGTATTATAGGAAAGGAAAGGAAATGCTGCTGTCCTGTTTTATGGGAACATTTATGGCTGCTTCTCTTCTCTTCCCACCATCTCTTAATTTATATTGGGTATGAAATTGTTATGCTTTTTCTTTCTGTGGTAACAATGTCCCCAAATGTATGCCTTTAAATCAACTCATGGTGATTTTGCAAAACACGGTCCTAAACAAGTTCTGAGGGGGGAAACACAGGCCCCTTGACCCTGGATGTCTCCAGGGGCTGCTCTGTCATCTCCCCTGCGAGGCAAGAGGGGGACAAGAGAAGGAAACAGCGAATTTGCTGAGCCACCATTTCAAACTGTCCACAAGCCCATGCAGGAGAAAACAGGGAAATATATATGCCCTCTGCGCTGTCAAAAGGCCCTCGCCTTATCTAGAGAGGCTGTCAGGGCAGGAACATCCGTGAATGGACAGGAGTCTATTAAATTAATAAGCTGCTGGCTGGTGTCTGGAAAGTTACGACGCCCCATAAATCCAGTTTGATCGTGGTGGATGGGGTTTAAATCTGCAGACTTCTAATACACATCCTGTTCTTGGACTGTATTTGAAGTTTTGTGCCGGAGACCCAGAGATAGTCCTGCAGCATGTGAATTAAGATTTATCTCCTCCACCCCCCTCCTCCTTTTATTTATTTTTCTTTCTTTTTTTTTCTTTTTTACACTGCTTACAAAAATGAAAGCACCTTAGGGATCCTAGCAAATGTTACTGCTGGAAATGAAAGAACTGTTGTCAAGGTGAAACTGTGACCTAGAAGCCTAAAATCAAACCCCGGTCGTTCTACTGCAGCATCCCCATCCGAGATGAGTGTAAAAAGGTCTCCATGCAAGGAAAGACGCTGAACTTATCTGTAACCTATTTTATAGTAATGCCTGTCAAATTCTACTCGTCGGTATTTATGACAGAAGGAAAACTAATGGTGTCAGATCTGCCCTATAGTAATAAAAAAATCAGGAAATATTTTCTTCACCCCATTAAATAAAGTGCTCTGATATAGCCTTTACTGTGATATAAGGTTTGAGATTTTAGCTTCCAACCATTTGAAGCCAAAGAACTGTATTTTATTATGCAAACAGAAACCCAAATAAACCATTACTTTTAGGTTGAGAGCAAATTATTTACATGATACTGATAAATAAGATTCCTCGGATACAAAAAGGAATTTGTTCAAAAATCGTAACATTTTCCCTATTGAGTAGGTTTATTAGACTGATTATAACATTCTAACATGAGGGCACTGCTACTTTATGCATTTATTTCATCAGCTCGCAGGTGTTGTTATAAAGTTAGACTTTATTTTCTTTCTATGGATCTTCACATTGGAGAAACCCTGAATAAAAGGCAGCGCTGTGTGATGACCAATGC
Source organism: Chinchilla lanigera (assembly GCF_000276665.1). NCBI lineage: Eukaryota > Metazoa > Chordata > Mammalia > Rodentia > Chinchillidae > Chinchilla > Chinchilla lanigera. The sequence goes on from NW_004955417.1 coordinate 29,148,862, forward strand.
CATTCACCAATTTCAACTTATTTAAAAGCCACTCACAGAATACTTCATTGTGGAATCATCAGGTTCAGCGAACTGTCCACTATACCAACGTGTTGAGTCTGGACAGGGCCCGGGAGGGAGGAAGGGGAGGGTGCCGCTGCTGTCGGTCCCCATCAGGGACCAAGGTCTGCGACGGCTGCCTCAGTCCATGCTGACAGTATCCCGCGAGACAGGGCGACTTTCCTCACTTTCAGGGTTGCGTACCTGAGGGTCCAGGAGCTTACTAACTTCTCCAGGACTCAAAGCGAACAAATGCAGCAGCTCAGATTGAACCCATCTCTATATTTCTTTTCATTCATTCTATTTTTTCATCTACTTATTTATTCATGTACTATTTATTGCAGGTGTACTATGCACCAAGCAATTTTGTCAGCAGTAGAGTGAACAGAACAGATGATCAATCCTACTAGTCCTACATTCATGAGCTAATGTTTGGGGGTGGGAGGGGCAAAAATATTACACTGATTCATAGATCAAAGTTTTACACACACACACACACACACACCAGGCACACCCCACACACACTCCAGCACCTTCCTTCCACCTTTATGGAGAAACAACTAGGAAGAGAAATCAAAGAGTACACGGCTGCAGCCCTTCGGTTCAGCTGAAGTTCCCTTGTTGACCTCTGAAAAGTTCTGACCTTTTCAGTGAAGAGTCGCTCCCGTGTCTCCCTGTCACTCACCTCGCCTCAGGGTCTGTCCTGCAATACCAGCACGCTGCCCCTCAGCAGCCAGGGACTAAATGGGTATTTGGGTAATTGCCTGACAGAGCTCTTCTTTAAATGAATTGCATCCGTGTCATGCTGCCTTCCCAACACCACTGTACGATGTCCCTTGCTAAGAAATGCCTAAGCAAACAGATGAGTCCCACGCGGTGGCCTCCAGGTCAAAAGTCCTGGCGTGGTGGGCCAGATGGGGGTGGCGTGCAAGACCATCACCCATGGTAGGAACTCCTGGCTTTCCAAAACTTCCTAGATTTTCAGGTGCTCACCCAGAGGCTGTGTCCACAGAGGAGTCTTGCGCACTGTCAAGCAGGAAGGAGATCCTTCTGGTGTTGGTGTCTGGTGAGATGCTGATAGCACTTGGGAAGGCATCACTGGAAAGTTCGGAAGTTTGTACCCAGTGAGCATTCGACAAGGAGCATCTCCTTTCAAACTTGGCTGATGTTCCAGTTCCAGAGTGCAGAGCACTGCCCTGCAGTTCGCTCCTGGGAACAAGGGAGTTTAGGATCGACGCCTGACTGACAAGAAAGACACCAAAAGTGCCCACTGAATGGCTGAATGAAGGCTTTAGCTCTCTCCTCTCCCCTTCCTCCTTCCTTCCTGGTGTACATCTAAGGAGAGAGAGGATGGGGCTGGGAAGCAATCGAACCTAAAGCAATTTCTATCAAATGCTTTTCTACTTGAAGGCGGAGCTGGGCTGGTGGCTTTCCTGTCGCTGCTGCTTCCCCGTCCTTGTGGGATTTTGTTTTGTGCATCAGCATGGCTCCATCCCTTGCCAGGGTTTGGGTCTCGCTGCAGAGAAATCAGACCTGGTCGCACCTGTCCGCCCACACAGACGAAGGCTGTAAGAGTAAAGCCAAGAAAGGGGCTGACCTTTGCCGAGCACCTGCTTTACAGTAAACGGTGCAAGTCACGTCCCTGTGGATACTGTGAGGGTCGCTGTAACGTTAGGGAAGAAACTGGGCACTTGGGCCGGAGTTGTGGAGCTAGTCAGGATGGGCAGAGTGAGGACGTAGAGCTGGGTTCATCCACAACACAGCACTGCCTGCAAATAAAATGATGCTCATCCTGCCTGTGTGCTTAGCTTTTACTCATATTAAAGTTTGAGATGTCTGCTAAATCTGTGAAACAACTCAGCCCACAATGGTTTGAATCTAAACCAAAAAAAAAAAAAAAAAAAAACTATTTTGCAAGACCTTGAACAGTAGAAGGGGGCCAGGTGTATAGCTGAATGGCACAGCACCTGCCTGGCAAGCTCGAGATCCTGAGTTCAATTCCTGGTTCAAAAAAAAAAAAAAAAAAAAAAAAACAGTAGGAGGTAAATTATCATGTAAATAAAATAGAAATATAGCATTTCAAGGGGAAACTTCCTATGTTGCATTTTCAGAGTGTCCCTCATGTCTTTTAACGTTGACCTCCATGGAAATACACAAATCTTGTGTCTGATTGAGACATGGAGTCCAATCAGTCATTACTCTTTGTTACTCACAGCTGTTTGCTACCAATGGAGATGAATTTATCTGTATTTAGACTTCATGTAAATGAAACCATACACCTCAGCTTCCTCTGTCCAGCAAAGGGTGTAGAGGTGTGTTCCTGTTTCGTGTGATGTGTGACTCTCTTTGTTGCTCATGAGTACCTCCACTGAATGACTCTGGCGCCATCTTTAATCCAGTCTCCTATTGGCGGATGTTTGAGCTGTTTTCTTCATATCAGCAGGAACAGATTTCTCCAAAGAGGAAAACAGTTTTTATTGAAAGGGTCGGGAAGTCTCTGGTGAACTATGACATCAGATCAGGGGACACTTTAACTGAAAGCTCAGTCAGAAAAGACAGGAGTCGAAATCCTTTGCTTTTGTATCTCAGTGACCTTTGTATTTTATTCACCCAGTCAGTCTTTAGGATATAAACTAAAATGCATCACTAGATTTCCCTATACCTTCGGATCCATCAGTTATCTGCTGGAGCATCTAACCAGGGTCATTCAAAGATGAATGAAACTTAAAGATTTTCCAATGGTCTTGGTGTGTGAATACACAGGGGCTTCTTCACTTTTCAGGTCTTTATTTCTCTTTGTCTTATTAATTGCCTTCCACAAAGCAACAGAGCTATCTTAAAAGCACTTTGAAATCCCTGGATGAAAACAGCCAAAGCCATGAAAAATATCAGCATTATTATATCAGTTAATAGGCAATTGAAGCTATGAAAGGAATAACCAGAAAGACAAATGAATGGCCAAGAGGTAAAACAATTACTTAAAGGAGAAATAATGGGTAGCAGTAAGCAGAGTCTGAGAGCAGGACTAACACATATCAGGAGGAGATGGATCTGAAGGAATGTGATACACTCAGACTTAATTAGAAGCCTGGAAACAGACGCTATTAGACAGTATCCGACAACTTTGGTAACTCCTCACAGGAATCAGTAAAGCATGAAGAACAATCTGAGAATGTGGTTTGATCTTTATTTTATAGAAGCTTGTGAACCTTTGTTGAACAAATACAAATTTGAGAAACTTCCCAGAGCCTAGATTGCTCATATGTTAAAAAAAGAAGAACAAGAAAAAATTCTGAGAAACAAGAAATCATACAGTTAACAGCAATTTCCCACCATGCCCTAACCTTCAACTCTCAAAGTATGATGAACTGATGCACCCGATCTGTTAGCTGAAATGTTTAGAAATGTTGGAATGGAAGCACAGGAGACAAGAGAGAGTCAGTCTGTCCTCTGGCCAGCCAGAAAGATCCCCAGAGCTGGACAATGGATCGGGCAGTCCATTTAGAAGTGCAAGAACCAATGGTGTACTAGAAAAGTGAGAGAAGAAAAGTGAGAGAAGGGGTGTACTAGAAAAGTGAGAGAATGGTGTACTAGAAAAGTGAGAGAAGGGGCAATAGGAGATTGGTGTACTAGAAAAGTGAGAGCAAGCATAATTACTATGAGCTCTTTTTAACAAGATCCACTCTGGACCCAGGAAAGAGTAGATAGACATTTGTATGGAATGAAGTTGTGAAATGTCCTTAAAACTCTAATTAAAACATACACTAACTCAGAAACTTAATCCGGTTCAAAACTGTAAAGAAATGCAATTCTATAGAGTTATATTCTTCGTTTGGAGAAATTTTTTAAATCTTTTGAGGACAAGGATAATAATTTACAACAATTTCTTCAATAGCTTACATGAGTGCTAAGATTAACTATGATACAGGAATTTACTTACCAAACCACTGAGAGCGAGAGAGACAGACAGACAGAAGAGAAGAAGGATGAGAAGGAAGAAGAACAGCAACAGAGAGAGAAGTGTTAAGGACAAGTGAAGCATTCCACACATCAAGGTTTATTTCAGGAGAGAAGGGTTGAATAACCACTGCTAGCTTCATTAGGTAATATGTCTGCCCTAAGATGAAGAAAAACATTTTTTTTTTTGTTTTGTTTTACACTGATGCTAGCAAAGAATGTGGGAAAGGAAAATAAATACTTTCCAAAAGTCTTTAGGTTGTTCTTCATAGTAACTTATTTTATGAATAATCAGCCCATCTTTAAATACTCTGAATGAAAAACTGGAAACTTAATCAAATGCATTTGTCAATTAAATTTAAAAGTCACTATAGGCTTAATGGGCTCTGACTCCATGCTTTATGTTATGTTTTTTTATTTTTTGTTTTTGTTTCTCAGATTTCCAGTAGCATGATTAGTGTCATTAGTATGGTGTCTGTAGAGAAAAGCCCTTTGGAACCCCATGTCTACTCCTCTTCAACTGTGTTTCCTTCATAGGATTGTGAGTTACAGTCTGGTAATGCAAGTCCAGAATGGGCAGTACGTGCTACACTAAAAATGCTGCAGACATCGGTAAAAAATAGTGAATGAATCCCAACCACAACCTGTAAATTAAACCAAGACCCAGGGATACAATCAAGTCCCATACAATTGCTAGAAAATAATTTTGAAAATAAGAAAGTAAATCTAAAGCACATGTATATAACTACAAATATATATGTGTGAATGTTTGATACAGCCTAACCCTGTATCAAACATTCTTTTTGTTTAATAAGTAAGCTAAAATGGTTAATTGTGAAAATGGAACTTCTGGTATCACCATGCCCCCTAGCTCCATGTTAAAGTACTGTATTATCTTTCAGTAATCAGGGAGTTATTTTGTTTCTCCTTAAGCATTAATATCTCTTAATAAGTTATTACTAACAAATACCATGTAGCTTTTCAAATCAAATACATCAAATTTCAGATCAATACCATGGAAAGCCCCACACAGCAGATATAAAGAAATGCTAATCAGCAGAGCACATAAAACACCACCTGAAATAGATCCTCTCGGTCTAACCAAGCCAGTCCCTTCTTGTGCTTAACCCAGGATGGGGCTAGGTAGTAAATGAAGGGGGCATGGGACGGGGTGGAAAGAGGGGTGCTTTGTACTGTGAGTGGCAAAAATGTCAACCCAGAAGATGCTTCAGATATCAGTGGCAGTGAGATGGGTGATACGGTAATATCCACAATTTATTTATTTATTTATTTATTTTCGGTACCGGGGATTGAACTCATGACCTTTTGCTTGCTGGGCAGGCGCTGTGCCGCTGAGCTAAATCCCCAGCGCAATACCCAAAATTTGAACGAAAACAAAGTTTCAGTCTACACTGTGTAAATCTGCATCAGTTGCTCATTAAGTGAACTTGGAAGATACCATTTATGTGGGTGGCAAGGGTTGCTCCTTGCTGACCCAGATTATAAATAAAAATGGTGGAAGAGGACGCGGAGTAAACATAAACCAATACAGCTTACATTTAATAGCAGTTTTGAGGTTTGGCACAGATGTGGAATCATTTTTCAGTTTTGTTCTGTGAAGGGACTGACTCCAGAGAGACTCACGTATAATAAGGCCTTCACCATCCCCGCGCGTACATGTCTGCGTAAATCCCTTACCCTAAGGACTCCTGTGTCTTTTTAATATGCATTCCGGGAACTACAACTTTCTTGATGGAGGCAGAAATCTAGGGAATTCCCCTGCCTGAAATAAAGGAGCTATGGCGTCCAGTGTCAGACCCCAGAGCCCAGCACCTTGGGCTGGGGTGACCGTGGGCTGGGGCCGGCTCCCACCGCCTGCCTCTTTCATCCCTGCGGGGCTCTGTGATTTCTTTTTATGGCTGGCCTGGAGTTGTGTCAACGGGAGACTTGTGCCATAAAGGCTGAAATGCTAAAGAAAGCTGCAAGGAACAGCTTTGAGGCAAAGTTTCCAGCGTTGTCATCACGCTTGAAGAATTTTCTGTTTAATGCACTGTAATGCAGTATTCAATGGGGACACGTTTAATTGAGTTTTCCACAACCCAGCTGGGAGTACCGCTGCAAGGTAGGTGATGTCTAGGTTTTTAATCTTCCACTCCGGAGAGGCTTGTTGACGGAGAGGTTCTTTCTCTTTGGAAGAAAAAAAAAGGAAGCCTGAGAAATGATACATCCGTGGATAAAACCAATTGGCAACCCCCAAAGGAACGAGGGCGATAAGGCGAATCCAGCACTTGTAGGAAATAAAAGAATCCAACTGTTCATTTAAATGAGAAACAACACTGGGATGGAGCAGGCAGAGCGGCTGGGCAGGGATGGGGACCCAGCTGGTGGCAGCTGCAGAGACGCGGGAGGAAGAAGCCCCGCACCCCAGGGGCACTGGAGGGGTCACCAGGAAGACACTGGGGAAAATCAGGGAGGCCAGCACTTGTGTGTTGGAAACCATGAGTAACAGGACCGGCGTGGGCTGGAGGGAGCACCTCAGATAAATCACCACTGCTTCCTAAGTCCCAGCCTAACCCTGTATCAACCTGGGTAAAAATAGCACTGGACCCTGTCAAAAAGACAAAATAATACCTTATTTATCAGTGCTGCGGCTTTAAACTCCAAGCCAGGCGGTTCTTTTTTCTCTGCTGTAGCAAAGCAAGTAGCAGCTGTGGCATCCAGGGGCACAGTTCTTCTGTTTTGTCTCCATGACACCAGGCCTCACACGGGCTCCAAAGTTGGGCCAAGCTGGATATTTGGAAAAAAATGTGGTTTTAAATATTTATTATTGACTCTGGTCCCTGACGAAGTTGGGCAACTAGAGAAAGGATCGCTCAGCATCGTCGTGTATTCAGTGTCCACTGAAACAGGAGATCTGCACTCCTGGCTGGTTTCGCTGGTGGGGTCTTTCGGGGCTGTTCCTTTTCAGTTGGTCCCCAGGGTGCTGGCTGGCTTTGCCGTGTCTGTGTCTCCATCCCAGAAGAAGGTGTGAGATGACGCTAATCCCTGAATTCCTGTGCCCCGCCTGCAGCGGGGCCGCGCTGAGGTGTCCCCATTACCCTTCACCGGCTTGGTGGCATGCACACAGGGAATGCTCACTCAGGGACAGGGACACAGTCCCCGGCAGTCTTTCGTCACTGTTGGCGTGAGCAGCACTGCTTCTTTGTCCTTGAAAAGCCCGGCTCTGCAAGGTCTCTAGCAGCAGAGGTGGGAATGCAGTGAGGGGCTGTTCAGACACCAGCCCTGTCCTCGTGGAGTTTTCAGTTAATGGGGAGAAAATAACCATGACACATTAAGGAGAGCATTTCAGAATGAAAACCTTGCTAGGGTGTTGATAGTAAGTATCCAAAAATAGCTTTTGTTTCCTTCATAGAATTGATCTAGGACTAAGATCTAGGACTAGACCTTGGACTAAGAATGCATTTTCGATGTCACTTTGCTTGGCACTCTTATTCATTCAATAAATATTTGTTATGCACCTACTGTGTGTCAGGTATCACTCTGGGCGCTGGGCAGAGAGCAGTTCCGGAAGCACGAACATTTCTGTTCTCCCGGGGCTCACCATTCCCTCACTTAATTCTACGACAACCTCACCAGGTAGCCATTACCACCACACTGCTCCGAGATACTCATAAAGCAGCTTATCCTTCCCAAAGCACTCTGCCTCTGCCACCTCCCCGAATGTGAGCATGACATTAACTTGTTCCACACAGGAGAACGCAAGCACAGAGAGGTAAAGTGATCATGCCGAGATTTCAGAGAAGTTGTTGGATGGTAATAATGCAGTCTCCCATGCTCGCTTTGGCAGCACATGTGAGAATAGTGCAGTCTCCCTGCTTTGGTCCACCGTGGCTTTATTTTGCTGTGTGTAGCTGCGATGTGCTCCTTTCGCTTTGTTCTCCAATGGTCTGGAAACGTGTGTGGCTATTTTCAAAGATAAGGGTAATTATCTGAATGTAGGGGTCAGTTTGCCAAAACAGATGCAGCTCTGTGACTCTGATGGGTGTTCCCTGACAGTTCCCTGCATCTGCATGAGATGGGGGGCACTCAGCCCCACATAGATGGGCATCTGGAGGAGGAGGAGGGTTTTAGTAGCATTAGGAGCCTTTTCATCCAGTACCGAAAAAAAAAAAAAAGAGCCTCTTCAGATCATTGTGCATATTCCCTTTTGATTAACAAAATTGACAAATGGTCACCACTCAAAGGTGGGCTCTGGAAACCCATCTAAGCGTTGCACCCCTCACACGGGCACCCATGGGTCTCCTAGTGCTGGGATGCTGCTGGGGTTGTTTGGAACTTGCCAACTTTCTTCAGGGCACAGGTATCCGGGTGGAACCTGTGTCATGAGGTCTGTGGGTCATTTCCGCACTGTCACTGTGACTTCATCACAAACTTCCTTGAGTGTTGCTACACGTTTTCCAACTTTCTCAAATACGCATTTTCACTCAGAAGCTGGAGTTTTGCTACAGGCCTTTGTAGCAGTCAGTTTTGTTTGGTGATGTCAGGAACCCTGACTCTGGGTCCTTCGTAGAGGGATGAGGTGCTTTTTCGGCACAGGCTCTGGGGCTGAAACCTGAGGTCACAGGCCCATCTATGTGGCCTCCAGGGAGGGCCCTGGCCATGTCACAATGGACTAAAATGCAGAAAGTGAAGCCTGTGTACAGGGGCTCTGGTGCAGGGCCACCTCCCCGCCTCCCTCAGTGACAACCCGTGCCTTCCCTGGGCCCCTCTTAGACGTTACCCTCCTTTCTGTTCTGCCACGGCGGGACTGAGGGGCACCTGGCCAGCACACTAACTCTGGAGGAAAACCACTTTCCAACCCTGGCAGCACTGCACTTCCAGGTGTTTTGCTTAAAAACCAAATCAGTCCTGTTCTCTTCCTTCAAAAGAGGTCATTTCGGGGGTAGCCAGTGTAATTATAGGGAAAGACCTTCTCAGTCACATGTTTCAGGTCAGGACAGGGGCGAGGATCTGGAACCCACCTACCTAATCCTAATCTGGTGATGTTCTCAGGGACTGCAGCCTACACCTCAAAACCAAGGAAAGTAACAACCACTAGGCAAGGAAAGGCAAAATCTACTCATAAAAATTCTTTAGGTTAGGCTTGTTTGCGTCTGTACAAACTATGATGTGTTGGATTTTGTGTTTATAACGTCTTTGTCATGGATTTTAGGGCCTCTATGAGATGGGTCCTGTTTGATTAAACCATATGGTAGCATTGCAAATGAGTCTACCAGGGAATGGCTCAGTAACTCACCGTTTTGGTGACAGATGAAGACAACCAGTATGGGGGACGATGCACTAGGAGAAAGGTCTAGTGTTCATCGTCCTCTGGTGAGGTTCCTCAGTCCTGCTTCTGGGATGGAATCCACCATCTGTCTCTGTTCAATCTCTGCTCTGCCTCATTTTAGCGATGAGGCCTAAGGCAAGGTAGCAAATTTCCCTGACTCGGTATCTTCGATGCAAAACAGTGAAAATAGGAACCACTAGGTCCTAGTAAGGCAGCACCCGTGTCGGGAGGCACAAGGAAAGTCCTGTATCACTGAGCAAGTGCTGCTTCAGACCCCGTGCAGCACGAACCTAAATCGGAGGTTAGGAACCCTCGTTCCCCAGAGTCAGGAGGTGTCAGTGAGCAGCAGTCTTAGGTGTGGGATCTGGGGCTGGTTTTGTTTGAATTCTCCGTCTCTGCATCTGCAGGGTGTTGTTTAGGTTCAGCATCTTGCCGTGCGCGTGCGGAAGTGATTTTGTGAGGAGCCCTGACGGAGACCACTGCCGTTTTATAAACCTCCCCACTGGTTATACTTTTCCTGCCCACTTCAGGGCAAACAGAAACTATTAAAACACCCATTTTCCTGATATAAACATGAAAGTACTTGGAGGAACCGGGTCTGAATGACAGAGGGCAAAGAGGATTCCTGGAGTTTTGTCCCACCGTGACACCTTGCTCCAAAGAGCAGTGCCCCAGCGTGCTCAGCGGCACGTCCTGCAAGACTCTGAGCGGTGGGGTGTGGCTCCTCTGCTCCTGGCCCCACACCCCAGACTCCCAAACTCAGGCTCCGACAGTCACCTTCGGAAAAGGGCCTGTTTACGGAGCAAGCCGGCTCCTTCTGCTCTCGTCAGATGGACGGGGAGCTCAGGGAGGGTGGCCCACTGACCACGGCAAGACTCAGAACGCCTTCCAGGGGGCCGTGGAGCCAACACTTTCTCATACAATACTATTACTGGGATGTCATTTTCCCTTTCCGCTGTGCTGACATTGGCACCGCCAGTGTGGAAGGAATACTGGGTCAAAATACCAGACATTACCGTGTGTCAGGGCAGTGTCACAAAACTGTGGAGGAGTGGTGCTTATTACAACCACACATGCAAAGCTGAAGCAAGAGAACGGAGCAATGACGTCACTGGAGAATGTTCTGGATGAAGCAGTGAAAAGCAGTGCTGTTGTTACACCCAGCTCTGGGTGCAGGCCTCTTGAGTATTCTTTATGACGACACTGGAAAACACACACTGACATTTTTGTTTCATATTGAGGTACCACCATTGTCGCCACAAAATGCACATGCGTGACCGCTTGAGCTAAAACCAGAATTAGCCACCATTTTCACAGAACGCTATTTTGACTTGAAAGAAAGTCTGACAAATTATATTATTCAGATTTGGCTGTTTGGCAGATACTTTCTCAGAAACAGTTGAAATGAGGCCATTACCTTGTAGAAAGTAGCTGACAAGATTTAAAGCCGGTGATACAGTCAGGCATTCCAGCAAAAATTAGAATTTCGGAAATCCACGGTGTCTGCCATTGTGCATTTGGTACCTCTGTGATACTTGAAAGTTATCTGAAGCCGGGGGACTGGTGTTTTGATGGGATGAAATGAACTGCGGCAACATTTGGAAGATTCATAACTCAGCGAGCCGGCGTTGATCAAATAATCAATGCATGATGCTGCTAAATTGTACGTAGATAGAAAGTGACCATAGATCCACTCAAAGAGCAGTATAGGTATGTGGACTTAAAATAACAGAGAGTGAAACGCTCTTGTGTCAGATTCCACATTGCAGGTCTCATTTAAGAAGGTAGTGTTTGTTGAGTTTTGGTGCAGTATCAAAGATGAATCCCCCAAATTATCCTGAAAAGGCGATGAAGCTAGTCCTCCTCTCCTTTCAAATACAGGTCTGTCAGGCCAGATTTGCTAAGTTAAACAATGCGGGACAGCAGAGGGAACGCAGAAACCTGAGAATCCAGCTCTCCTCTTAGGGTTAGGCATCAGAGAGAGCTGCGGCTATGGCCTACGGAGTCACTTGTCACTTCTTTTATTACAAAAATATAGGCTTTTTAAATTAAAATGCTTCACTTGTGTTCACATGTCATATGTTTCCTGCTGCCATTTTAAAATGGGTAAATATGTTAAAATCATCTTACCTTTGATTCCTATTGTGATACTTACCAATACACAAGACAGGAAACCAAAGCTCTTCAGGGGCTTTGGTTTTTCAGAGTATGGTTCAGTCTTGAGACCCAAAAGACCGAGACCCATGGAAGCAGGCACAGAGGAGGGGCCCAGGAAGTTTACTCCACGGATGAGGACTGGAGGCGGCAGCCTGGCCCCCCCTTGACCTCCCCGTCACGGGCACCTTCCCAGCAGCTGCGCCCTCGGCTCCCGCTGCACCGCGCTGGCCTCCTGCCCTCTGATCTCTCCACACCGTACAAGCTGTTCTCTAATTCATTCAAAATACAAAGGATTTTTAAACATGCGCTGGCCTAATTTTAGATGAAAGTGAAATGTCAATTAAGAAGTCTAATTGAGCTCCAGCCACTAAATGGGCTTTTTCTACCTTGCAAAGCAGCAGCCAGAGTGGGAGATGGGGAAGCCAGCTGAGCTGATCTGCAGGAGGCCAGGCCTGCCCACTGGAGCTTCCCTACAGCAAGAGAAAGTACCTCGAGCGTAGAATTATCCTTTGCTTAGGAAAAGAAGTGGGGGTGCCTCTGGGATCCACACCTATTTGTACCCTTCCTTCAATTTAGAACGATGACTTGGTCAAGGCGGAACCCTAGGTATAAAAATAACTGGATTGAAGCCATATTAGGTTTTAAAATGTGCAGAGGAACTTCTTTGTGGCCCCTCAAAATCTATTTGCTTTACTAAAAAATTAGTCATAGCAAGTAATTATGGGTATTTCACACTCAGCAAGAATCGACTGTCACTATTTTCTATCCCCAAATATTCCTGTGGCATTGAGATAACTTTGTTTTAGTTTTTTAACTAAATTTTGATCTAAAAGGATAAGAATCGTGTTTTAAGGGGCTGGGGATTTCGCTCAGCGGCAAAAAGCGCCTGCCTGGCAAGCGCAAGGTCATTAGTTCAGTTCCCGGTACCGAAGAAAAAATCAAAACCAAAACCAAAAAAAAAAAAAAAAGAATCGTGTTTTAACTTTCATTCAAATCCCAAATACCTAGCAGAATTTAGACAGTCAATCAATACTTTTTATTTTGAATAAGTGGGGGAATTGGTCAGTTATTGAATAGAAAACAGAACATATCACCTGCCAAAGTGAAAGACTGTGTTATTTAGATACTGTATTTCATTTTTCATAACCATTATTTGACTGTTATATCCATTATTTGACCCATATATGGACTGTTTCGCTATTAAAGGGCACAGTAAGAAGTGTACTAGTTATATAAAAATATGCTTTACTCTCACAGTTAAGAACTTACCACATCAACCTCTGAGAAATCTTTGTAGAAACACTGAACATAGGACCATGGGGGTAATGCTGGAGTCTGTGCAATCCTCAGTCCACACACACATACTAGCTTATAAATTAGTCCAGCTCTCTTTCCTCTAAACTTCTGCTACCTTTAATTTCGTTACTGAATGATCAAGACATTTGGATTTTCCCATATGTCTCAAGTTTACCCCTGTTGCACTTTGAGAAAACATAGTTCAATGTCTAGTCTGATGCAAAAGTGTGAAAATGATAATGATAATGCTGTTAAGTTACAAGGTGTGATATTCTTTGTCTGATTTTGTGTTCTTGTTTTACAGGATATGGTGTGTGTGTGTGTATGTATGTGTGTGTAAATAAGGACTGCATTGCAAAGACTTGGTTGACTCCTCTCTGTATTTATATTTAGAGATATCAGTGTGGGATGGAGCTTTTGGGTAAAGGTGAGGCGTCCATACCTGTGGTGCTCTTGTTTGCACACGTGTCCTCTGTGCAGCTGTGGGGCCAGAGTCCTGCGTGCACACATGCGCACACATGCACACCAGCCGGGCTGCGTCTGGAGCAGGACTTCAGCAGCATCTGCTCCCCACCCCACACGGCTCAGCAGCCTGGTTTCCCGTTCCTGGGCAGGCATGGTGGGAAACAGCTCTACGTGACACTGCTTCCCAGTCGCCTGAGCTCCTTTTCACCCCAGGTTCTGAAGGAGCTCAGGCCTGTGTGGAGAAAACACTGGCAATCCGTGGCGACATCAGCTAGAAATCACAGTGTACTTCTGACCAAGACCAGAGCCCCAGCCCAGCCACCTTTTATTGTCTTTCTGTCCTTTTGAGAGGTATCCTTGCTGCTCTGCCTGTTATGATTTTATGTGGAGCAGAAACAGGAATATTTGCAATATGTGTAAATTATGAAGCAAAACAGTGAAGAGTATTCCCAAACCACTACCCAAATGAAAACTGGACCGGACAATGACATTGCAATTACATGTCTTCATCTAGGCCTTATCCCTCGCTGTAAGCTTCCCCTCCAACAGTAAACCTCTATTCTGTAGTTTTTATGGAGTACCCCCTTCTAAAAATAATTTTATCACGTGAGCATGTATTCCGAAAATACCTACTTCCTGGCTTTACTAACTGGCTTACCAAACTCTTGGGGTTTGATATCTTACTTACTATTAGAATGAGGAAAAATAGATCCATGGAGGCTACCTTTAAAATTCTTTGTATTCACATTAAAATAAAATGTAGTAATTCATATGAAAAAATAGGCCTACATGTTAAGAAGCTTCTAGAAAAAAATGTTTTGTGGCCTTAAATTAAATAAGGCACAGACCATAAGAGGACATGTTAGACCCCCATAAAATTTAAAACCTCTTTAAAGGATATTAAGAGAATACAAAGGTAAGCTACCAACTTAGGAAAATATTGTCCATATTCTTGGTACTAGACTTATCGCTAGAAGATGTAGGAATTCCCCATGTCTAATAAGAAAACAAAACTCAGTGTGGTTAATAGGCAACAGATCGGCTAAATGGCAGATTAGCACATGAAAAGATGCTCAGTGTCACTCCTCTGCAGGCCTTGCAAGTTAGAAGTCCACAGGGGATGCTTCCCTACTTCGTTGTGTGGCCGCTGTTGGGTGAGTGAGTGCGTCAGGTGTGGGGGTTGCTCCAGAGCAAAGCTCAGACGCACGGATGATGGAAATGTAGAATGGTCCAACTGAGAAGAATCTGAACATTTCTTAAAACCTAGTATCAGAGGGTTCAGTCGCGACACCAGGTGCTTACCCGGTAGGGATGGAAACACTTGCCCAAAGTCTTGAGCACGAGTGTTTATGAGGCCACGGACAAGAAGCAACCCCAAGGTACCATCTCAGATAAATGTGTAACAAAGTGTGGTACAACCAGGCAATGGGAGGGGACTCAATAATTAGAATAAAAGCTCACCAACTTCTTTGCTGTACAGTTTTTTAATATAAAAGCTTGATACTGTATTTATTATAACATTTCACACAGTCAACTGTATATTGATAATAGAATAATCATAATTTTATGAAACTTTGTTTTTTAGTATTTTAGAATTTTTGACATGGGGTCTTTCTAAGTTGCTAAGGTGCCCAGGTTGAGTTCAAGCTTGTGATCCTCCTACCTCAGCCTCCCAGAGTGCTGGGATTACAGATGCTGTGTGCCACCACCAAGAAACTCAGTTTGGATGTCTGATTCATAGAGTAACGCACAGATAGACCAGAACTCAGATAGCCAGAGGGTTAACATTGGACATGCTGTCAATTTTCCATTAATATAAATAATGCTGTCATGAGCATGTTCATGCAAAACTTTATTGACATATTTATTCATTTCTTTAAAGCAGAGAACTAAGAACGGAAATAATGGCTAAAAACTACCATTTTTTGAAGACCTTGATCCACATATATTTTGCAATTGGCCCTTGTGCGTACCGGTACTTGTCATACAACCAGGAGAAATTTGAGCATTACCAGTTGTTGAATTTGTATTATTGTAGTAAGTTGAAACGAAGAACTTTTAAAATTGTCTTTTATAGTTACATAAAATATTTATTTACATTTCATACTTTCCCTGTATCTAGTCTATTAACTATACCTCTATTGATTTAGACTGACAATTAATTACTTTACAGTGTTTCATTTATTCTTTTAACTGTTCTTAAAATTTTTCATTTTGATTATTGAGCACTTTATTTTTGTGAAATTTTTCTTTATGAAGCCTGTAATCTTATGGGTCTTTCAATTTTGTAATTTATTTGTTCTCTATAAAAGAAAGACCATTGACAATTCCAGATCAAATAAATAATTGATTATGTTTTTGTTTATTTTAAATTTTTATCAATATATCTTTTAATCTATAATGACAGTAAGTATGAGTAAATAGATATAATAACTGTTACACTGTTGGGGACTTTTATGACAATGTTCTAAATGCTTTACATATATACTTTTGGAACTCTCTCAATAACACTTTAATATGGGCATTATTTTTATTTCCATTTTATAATCAAGGAGACTGAAGCCCAAAGAGACTAATAGCTTGCACGGAGAAAACAGAGAACTGGAAGCACAGTACTGTCCCTTGTATAATGCCTCTGTATCTAACTTCGAATTTTACACTATCTTCCACTTAGCAGTTTAAAGTTATAATTTAAAATAGTTACTTTTTAAGAAATAATAAGATATCCTTCAGGCTGATTCAGTTCATCAAACAAATAAATTTGTATTCATTCTAGACTCTTATTTTGAATCTTAGTTTTAATAGAACATTTTAAGGTATTATCTTGTATTCACTTTTCAGATTATTTTAGCTATTGTCGTCTATTTATTCTACCACATAAAAGAAATAATTTTCTTTATTGAAACATTTGATGAGATTTTGATTAGCAGTGTGTTACACCTATTAATCAATTTGGAAACACATTGACATTAAAAATCTTTTCTCCATTTAAATAATTTATATTATTACATTCTGATCAATACATCTCCATACTGGTTATATACATTTCTTTTTAAAGTATTCCCATTCATCCAGCAGTTTAATTATACATATATACTTATGAATGAAATTATGCAACCACTATGTTTTTATGCAGTACTGATGCATAAAAGTACTCTTCGTTTTAAAATCTAATATTAGTATTGATTCCTAACCATAATAATGACTTTGGTCAATTTTCTCATGTCTTGATAATTTTTGTTTTTATTTTCTGCTTTATTATATTGACAGAATTTCTAGAAATTTTTAAATAACATTGCTAATGACAGATTTCTAAATGCTTACAAATATTTTAAATGAAAGTTTAAAATTGGAGGCAGGTACCATGGAATTATTTTTTTTGACTATATTTGTTTTTATTTTGAAGAAAAGTGGGTGAATACCATAACACAAAGAAAATGCTATATTTCTACATTTTCCTATATTTCTACTTCTATTTTTTCTAATAACACACAATTACCTTTTTTTAAACCAATAATGTTTAATTATGTGCATAATCTAAAATTCATTAACAATCAAGTCTAAATTTTTGGATCCCATATTTTATAACAACACCCAATAAAAATAAATTTCCTAGTAAATACACAATGGAAAATAAAGTCTACAAAAAGGTATAATCTTCAAAGCAATAACCATGACCCCTCACAAGATGTTTTAAATAATTTATGTGGGCCATCACACAAAATCCTGAAATGTTCAAATACCTAGATACCTTTGAAGATGCTGGGAGTCTTTCTGGGACAGTATCCTGTATGCCCCTCTCTTATAGGTCTACAAAAAGAAAACACCACATTTTGGGATTATTTAATTGTTAATCCAACTGTGAGCTTATCTCCACAGGACACGTATCTGGAAATCTGACACATGAAGAAAATGAATCAATCCTGGGGCCACAAACTCTGAGTTGATGGTATTCATATTCATGATGTGTTTAAAAATTAATTTTATTGGCACATTTTTGGTGTACATAATGATCACATTCATCATAGGGAATTCGTACCTGTACATAATATATCTTGATTCTTTTTTTTTTTCTCCCATTCCTCTCCCCTCCCAGAATGTTCTGTTTTGCTGGGTGTCACTTAATTTGTCTCCACTCCTTTGACTGCTCTGGGATCAGATTTATAATTTTCTGTTCCCATAAATGTTAGTTTCCGTCACGGTGATGATAGTGATGATGATGATATTTACTATATTCATTTAGAAGAGATTTTTAAAGTCTGACTTCTCTTAGTGTATATATCATAATATTAATACTTTCGTGTAAACGTTACACACATCTACTCTATAAGGACTTAACATCCAGTTACCTAGTTGAAATTAAATAGAACAATATGGTATGATACTACCAAAAAATCACTATCCTGGGCCAGGAGGTAAAGTTTTGCATGCGCATTGACCACACCGTAACCTCAGCCCAGGCTTCAGCTTCCACGCCTGTCAAGAGGACGTGAGTCATGCCACCTTCTGTGATTTGCTTCTGTTAAGATCAGCCGAGATAATGTTCGTGGCACCGATATAAATCCATGGGAAGTGATTCGATGACACTTTTCAAAGTGTTGAGTAGAGGTTGAAATCCACTTGAAAACGTTATGGAAGGAGCTAAATACTTACAAGTTTGATTCTGAAATATTAACCTTAGGTGAAACCAACTATAAACTTAAAATATTATATGTTGCAGGTTCTCCAGAGTTTGGCAAAGCTAATCAACTGTAAACAAAATGGCTCATATAATTTTATTGCTCAGTATACTCAACTATTATTTATGAAAATTGGACATCAGAAAAAGCATGATTGCCAGGCTTTAATGCCTTTAACAAATATAAATATATTCGCTATACGTATTGTGATGCTGGCTTTCCACCTCCGCTTATTGCTAAGTCCTCTGAATGAGGGGTCTTTCCCACTTACTGTACACTAGAAGGCAGCTGATCTCAGAGACAGGAGTGGAGGTCTCCAAACACTGTTAGCTGAGGTTCAGGCCAACCTCTGTCCTCCCCGAGTTTTCATCACAAATATTTTAAGGGCATAACTTTCTAACTGTATGAAGAAATGCACTCACCTGCCTACCACGTGTGTGTTACCTCAGACGTTATCCTCAGGGGAGAGTTTACCTAGTGGGGAGATGGTGTGAACTGAAATCTTGGTGCACTGTCAGTGAAATGGGTGACAACGGTGTGTCAGAGAATCAGTGATGCTTGGTACGGAAGGAGCGGGAACCCTGGGAGTAAACTACGCTTGTTCTTCAGTTCTTCCCAGAGAGGACAATTGAAAGACCCCATAGCATCACACTCACTATGATATTAAAACTATGGGAATTTGATCAGATAAAAAAAAGGTTAAATGAAGTCCTCTGTCTAAACACCCATGTCAAGAAAGGCAATTTTAGCTATGCAGTGCTGTAGCATTTTGTTTTTTCTGCAATAAAGCCATCAGATCAATAAAAAATTATGTAGCAGATTATTATTACACTGTACTCACCATAGCTCTAATCGTAAATAATACAGCAGTTATCCTGGTTATATTAATTATAATTAGAATGCAGATAATGCAGACGGTCTTTTATTACTAGAGCCAAATCAATTTTCCAGTGTTATTCAATGCAAGGTCACACAAAGTTGTGGGAGCTTTCAGACTTCCTATGAAATGGCCTGCCTGCCTGTGTGAGAGAGGATGAGAGAGCAGGAGAGAGAGAAAGCAAGGAAGAGAGAGGGGGTTTGGTTTAGCTGTGCAAGACACATTGACTTGGAAGAGCAGTGAAATAATGACAGCCATGAACCCTTGCCTGGGATGGCGGCATTTCATTTCATAAAGTAAGCATAGCCATAATCCAGCCTCCTTTATGGCAGGAAGCCTCATAAATCTTGCAGAGGAGACCAAGTCTTGTGTTTAGTGGTGAAGAGGAAATCAAAATAGATTCGTTTGCCTTGCTCATTTCTCCTCATTGCTTTTTTGTCCCATACCTGGGCATCGTATCTTTCCAAGGAACTCCATATGTAATCATCTTGCCGTGATGGGGGAAGTGCGGAGCGGCAGGCTCATAGAAATACACGCGGTGCCCCGCGTTTGGGGGGGGGGCTGGGGCGGGGGCTGCTGCCCGCGCACTCTGGTATGGAGACTTTTATGAAGCTGCAGTTTGCTTTGTTAGGAAGAGGCGAGACAGAAGAAAGAAAGGCCAAGGTCGGAAGGCAGCATTTTGCATGGGAAATAAGAGGTCTAGGTCCCCAAGCCCACGGAGCCAGACTGTGGTCCAGAGTACGTCCCTGCTCCGAGGCACCAGCGGGGAGCGCTGTGGAAGCCACGGGCCTGTCGGTGGTGGGAGCGACCTGTGCCTGACGTGCCCAGGAGGCAGTGGAGGCTGGACGTGGCAAGCCACGAACCCGAGTAGCTCGGAGCCAAGGGGACTAGGCCTAAAGCAGCAGGACTAGCGGAGAACGTGCCAAAATAGGAATTGTCAAGTTCCTGACCGTATGAAGGAATTGGTGCTTAAAAAATGTTTCATCGCCGCTGTCTCTCTGCGGGATCCTTGGCGCTCACAGGCTGTCCGTGTCCGACCTCTGTCTGAGAAGACCTGTTTGTTCCGTGGTATCCTGCAGCATGTGCACCCCGGCCATTGGGAAAATCTCTTCTGAGAGCTTGACCGACTCAGCAGTGCGAAGGAGTGGCGTTCGTGAACTTGGGCAATGAGAACGTTTCTCTCAAGACAAGAGGTAGGAAGCTACAACCAAAGAGGAGTTACGTGCTTTCAACACAGGACAAAAATTGAATTTGCACCATGGGTGTATATGGTGCATTTCAGATATTCCAAGTGACCTTCGTAAGTGTTCTAGCAAGAGAAAAACAGGGTTTAAATCAAGTATACGCCTATAAGATTTTAAATTAACTCTTTTTGACATAATATGTCTAGTTTTTCTTTTCTTTTTTTTCTTTTTTTTTTTTTTTTTTTTTGGTTTTGTGACTCAAACTGAGGACTTTGCGCTTACCAGGCAGACACTTGTGCTGCTGAGCTACATCCCCAGCCCTAATTTTTCTTCTTTGAAAATGTATTTTGTCTTGTATTAGGAGGAAGTCAGGATCTAACGCAGACATATTATATTGTCTGGATAACTTAACATTTTTTTTTTTTTTTTTTTTTGGTTTTGCGACTCAAACTGAGGACTTTGCGCTTACCAGGCAGACACTTGTGCTGCTGAGCTACATCCCCAGCCCTAATTTTTCTTCTTTGAAAATGTATTTTGTCTTGTATTAGGAAATCATGTCTTCCTTTAAGATGAAAATAGTGATGACTAATTCTCTCATAGTGCTCAGCGTGGACTAAGAGCTATGCTAAATACAAAGCATATATTAGAACTAGCTGAATATGAGTTAGACGCTTGCATCTATAGACCAGGAAATGGAGGTTAATAGGGTCTACTGCATCGAATTGCTGATGACCACACAGAATGAAGGGTAGAAAGCCTTGAAGTCAGTCATCCACCCTCCAGGGTCCACACTCATCAACCCAGAACCGTTCCGCCCGATCCAGTATCACAAGATACTGCTAATGCCCAGCAGTTCTGCCCGGTGAATAAGTATCTCTGGTCTCGGTTCCCTTCATCAAAACACTATAAACTCCTCAACCTGTATGAAGGAAGTTTATTTGTTATTTCTTTATTTAAGTAGCTCTGTGTCTCAAAAGTGCCTTCAATTTTGACAGGAACCCCCCCCTTGCTTTGAATAATAGGATTTGGGAATTATTTCGAGGGACATTTAAAAAAAGTCTAAATGTGACCTTGTCGACTGAATTAACTTCCAGGAGATCCCACTTTAAAATGACATGTCAAGCATTACCAAACGAGCATTTCATTTATTGCTGAAAACTGGGAATCTTTCCAAATTTTAACTTGCAAAATTATTGAATTTCCAAATGAGAAAAATGTCTTTTGCAGTGCTTTCCTTTCGTTGAATGTACGGTAGTGAATGGATCTGTGATTTCTGTGCCAGTAGCCAGTGTTTTAGTTTAGAGATACGCGGGAGACGCTACCCCCGACGTGTGCTTCTGAGGATTTTGGTTTAAGTATTCACTCTGCAGTTTACGCTCCCCTCCCCATAGCCTGGATTCCTCCTCGTGGACTTTTTGCCCGGTTGTGTTCTTTACACCTTTTCTTCCCTTACACACTGACCCTCCTGGCCTCAGCGAGCGGGAGTCCAGAAGTGGGCGGAGGAGTGATTCTGTTCTGTGGTCTTCCTCCTGGGGAACATCAGGCTTTTGTTCTGTGTTAGCCCTCCCTTTGCTCTTCATGTTTTACTGCAGAGCATCCGGTATCCCCAGGTCTGTCTAATCAGCTGCTGCCCACAGGCAGTAGCACCGCCAGCAGAATCACTGCTGAAAAGTCCCCTTTTCTGGTCCTCCCCAGTTGCCTGTGTGGGGCGGGAATTAGCCTGAAGAGTGTAATCTGACGCGGTCCATCCTTGTTAGCCGGTGCTGTGCGTTCTGCCCCACGCTTGCCGTGTTCATTGCCTGTGCTCGGAATGGCCCTTGTGCCTCCTGGTCCCAGAACGGAGCAGAAAGGACCATCTGGACACCACATCTGAAGGAATCAGACATCTCTGGGTGAAGTCATGCCCAAAAGGACAACTTCTTGTCAGATAAGCTGCTCTGTACCAAGTCTGATAACTAACAAAGTTATGATATGGTCATTTTAGCTGTAAACGGTCCATCTCACCCTCCGATTTTCCCTCCTGTGCCTCTGCTATACACTGTGTGCTGTGCTCGTGGGTTCCAGCGCTCACAGCAGCCCCGGGCTGTGACAGTCACTGTCCAGGGCCCGAGACACAGCTGAACAGCAGTGTGGGGTGTCCCTGGCTTACGCAGTGCAGTGCCGTGGAGCAGAAGCTCATAATTCTGCAGTGACTTAGTTTGATCGCTCTTTAACACACAGGCACGTACAGCGCAGTCAAGGCAGGCAGATGAAGTGTAGAGAGAGTAGCTTTCGGCTGAATTTCTGTTCGCATCGCTGCAGCTTGCTAGCCTGTGTGACCTCAAGCAAATGAGTAACCTTTTCTGACCTCTAGTATTTTTATCTTCAAAATGGGATGTCTTTTCTTATTTGATTATCAAATGGGAGCATGGATACCAGAGAAGACATGTTGGTTTTCTGCTGTCTGATGCTTGGAAAGCGCTATGTTCAAATTTTAATCATTGCCATCATTTTTAAAGATCAGAAGGTGTTACATTTAAAAACCAAGTTCTCTACACCCATCCCTCCTTTCTGCAGGGCACCAAAAGGTGGTGAAGTTGCCCCTTCTTGTTTAGACGGTGGTCTTTGGTGACACTCACTTCCAGCACTAACAAGCCTGGTTTGCACATTCATACTGCCCATCTGTCCTGTGAGCATCCGAGTCTGTCACCTTCGTTATTTATAAGAGCACTTTTAGTTTTCACTGCAATACTTTTAACAGGCACCCTCAATGCAGGGCTTTAAGAGGAGCTTGCAAATAGGAGTTCTCAAACTTGGGTGAATGATGGATGTTTACTGGGTAACAGTAGTTTTTCTGTATATTAGCTGCATAATGAAATTATAAGAATCAAGCAATGTATAAAATCAATTTGCAACAACCAAACATTAAATATAAAATAATTCCTGGGTTTCTTAAACTTTAAAGAAAAGTAGGTTGGATATTGCTTCAAAAAAACTTACTTATTAGATCTTAAGCTAACCAAAGTCTCAAAATCTGATGCAGCAATATTTTATGAAGTCAATTAAATACAGCATTTGATTTATTACCCACGTTGTTATGTTACCTGAATTACAAGAATTTCTAGAATATAGAAAATAAGGTTCCAGAGATGGCTGCCTTGTGTCTGAGGCCGTGGAGACAGTCGTGAGAACAACGGAAGGTTACTGCAGGGGAGCGGTCTGCCATGATGAGATTTACGCTTTTCCTGTGGACTGTGCTGCCTCCTGTGTGTGTGTGTGCAGAGCAAGAGTCAGGGCGCAAGAGGGAAATCACTTAGAAAACTCCTGCAAGAAGCCATGCAAGCATGTGCTGCCCACCTGCTAGGAAGGAGGTGCCCTGGCTCAAACAGCTGGTTTGGAGGGCGCTCGGCTGGCATCCTCACAGAGTTCGTACAGTTCATGGTAGATGGCGAAGGGGCTACTAAAGTACCCTATGTGTCAGGCTCAAGAGTCAGTTCAACTCAGTCAGTGTGAGCCCTGCCTCCGACCCCCAGGCTACCACGACAGACTGCCACACACAGATGGCTTATAAACTGCGGAAAGGGATGCTCACCTCGGATGGCCAGAAGGTTCTAGCTCCCCCACGACACCAGTGACTGCAGTGTCTGCAAGGGACCTGTCTCTTCACGGAGGGCGGTGCCTTAGCACAGGGCCAGGTTGGGTCACACTGTCTCCGCGGGTGGAGAGGAGCTCAGTGCGAGTGAGTATGGAAGCTACCAGCTCAGTATTTAAGACTGAGTCAGTTGTGTGCTCCCTCCGACACTCATAAAGGGCTCTCAGTAGGGACGGGGAGTGCGTGCCCTGTGCATTTAGCTTTGCTGTGAAACGATGGTGATGTACATTTTTTAAAAGTAGGGAATTAGTAGAAGGATACTTTAGTTTCCGCCCTGAGAAACTGGCTCCTGTGCGGTTGGACATGTTTGTAGATATCCGCATACTCAGTCTTGCAAAATCACGGCACTAAGGGTGGAGGGATAGGTGGCTAGGAGCCAAAGAAAGTGTTGGGGTTCTGTTGAATTTGACCTGTTAGATCAACAGGAATTCCAAATAAAATAAACATTATTGAAACCAAAGATAATTCCAAACAAAATGTGCTTAGTTGAATTTTCAATATGGTTAAAATAATATACCAAATAACTGAATCAAGAGTATGAATTTTACAGTTAGAGGGGATAGGAAAAGTTACTGTGGTAGGTACTAACTTTTAAGTAGTAGTTTCCTCATCTATAACTGAGGTTAATCAAATTGTTTTAATGGGAGCACATAAAAAGTCTGACTCTTAATCCCAATACCAAGTGGCAGATTTTCATCTTATCCTAGAATTTCTGTCCAGTCTATTCCAACTCTATCAACACAGGAACTCACCTGTGAAGGTAGGCTACCTCATCTCAGGTAGGTGAGTTCATGGTGCCTTATTGATTAAAAGAAACAAAGAAATTATTTATATAATTATAACTTCATCATGCATAGTACTGATTAGGAAATATGTGCAAATATATGTTCAATGGGAGAAATACTTTCACTATTAAATAACCTTCTTAAATTGCTTTTCTCAATAGTTTGTATTACATTTTTTAAGAAATAAGAGCAATTAAGTGAGATTGGGTAAAAGCATGTTATTAACTAAAACTGTTACTAACTGAGGCTGTTCAGTAAAGCTTTCCTTGACATCAGCAGTGTTCCGTTCTTTGCCGTCCAGGCTGGTAGCCAGAAGCCACAGTGGCTGTTGAGTAGTTGGTATGTGGTTAATGAGATCAAAGAACTGAGTTTTAGATTTTAATTAAATTGAATTAGCCACATGTGGTTAGTGGCTAACATAGTAGCACAGAATTCTATAAAGTGCATCCATTAAGTAAGTGCAGTAGAAAATGTGTGATGATATCAAGTCTGCGGCAGACAAATAAAGCCAGGTAACGGACCAGGGGTTGTCCTCAAGAATCCTTTGAAACTCTCAGTGCCTGATACCTTAAAGATCTACACTCTGTTTACCTCTTTCTGCCTTTCAATCATAAGATGTTTGCTACTCACAAAAGTGGGAGCATTTTTTATCACTGGTGATATTTTCTTGACAAATTGGAGAGGAATGCATTTGATTTTTTTCCCAACAATGCTCTGGTATCTGTTGATTTTAGTTAGGCTTGTGGGTACTTTTCTATTATGTCTTGAACCCAAGTGGGAAGGCAGATTACAAGTTTTGAGCTTAACTTTTGGAAAACTGGTACACAATTGAGCTCAAGTAGGATATATAAAGCATGCCTTTATCACCGAAGATTGCCAAGTGCACGATACATTTCTGGAACTGTGTCTGTTACACACCACACGGATATTTCATTTTGGGGACATTAAGACTCAATAATATATAAAAATAAAAACAAATTCTGACTCAGTGAACTTACTATGCGGAAAATAATATAGACAATTCTAATATATTCAGAGATAATAAACTTTCTAGGCAGCTTCATGAGACAGTATAGTTTTGCAAATATAATATACAAATAAAAAACCTGAGGTTTTGATTGTAAACTATACTGAAATTCAGA
This sequence comes from Chinchilla lanigera, assembly GCF_000276665.1. Taxonomy (NCBI): domain Eukaryota; kingdom Metazoa; phylum Chordata; class Mammalia; order Rodentia; family Chinchillidae; genus Chinchilla; species Chinchilla lanigera. The sequence continues at coordinate 29,174,403 of NW_004955417.1, forward strand.
CTGGGTCAACTGGGAAACGGAGACAGTCATAGTGGCTTGACTATTAATAAGGGCTCTAAACATTACTGAATTTCTGCATTTCGGCACTGAGGACCACAAAGCACTTCGTGTGTTTATCACTTTTGTCCTCCCGATGTCCCTGTAAGGTAGGGAGGGGCAGGTGTAATTAAAGATTAGATGTGTCTATTTCCCGTTGTAGTGAAAACACATGAAACTGAAAGTTGTTTCAATTCTTAGTCAGTCTGGCAACCAACGCAGTGACGCAGTCCTTTCATCAGTCAAAGTCCCACTTACTTGACGTGTAACATTGTAATTTCTTCTCCGTTTCTGGAGACGAGTGCTGCATCTTCCCTCACTTGAGTTCTGTTTGCATTTCTGAAGAACTCTGTCTCAGGAGGCTTGATTTTTAAAAAATGACTCCCTCCTGGCTACCAATTCACGTTCATGTCCAGGACGCCAAGATACAAAAATAAACGTTCATTTCTTCCAAGTCACCTGCACGTGGCTGAGGTGTGTATAGATAATGTAGCTAGTTCAAGGCATTTTTAATTTACCTCATGTTTCCCCTACTGCATGCTTATGTGTCCCAAGTTGTGTTACACAGTGTAACTATGTTTTGGTACAACTAGATGCTACTATGCAGTACAACTGCTTTTTAGATAAATAGCTACTCCTCCATTATTCTATAAAATTGTAACATTCATAGTTAACATAAATTACTGGTATATTTTTTTTTAAAAAATCAGAGTTGGTGATTCTAAACAAGATTTAGCCTTACAGTGTTTCTTCAAAGAATCCATACCACCTCACATCTCTTAGTTTTTATTATTCTGTGCAATTTCCTATTTATAGCTTTCAGTCACTACCTGTAACTAGAAAAACAGCTTTGCCTCCAGCCTGTGAGGCAGGCGCCACTCGCTGTCACCAGAGTCCAAGCACCCCTTTTCCTCCTTTGCACGCCGTGGGGCCAAGTTCCCAACTGGCAGTCAGCGTGGAGCCGGACTGCTCTCGCCGGTGGGACATCTGCCGTGGCCGGCTTTCCAGAGCCTGGGAGCTCATGTCCCTGACCTGGCCTTGGAAGCTTGTGCGTGATGAGCACCAGAGAGGCTGGCATTTGACCCTGTCTGTCTGACCCAAAACCCGTGACTGAAACTCTTCTTCCCCTGGGGTGTTCACGACACCCCTGTACTGACCTTCTTTGTAGTCTTCTAACCCTTGAGACTCCTCCCCGCCCCTTCCCTCTGGGGCTCAGGCCTCCCTGTGCTGCTCATCCCTCCACGGGGCTAAAGGAACAGGACGCCCCGTGACTCTGGAAACCACATGCAGAAGGCGTCTCCACCACCCGGGTTCCCGAGAGGCTCCATGGAGGAGCATCGTGCTCCTGCCCACGTGTTCCCAGAAACATTCCAGGAGCCGTCCAGGGAGTCTTTCTTTGCCCACTTCCCCTGGGCTCTGGCTGCTACACACTGGGGGTCTAGTTGTTACACAAGTCAACTACTGACAACTATTCTGGCACTTAGAATGAATTTCACAGCAAAATATAAATGTGCAAGAGCAGTCTCTGCAGTGCAGGTGGGCATAGAAGTCCTAGCATGTATTTATTGAAAGACATACAATAGCCACAAAGTATGAGAAGAAAACAGCAGCCGAAGAAGCCAAAGCCCAGCTGATGGGGTCTGAATTGCCTAAAACTTGTAAAAAGATATAACTTTTGTGAGAGATACATACACACAGACATATACACATAGGGGTATTTATATATTTTCCCTAGTCCTGGTTTATCACGGTATAAGCAGTGTGTTCAAATCATATAAAGCCATACACAGATATTTTACCTAATGTAGACATTTGCGGACCCCTGCTTCAGAAACATAAGTGAGAAAGATGAAAGATGGAAATGGATATCAAAATTTAAAGCAGTGAATTGGGCACATTCAAAGAAAACTGGAGCTCCTGCACAGGAAGAAATTAGAACAGACATAAAAGCATCGCATGAAATTAGAAATATGTGGAGATTTGGCTGAGGAAAGGATGTGACAGGGGTGCTCAATCAGGGGCCAGGACATAAATGGACACGTAATGGAAGTGGGGAAGACGAGGAAGTAAAAGAAGAATGCATAGTATATTGAATATAAATTTTTAAGCTCCAGGGTCTTGAAAGGGCAAAAAAGAAAATAAAGTTGAGTGAATTAATGTTCGCTAAAAGGGGTAAGTGGAATCAAAGGTGCTTTTACAGTTTTATCAAGTAAAAACGAAACACGAGAAAGTGGTCCATAAATAACCCGAAATGGCAGATGAAATCAATAATATTTAAATGGTTGAACTACTCGACTTTAAAATGTTTTAACTAAAATAATGAAAGTTATCGAAGATTATTAAGTTATGAAGAGCCTATAAATATGGTTAATGACAAAATTCAATCAAAGAATAAAAGAATATGGGATCACTTAAGTATAAGTTGATCAGGAACCCTAATGATACCCATCATGAAGGATGAAAAGAATTTTGATTGTAATAAATTTTCCGATAGTTTGTGATAGGTTCCTTTAGAAATAATGAAGAAACCAGCAAAAGATAAAAAGAAAATGTAAATACAATGTAATTTTAATAGTGTACTGTGGTTTTATTTGTCATAAAAATTACCATAACCCATTTTATTAAAACAAAAACAATACAAATCACTTAGCATTAATTTCTTCATTTTATGGAATATATACAGTGGTGCCTCTGTTTATGAGCGTAATTCTTTCCATGATTCTGGGTACAGAATTCTCTCCACAATTCTTGTTGCAGCCTGGAGGAATTAAGTTCATGAACCAAGGTACCATCGTGCACACACACAGACACGAAATTTAAACATAGTTTTGGTTGGAAGAGATGGAGTGTTTAATGGCAGAAAACAATATAAAATGTAGAGCAAGATATTTAAATTTTCTATACCTTTTTATTTGATCTGGACACTATTCAGCTTTTTTGTTGAAAATAGATTTGATGATATAGAAAGCTTTTTGGAGCTCACCAAGCAGAAGACATAGTATATTCTCTTACATGTTTTTCACACTGTGTATTTGTAAATTGACATTATTTCCCAGTCTCAGACAACAAACATACTTAGGTCTTCATTAATACATGACACTATTCTCAGCTCTGTCATCCATGTAGCAAGTATTGTCCATGAGATTCACAGAAAACAGGAATTAGTCTTAGAAACATTTTATTGTGATGAGAACTTTCAAATGTGAGAGTTATTTTGAAAAGCATGCCCATAACTGGTGTTTAAATGAGTCACCTACATGGTGTCTCTACGTACCCCAAGTCCCCCGCCATAGGGACCTGCTTTCTGTTCTCCATGCGGGTCAGGCTTTGCTGGCCCAAGGCAATCACACACGCTATTCACCTCTGCCTCCCCACCTCCCTCCTTCCTTCCTCCCCCTTCACTATCTCCCTCAGCTCTCTCTCTGATCTAAGCATTTCTGGCTCTTTCCTCATATCTTAGTCAGGTAAAGTGTGAATTCATCAAAGAGGAATTCGCCGGCAAGCTCAACCAGGTCAGCTGATCCTGCACCTCCTATCACATATGACAACAAAACTCTGACACCTGCATGTCAGTGAAACTGTGGAAGTGGAAAAGAATCTAAAATTTCCATACATCTTTCTCTCAATGTTGCAGTATTTTTCTTTCATATTTTCTTGGTAGACAGACTCTTACAGTGCACACCTGAGTTACAATGGCTTCCTTAGTCACGACGGACTCGAAGGTCACGTTCCCACTGAAGTCCGGCACACTACAGTTTTCCCTTTATTGATGGGTTATTATGATTTGATCATCAAGATGCTGGAACAACAGTGGTTCTTTGGCAGATAGCCACCACGCTGCCATTGCTTTCTGCTTAGCGGAGTCAGAGGTGAGAGTCAGTCGATGGCGTTCATGGGGCAGCACAAGGCGTGGCAGCCATGACTGTGAGAGTGAGGGCGGTGATGGTGGTGGAGGCAGCAGCGGAGCACTGCCGCTGGAACAACACACCTGACACACAGCTCGGCTTGGCTTCTGGTGTCAGAGGTTTTAGTCCATGGCCAGCCGGCTGCAAGAACAAACACCATGATGGAAAGTGGAGGGTGTCAGCACATGAGGGTGATAAGGACTTCAGTCCGGAGTTTTGTAGTCAGACAGATCGGGGTCAGGCACCAGCTTCTTCGCATACATTCCTGCACAGAGTTGCCAAGGACACAGAGTTTCATGCCAGAGAAAAGTCCCCAGGCTCTACTGAGCCCAGAGAATGGCTTCCTCCTCGAGTCTTAATCATGTACTTACGTTCATCTGCAAAGGTACAGTTGATCAGCTTTTCCAACAAGCAATATGACGTGGTACTATAGATCATGTTACAATTCTTACTGGATGATCAAATTAAGCTCCTGTTAGTAGCACAAGCAGAAGGGAAAAAGGAGTTTTATTACCCTTTAGTCTACAGGTAACTTTTCCAGAGTCACAGCTGATAAACAGAGGAACCAGCATCGGACCCCAGTCTATCTGATTCTAAAACCCACAGCTAAATTCTTTCGTTCTCCTGTGCTCACAGCTCCCAGCCGTATCAGCCTGCTTTTTCTTCCTGTGATATTCAAGACTCATTCCTGCTTCCTGAATTCCTTGCACTCTCACAAGTGTGCTCCTCACCCTGCCGTTCACACCTCCACTTCCTTCTGTTCATTCCCAAGTGCCCCATCCCCAGCGTGGCTTTTTCACAGTGCTTACTTTTTTGGTTATTCACTCTTCCCTCAATTCCAAATAATTTGATGTTCTGTCATGTGATTTTATGTTCATTTCTAACACACTCTGAAAATATCCTATTAATTTCTTGACTTGTTTATTGTGTATCTCTTCCTGCACAGATGAAAATCTCACAAAAGTGGTAGTTTAGTTGCTTGTTAAATGTTGTTTCATTCTTTCCTGGAATAGCTTCTGGCACATGGTGGGTACAGAGGGCGTGAAAACCAATGTTCTCCTACCCAGCTTCTCTCATATGACTCTTGTGAAGTTCAATTTATCTGTAAATAAGTATCAAAATGCAAATTGTAATTTTGCCCAAGTAATGAACCAAACTGCCTTTAGCCAAAACATCTAGCAAAAACCTAATCTTCATTCATTTAAAAACATTTTTATTAAATACCAGTTATGTACAAGTCATGCTGTTTTAAGGTCGATAGTGGACTCAGGAAATGAAATCATGAATCTATTATGTGCTTATCAAACAGCATTTTGTTTAATTTTTTTACAGAATCTCTGCACTTTACTTATAAGCTGATTGAGGTTGAAAAGTGTTGGCTTGGTGTTTATAATGCTGGTGTGTAGAACAGTGGTCTCAGAAGCTAGGTGTGTGCTTCTCAGTGAAAAGAAATTATTGAAACTTGTTTGCATTCATTTGTATTACTACTTCTTTTTAATTTTCCCTGTGTGTTACAGTGGCTGTAGTGCATTCATATAGTAGTGTGTGCATATAGCATATTAATAAGTAACAATAACTGGGATAGATCCCCAAATTTTGCTTATAGACTATGTAGTTGTAAAAGTGTTTAAAGGCTTTCAATGTGGAGCATTCAGACCCAAAAGAGGCGCTCAAATTTATTATTATTGCTTCACTATTGAATTCTACCATCGGGTTCCTGGAGGTAGACTGTGCATAGGTAGGTCTGTGACCCAGTGCAGGATCGGGGTCCAGAAGACCTACTGGAACATAAGAGAAGAAGAAACCACTTCTTGTGGAAAGCTGGAAGGTGCGCATGGAAGTCATCCCTGAAACACAGATGTGACTTACTAAGGCGCAGATAGGGAGGTTGCACCGCCTGGAACCCATTGTAAGCAAACACGGAAAAGCAGGACAAATTCGTTCTGTGCCCAAGGAGCGACGCAGCTTTCTGTCCAGGGGGGAGTGTCAGAGGAAAAGCGTAAGGAAGAGCAGCTCCAAGACACATGTGAGGGCTTTGAGTGCTTTAAGAGTAAGCTGTGGGGAGGGAGAAGTCTCTACCCGGGCGGGGGGTGGTGGTGGCTGTGAAAAGACGCTTCGGCACAGTGGGAGCAGACAGAGGTGCCTGCGACCGAGGATGGCCATGGCCCAAGCAAGACATGAGGAGGGATTGAGTCTTGGCTGGCGTGGTGTCCTTCTCTCGGGTTGGAATAAAAATATAAGATGAGATTTTAAAGCAGGAAGGTTTTATAGACTCTATTTTTCCACCATGAAAGTGTTTCATAAATACCTAGTTTGGAGCAAAAGAAGTCAGTAATAAAGACACAATCCCGGTGCAGCCCTCCGCTGTGAGAAGCAGGGTTTTCGGACAAGCGATGATGTTGGTGGGGAACAGCAGAGGAGCGGTGGTGATCTCCACTGTGAGACCCAGGGCTGGTGCCTTGGTGCAGGTTCTTTAGTGGCTCACTGGCAACTCAGAGCCGTTCACGTGTACAGTTGGGCATTTATGACTAAACGCCTTCATAAAATCCATTTCTTTCCTTTTGTAAGCGATGCTACGAGTTGTTATTTTCTACAGATGCATCCTAGCGCATTTGGGTCCCTGCCAAGTGGCTCCATCCTAAGCCACATGTAGAAAAGAACAGAGGTAAAAGAGCAGGTGAAAGGAAGAAAGAGACTAGGTGAAAAAGGGAATAGAAGGGAAAAGTGGAAACAGAGCTTTTGTGAATGAGGAGGGGAGGAGGGGTGACGGGAGGGGAGGGAACAGGAGAAAGGAAAAATCAAGATGTATCATGTACAGGTACAAGTTCCTTATGCAAAGTGTCATCATTGTGTGTGTCTAAAATGTACCAATAAAACTTTCAAGAAAGGGAGAAATTTGTCGGTGACAGTTCTCATCTGGTCCCCATTTCTCCCATTGTTGTTTCTTTCTTCCGCCATACTGCACGCCTACCATTTAGAAAAAAGTAGTAGGGTAGGATAGCTACACATACCGAGACCCACACATACACACACATATAAACACTCAGAAAGCAAGAGTATACCACACATGATCATCAGAAACCTAATATAAATCTAATATGTCCATCTTATATAAATCCAAATTGCTGGCCACAGGTTCTCTATGAAGATCACTAGGACATTTACTTGTTGCCACCAAATCTAACCTCAATGTATTTCTTAAGTGCCTGTAGATGTAGTGTCTAAATTTTTAAAAATTTCGATGTTCTTTCAGTGATTCAAATAAAGCTTTCTCTCTCCTTGGTGCTTAAGGAAGAGAATCTTAACTTGCTGCTTTTATAAATATCTCCAAGTAGTAGTAAATTTGGTTAGTTTCTCATCAATCATTGTCCCATCCATAATATGCAAACTATAATAGTCAATCTTTATGATTATTATGTAAATATTAAATATTTCATGTAAAGTCCTTATGATAAAGTTTGGCAGCTGATGAACAATCAGTCCATGTATTGCCTACAATATTTCTGAGCTTGGATTAAAAGTGTTCAGTGCCTTTAAGTCTCTTTTTCATTATAGTTCAATGAATTAACTACATTACTTTTACTAAATGATGTGGTTCATTTTCTGTTAAATAGTTTTACTTACCATCAACATGTGTCATCAGATATAAACTTTAAATTTAAAAAATTACAGTTATCATGAAAATATTTCCATATCTTATTGAATTAAGAACACATTTCGAAGATCATCTGTATTAGTGGTATATAAGCATACAATGACTGATTTTTATTGATTGACTTCGAGTCAGGGAAGTCCACATGATTCACGTGTGATGTATTTCATTTCATTTTTAAGCTAACCTTCTAGGGTATACATGGTTTTATCCCCATTTTTCCAATGAAAATCCATTCTGAGTAGCATCACAATTTGAATACAGAGGCCTCTGTATCCCCTCATTGAGTATATTGTCAAATTTTGTAAATATAACTGCGTCCCTAAAATAGGTGATGGAGTAATATTTTGAAGAAATAAAGATTCCTGTTCATCTCTGCATATTATGTTTCCATCTAAGGTGTTAGATCAAATTAATTTGTCTTCTGAGAAGTCATGAACTCACGGATGACCTTGGAGAAGAAAGAGTCTCCCACATATTAAGATTCTTTTCATATTAACCCAAAATATTTCAGTCAGGCAAGAATGATTTTCAGTTTGCTTTTCTGTCTCTGAAATTAATTTTTGCACTTAACTCAAATTTCCTTTTCTTTAACTGATGAAAATCCACTAATGTACAGCTTCAGGAAAACAACCCTGAAGTTGATGTTTAGATTTGGGTTCTATCTGGAAGACTGAGGTTGGATTCCTATTTCTTACATTTCAATGTACCATTGGCATAGATAGCAGCTGCGTTTGATGAAAGCTGAAGGACTCGTATGACAAAAGCAACCATCAGTCAAAATCGAAGAAAAATGCTTAAAATATTGTTTCTGCTGGTTACACAAGAGAATTAAAATGTTATGATTTTGTTTTTGCTTTTTTCTTCCGGTACCAGGAATCAAACTCACAATCTTGCACTTGCCAGGCAGGCGCTTTTGCCACTGAGAAGAATCCCCAGCCCCTAAAATGTTATGAATAGAAAAAATTTAAAGTAATAGAAAGTTAGCATAATATCTTTAAGTTATTTCTGCATTGAAGTTAGCTAATTTTCCACTTCTCTTTTCCCACTATAAATGATTCCATTATAGTAATGAGGGGTGGGAGAGGCCTTTTGTAAAGTGGGCAGAAATCAAAATCTACAAGCACCACCAAAAGTATAATTTTCTTGTTTTCTGCAAAATCTTTGGCTTATTTTTCATTTGTAATTAAGAGGCTCAGATTATATATATATATTTTTTTTTTTTTGGTTTTTTCTCCGGTACCGGGAACCGAACTCACGACCTTGCGCTTGCCAGGCAGGCGCTTTTGCCGCTGAGCTAAATCCCCAGCCCCTCAGATTATATTTTTCTTACTTTATTTCTGTATCTAATGGTTAAATATTAACATGGACTCCATGGGGTTCCTCTCAAGATCTCTCTAGAACCAGAGTAGATTAGGGACCCAGCAGTCCTTTCCTTCGGGCTTTGTCATGAACAACCTGGGTGCTCTCGCAGGGTCACTGTAGGCATAGGTCTGCTTTAGGTCACGCCTTGGGTGGGGAGGAGAGATTGCCCGCCTAATCCATTATATCTTTCAACAATACTTAATCTACCTTTACATGATCATGAACATCTTTCTTCCTTCATCTCTTTCCTCTGACCCTTCTGTAATAAGATGTGACTCTAATTCAACATAGTTATTCAGAAAAAAAAATAATGTCTCTTAATTAAAAATGATAATTGTGACCAGAAAAGAGCTTCATTTCCAAGCTTTATGGACTAATTTCCTTCCTTCTCTTTGCCACCAAATTTATGGAAAAATTAAAGAGTTAAATATTTACAAGATAGACTATGCATGAAGAGCCAATAGAATTCACTTAACTCCCTCCATCTTTTATTGCCAGAAAACACAAAGATGAAATAATATTATTCTACTCTAATATGGTAAATTTCTTGGAAAGGTATTTTAAAAATTGTACATCTTTTGATTTTAGTTTGTTGGATTGATAAACTATAAAGAACAACATTTCAGACAAATTCTGCATGCAATTTTAAACCAGCTCCTTAGTCTGAAACATACAAAAGTCAATCAACCAATATGCAGTTTGCGAGTACCAGTTGGACTCAGATACTTTCAATTTTTGGTCAAGCTTCCAAAGTGAGTCAGGTTCTGTATTTCAACATGGCTTTTTCACTGTTTAGCTTATGAAAAATCTACCTGCATCTGTATTACCACTGCTGGAATTCATGTTTGCAGCATCATACATCCTGTTACTTATTTAGAGGTTTCTAGGTCTAGTTATTGATCTAGCCCCCTAAGTTTGCTTGGATGCTGATAATCTATAAATACATAACAATATGCAAGGTTGTGTAGAATCTTCTGATGAAGTTCATATCGTTTGATTCCCAGAAATCAGTACAATTGGAGTAGGAAAATTAAACCAAATGTGTATCCATAGTTTCACTGTTTGGATCTAAATTTTCTAGTTCACTTTCAGAGAACACAGGGTTATCTGCTAATCTGACACATGTGGATTACTTAACTGTGAGACAGAACCAACTTCCTATAAGGTATAAGATGACATCTCACTGTAAGACTTCATAGTTCCACTAATGGTCCACCTATGGTCCAAATTTGAAACATGCAGTCCATAATAAAGGTAAGAATGAATGTTTAATCTTAATTATGCATTTTGCAGTGTTATAAATGCCTAGAGATTATTTCCAGTGTTGGGTATAATCTTACAGGGTGCAGACTTAGCTCCCTTTGGTATACTGAACTAACAGTTTCCATAATGCTGTCACATTCTGCATGGGAAGCAGATTTCCAGATAGGTAATCCATGTAGGTATTTTAAAGACAGCTTATTAAAGGATTGAGACCTGCTGTTAAATTACACATGCTTTCAATTGCTGTGGGGAGCAGACAGCATCAAGAAGCATAGCAGTTTAACCAAGGCAGAGAAAGAACCAAAGTTTGATGATCTATCATTTAAATTTTTGTTTCAAACATTTTTTTTCATTAGCTTTACATCTATATAACTCTACAGTTCTTGGTATGTGAGGTAATTCTCCCAGGAGACCTATAGCATGTGCATTAAAAATTAAGTTACACTTTTTCTGAAAATGTATATCTTGCAATTGTCATTTTGAATATTGTCTTTTTCTTTCACTTCCAAGGAGGAACCCTAACTTTGAATTCTATGAAACTGTTACCTGTGAACTGTGCTGGAATAATTTCAGACCACACCCTGTGTCTGCAGTTGTCTTTCAGGCCTGAACCTCCCTTCTGAACATCTTAGGAAGAACTGAGTGGAGGAAGGGCTTAGCTCAGTCTGGAGGTCGTGAGAGGGTGTTTCAGGCAGTGGTGAGAGCTCCGCGGGCCTTTAAGCCCAGTTTTAAATCTCTACATCTGCTTTGCTGTACGATGATACGTTCTTGCACCAGGTCTCTCCTCTTTCTTTCCTGTACTGCACTGACAATGCCTAATTTAGCTCTGTGTTAATGGTAGCAACGCTGTAAGCTGTTCGTGGTGCTTGAATCAAAATCTGTGCTAAAGGCCTTCGAATACTAGTTCTACTCTTCCCTTAATCTCGAGGCCCGATATCCTTTCCAAAATTTCAGTTGTGGTTTGTTGGTGACCCCTCCCTTCCTTGTACTCCAGGCCAGGGTCTGGCAAAGTAGAAGAGATAGCAGGGGAGTAGGCGAAGTGGAAGTGGAAGGGATCTCTTCCAGGATAGAGCCACATTGGAGAACCCCGGAGATACCAAAGTATAGATGAGTATCATTAAAGTCCCCGTGCGCCCTCTGTCAAAGCAACCTCCTAACGTTCTTAAATTGATGGGTCATTTCTTATTAGAAATACTATTAGAAATTTGCTTGTTATTTCCTGGACACTAGATAAGCCGGTTGTTTCATCAGTTTGAGAGGCTCAATGATTACTTCAGGATATTTTGTTCTAGTGGAAACCTTCCCAAGTGGAAATTTTTTCTTTAGCATTTGACAGACAGTAGATAGATGTATTATGGTCAAAGTTAACGGATTGCACAAAAACTAAAACTAGAAAATGAGTTATAAAAGTAAAAATTAGTTCCCTGACCATAAGCATTCATTATATAGTTTAAAAAATAATGATTATATGGCTCTTATTATTGCTGCTAGGTGACAGAGCTTCAGTTTTGATGTGCTTCGGCTGACCTGTGCACGGATATTTTGAGTGAGAGTATCGCTCCATCTATAGAATCTCTGTTTCCGGTTCCCATGCCGTCAGAATCAGCGCCATCTTGTTCTCTTCCTCAAGGATTATTTTGAGGGCCTGAAAGACGTTGGCAAGCTGCTATTTTAATGCATTAATTTAAGTCAATAGATTTTAGGGCTACGCCAGTAAAAATGAACACATAAGTTATTTAAAAGGAGATCTGAGGTTTAATTTACCTAGTGTCAAGCATAAGCAATATTAAATCTATTTGGACTAAATTGCAAATTTGGGTCTTTCTCTAAGGTGTAATTATCCGAACATCTCCCCATTAAAATTAAATGTGAAGGAATTTTGACACATTCACTTTCCTTTGTAATAAATGAAGGGTAATATTTTTATTTTGAAATATTTATAGTGTAAATTACTAAAATGGTATTTCTCTCTTATTCTAATAAATCTGCTTTTACATAAGTGGTAGAGGTTAATGGCTAGATTTTAAATTGCTTTCCATTTTGATAATAAGTGGATATTTAAGAAATGATTTTATTAAAGAGATTTTGGCCACTCTGATTCTTTCTTTATGAAAGAGTAATTCATATTTGTACAATATCAAATGAGAAGATAAATTCTGTCCAGTATTTTCCCAAACACATAATTAGGAATATTATTTCAAAAGGATTTTCTTTTCCTTAATGAAAGTTATTTCTCCGCCTCTATTTTATGTCTTTTGTCTTTCCTACAAGATTGGATATTTTTCCTTATTTCTCATAACACCTCTCAAAAGTTAATAATAGCAGCGATCCCACTGAAATTTAACTCTGAAGTAATGCACTATAACTGCAACCAAATATTGACCAGTTTTCTCTATTTTGTGCAACGTTGCCAAGTGGGAAATATAACAGAAACTCTCAAATAATTAATTAACTTACCTTGAAACATTTAAACTAGGTACACCAAAGGATAAAATAAAATCACTTAATGTCAATATTCTGTGAATGCTGTTTATTGATGTCCTGTACTAATTCCATTTTTGTGTAGATAGTTTTAAAGAGGAATATTTTTAGATATTTTTGAAAATCTTCTAAATTCAGAATTATTATTTAAAAATGAAATGCAAATACCTAGATCTTTGATAACAAAGTAATTAAAATGTATGATATTTTGCCTGCAGCGTATAATGAGGGCTTACATTTGATCAACCATAAAAGTTATTTAATCATTTTAACCTTGGAATACTACCCCACAAAACAGGACTTAATGGGAGTTAGCTGAGACGCATTAGGCTATCAAAACATCGAGCTGGCAGTGCAAGAGGGGCCGGAGAACTCAAGCCCGGCTTACCCTGCCCTGATGCTGTGGCAGGTTGCATGGCAACTGACGGTTATGGATTTTGAAGCTATTTTATCCCCATTCAATGAAAAAATGACTTAGCCTGAATGGATTGTAGTAATTTTCAGAATTAACCAGGTATTGAAGGATTATTTGAGCAGACATTTTCTAGGTTTCTGTGTACAATTCAGAAAAATCTGTGTACAAGTCTGGTTCCCAAAATAGCCCTGGTTCCTAGTGGCCCAGTTACATGATCGAGGATGCACACTGGATACCTGCTGGTAGATTTGCTGTAGCCTGTAACCTGGGTCAGAGCTCGGTACTGTCCAGGATTTCAGTGTGGCTTACTAGAAGAGTAATTGTTACTGACCCCATCGCTTCCAGTCCTGATATAAGGCAACACATTTAAAAGTCTTTAAGTCACATTTTATTTTTGCTGTATAGTAACTTTCCATTACCTTGTATTGAGGATCTCCTAATTTTTGCATAAATCAAGGGGAGTTGCTGGTGTGTTAAAACTGCTGTTTTAACAAATGAAGTATATTTTGTCAGTAACACTGTAGATACCACTGAGGACTAGAAAGCGTTTTTCATCTCCACGTTTTGTTTTTCCTTATGTTAGCTGGGAAAGGGGAAGACCGAAACAGCAGAACGGTTGGCTGCAATTAATATTTGAAATATACTTTTAGACAGCTGGCCCGCTAGTGCTGTTCCTGTCAAGGTTTTCTACTTGGCAGAGGATAGGAATTTCTCAAATGCTGTTATGAAGTCAGTTCCACTGGTATCTCTTTGACTCTGTAATTATGGGATGCTTTTCAAAACATTTGATCTTACGTGAAATGTCCTACCATGTAGCTTACCTTCTCTTTTGGTCCCTTGTTAATGGTGATGAACGAAGCTCATTCTACAAGTATAATATACAACTTATTCTATGAGCAACTTAAATGGAAAGTAAACTTGATACCCTGGAAAAATGAAAAATGTCCTTAAATCACAGAGGCTTAAAGCACCTTGAAATAAATCTGCTGAACAAGAAGTAGTAATATGTGCTATCCCATCTTCAAATGTACTGTCAACACCACATCTAAATGGCACTCAGATGGTGGCTAAAATATGCATAATTTAATACTGTGAAATATATGTCTGTAAGTTAATTCCTTGGGGATATGTATTATCTGAAAAAACAGTCTTCACGCTGATGACTATAAAATTCCTACTCTGAAGAATGGGGTGATAACTAGTCATTTTTCAAGCATTATTTGCTTTTGTTTTGAGTCAGAAGTATTTGTTTAAGCATAAACAGAGATCACCAGGCAGACATCCCAGGTTTGATGTGTTTGTACTCTAACCGTCTTTCTTCCTACATTTCTTCTAGACTTTAGCTCCTGATCACTCATTTTATAATCAGCAGACTTGGATAAAATGTAACATAATTAAGATATCTTGGATTGTGTGACACTGCACAAATAAATTCTAAACAGAAGTGGTTATCAAATCACAGCTGTAGCATGAATGAATCCATCTTACAATGTTGTTCATTATTTGACAGGAAGCGTCTGCTCAGCTCTGAGAAGGGCCGCTTCTGTGTGTTTGTTTGTGTTTGCTCTGTTTTGTTGCTTTGTTTTGAAGAGCAAACCAGTTTCCAACTATCAGCATCCTCTGTGCATTAATTTGAAGAGATGGGTTTCAATAAATAATGGCTTGGGCATGGGGCACAACATGTGCCTGCGGCGTGTGTTAGGTCCTCCCCGAAGCAGCGTCCCCCCCTTTATTACACGGGAGATCATCTCGGCCATCAATGTAAGTGAAAAGCACCTGAAAATCACAAATTGCTGTGCTCTCCAGGGGAGGGGCGGGAGGGACAGCTCTGTAGCTTTGCCGTCTCCTTTCCAAAGCCTATGTTGCCATCACCTTACTGGTTGCAGGGCAATATTTTCTCTTGGATTTGAGGAACTTGGCTTTGCCCAGGAAAATGAATGCTCCATGTGGGTGCCTGGGAGAGCGCGCACCGTCTCCTTGTCCCATACAGTTAGGATTTCTGTGCTGCCGGAAGGAGGTGCCTGGCTGCTCCAGCATGAGGGCACCTGTGGGCGCTGGCCTTTCCTGCTTGCCCTGACTCTGGAAGGACCCGTTCGCGGTCAGGTGCGCAGCAGTAGAGACCCAGGCCTTCCCCGCTGTTTGCTTCTCCCACCATGGTTGGGGCAAGGGCCGCAGGGCTCGGGACAGAGGGCAGGGCAGGCGGTCACACGGGGAACTTGGTCCACTAGGGTCTCACGTCACCTAAAATAGCTCTGCCCGCTCTTTAGTCCGTCTCCCAAGGGGGAGCTGGAAATGAGCAACAGCAGCGAGAGCTAAAGGAGCAGACGCTGCTTAGACTTTGTTTCCCGGTTAGTACTCTGCAGACATTTCAGACCCGCGTTGTGACACCTGCCGGGCACCTGCCGTCTGCTGGGCCAGTGTGTGGCAGTGTCCAGAGCAAGGCTGTGCTCAGGTTTGTTGGTGAGACGCGGAGAGCGCAGCGGGGTAGATGAGCACAAAGTCGCGTGTAAGCCCGGAGAAAGGTGTTCGGAGAGATCGTGTGGTGTGGGGCAGCGAGGGCGGGGAGCGGACTCTGAGAGGGCGTTGGCAAGGATGGCACCTGCTAGGAGGAAAAGAGGGGAAGGATGGGTGCAGGGTCACAGCAGCTCCTCGGGCCCCGGCTTGCCAGGAAGTGGGCAGCTCAGTGTCCTGGGCAGCACGAGACTTGTGTGACACGAGAGACCTTCCCCGGGCGAAGTGACCTCCTGCACCCGTCACAGCCAGGGCACCTTGGCACACCTGCTAAGAGCCCTGGCCCACCTGACCTCCCTGTGTCCCCCACATGGCTTGGCCTCCTGGGTATTCCACTGTGAAAAACTTCTTCACCTAGACTCTACCATAACTGCTCGAGGCAGTGCGGCCGAGGTCAGCTTTGAAAAGCAGGGTGCTCCTGCCATCCCCTCCTGTCCTCACTGTGACGACACTGCGTGAGAAGGGTCTCAGGCCCCTCTTTCCATTTATGTCCAGGCCCCAGCTCTTCCCTGTCACCTCTGCACCACGTCCGGACAGGCACAGTGTCAGGCCCCACTCTGTCCTTCGGCACGGTGGGGACTCAAACCACACAGGACTCTGTGCGCACCAAAGCCTCCCCTCCCCCTCCCTCATCCCTCGCTGTCCCTCTCTCCCCCCCTCCCCTCCTCCTCCTTCCCCTCCCCCCTCCCCTCCTTTGTCTCCTCCTTCTGCCCCAGTGTAAGAGTTGGACAACCCAGTTCCAAACCTGCTGAAGACCTTCACGTTGTCAAATTGGTTTTACCTGATGTTAAACCACTAAAAGGTTGGCAGAACTAAAGCTGTGCCGTATACTCTCCCTTTATACTTGCATTCGGATGGCGGTTACCTTCTGCTCCGTGGAGGCGGCGCTAATGAGGTGATATCATGTTAATGTGATAACTGCTACCCTTTGCCAGCCTCCACCCTGGCCAAGGTGAACAGATCCCAGCTTCCCCAGGAAAGAATATTATCCAACTTGGTGGGTGATTCACGCCAGCCAAGTTTAGCTTGCTAGAAAGAAAATAGGTAGGTGGTGTGTTGCAGTTAATTATGGAAGGCTGCAAGATTCCAATGACATATTTACCTCATTTACCTCGATGATATTCTAATATTTATTAGGTCATTTGAGAAACATCTGCAATACTTAGATAAGATGTGCTGTCTCACAAGGGAAAGTGGACTACAATTCAACTCCACAAGGCACCGTGTCCCGCGTGTGAATCCCAGTTCATTTTCCGAATGGGTCACTTCCGTAGTTGTGTGGCTTGGCGGTCAGCACATAATACTCAGGAGGCTCCAGTTGCAGGTTGGTTCCCTCAGAGGTCATTGGCTGTTCTCACAGGGATCTGGGGCTGCAGTGCCATACCTCAGGCAACCTGGTCAAACAGGGGTCAGGATGACAGGTTGCAGTGATCACGGATGGGAGTGTTTGCAAACTCTAATCCAGCACATAATTAAGGGATTAAGTTTTAATCATGATACTCATATTGGAAAGCTAGTCCAAGCACGTTGCCACATTAAATCAGTGTAATTGCCTGTTTATGTGTTTTCTGAACTGATATATTCTGACTCTAAGATTAATAAATTATAGGGAGATGTTTAATTTCGCATGGTGTATATTGGGGGAACATGGTAAATTTTTAATAGAAAATACAAATAAAAGTATTACGTTTGTGCTTGACGCAAATAAGACAAAGTTTAGGATTATTTTGTGTATGAAATAAATTAGAAGCTAAATAGACAACCATGCATATCATGTGTTGTTTCTGTTTTCTTCTACTATGAAAACTTGTTTCTGTTTGGGTTTGTGGAAACAAATGAGAACACCTCTTTTTCCCTTCTCTAGTGAGAGCCAGAGGTGACAAACGTCAGGTGAAAATCAAAATAGCAGCTTTAGTGCACTAAAGTGGTGAGAGGCGTGGGTGCAGATGTGTCGGCCAAGTGGGCCACCTGGGGATGCTTTCAGGGATCGGGGGGATTTGTTCTCGTGACCACAGGAAGCACAGACAACTCCTGGCCACCCTGGGCACAAAGAGGGCCAGGAGGTCCCGGCTGGCTCTCAGTGGAGGAGGATCGGAAGGGGGAAACCCAGACCTTGTCCCCGGCTAGCTAAGCAGAAGTCACTCCTGTTCTCCCAGGGGCAGATGAGCCATGGGGCAGGACGATTGCCAGGCTGGTTTACTGACTGATCCCCTGCCATCGGATATGTGGGATAAGTGGGCCCAGTTCTAGTGATGAATGATTTCACATGCACCACACAGTCTGTGTACTTACTCATGCAAACCGCCCTCCTTTGGTAATCATAGCTTCCCTGTGTGTGTGTGTGTGTGTATGAATGATTTCACATGCACCACACAGTCTGTGTACTTACTCATGCAAACCGCCCTCCTTTGGTAATCATAGCTTCCCTGTGTGTGTGTGTGTGTGTGTGTGTGTGTGTGTGTGTACGCGCATGCACACGTGCACGTGTGCCTGTGTTTATATTTCCATCTTATTGACAGGGAACTGAACCTTCGGCATGCTAAATAAGTTAGGTAATAATAACAGAAGGGAAAACCAAGATGAACAAGTCCAGTGATCAAATACTCTCAACTGTCCTTAAAAGTCAAGGGATTATTCAAACTATTCAAAGCATACACCTGACTCATACAAATTGTCACTACCTGAGCTCGCCACAGTTGACTTCGCTAGCTTCAAGATTATTAACGGTGCCCAAAGCACAAATGTTGGAACCAGTGCACAAAAGTATACAGCAGTGTGCAAAAGTGAAGTCATTGTTTGAAAGCACATTGGAAATACAACTGATTTCATTCGATTTGATGAAGATGCCCCAAGGATTATCCTAAAACAACATAAACATTCCTTACTTGATGTTTTTTGTAGAACTGTGACCTTATATATGTCCCAAAGGTGTTCCTATTGTTTCACTTTTTGTGTTTCTCACATTGGTGATAGCAGAAGAAAGCCACTAAGGGTCCCCTTGATTCCAGTCTCCCATTTAACAGCTATTTCTTATGAAAAAGAAATGTTCATCAAATATTTATCATCTCTCTCTACCCAAACTTCTTGTTCTGCACATCAGGCAGGGTTCTGCTATCAGGGTACTGGATAACATAACATTCGAAATAGGTGATTAGAGAGTGAGGGCGATTAGGATTAGTAAGTAAGGCAGGGCAAGTATGGACTGGCATGTACTAGGAGAAACACCTAATTCTAAGAAGCAGTTTAACATAACTTACTGAGAGTAGCCTTTGTCTAGGGAACATGCAGCGAAGACCTTCACGCTCTGTGTCTACTTTACAAGGTCCTTTCTGTGGGCCTGGGTAGGGGAGACCCGTGCTGTTCAGTTTCTGGCCTTGGGCTGTCACACACTGGGGAATTGTTTGTTACTGGCCCCTTACAGATAAGGGCACAATGCAGGAGCAGGCTGCTTTAACCTTCCCACCGAAGGGAAAGTTGAGCGAGGACTTATTACGGTGAACTTTCTGGCACTAACTCTGATTCCCTGCAAACCATCACTTTCCTGTCACAATCTGATGCATTTAGCAAAAGTAGGGAAGGTAGAGGTACCTCGCCTCAGAGACATTCCAGAAACGAGTCTCTTTCCATTTGAAATAATGCTGTCCTCAAATCCTATGTCCCTGAAGGAAGTTTTAGAGACCAGCCTGGGAAGGGGATATGTAAGCTCCTTGGCCAGAAATGGTCCTGTGGCTCCCTCCTCACAGAAGAGAGGCTGGGAAATGTTGTGTTCTATTGCATTTATTTGTCTAAAAAGGTTGGCAGGGCTCTGATGGCCTAGATTGTACCTAATGAGCCGCAGTTGCAACACACTAGAAGTAACAATTTACTTAGCTGTGGGCTTACTGGGGTTTTTAAGATTGAAACCTGTTTCTTCCACCTCTGTACTCTTAGTAATTGGAGAGTTGTCATAGCGCCTCACAATGACCATCAGATGTGGACAGTTACATAACAGCTCCAGCTATCTCAGTGTGTATCGTGTGTTACCACTGAAAAACAGCTTCCCTGCTGTTGTTCGTTATTTCTTTTACTGTCATAATTGTTCTGCGAGTTGAGGCTTTTAATCCATTTTACAGATGGAGAAACTATAGTCTTAGGGTGTTTGCTGAAGGCCATTCTTTGGCAAATAAGAATTAAATTCCTCAAATATTACATGCATTTGCTATGAGTGGAATTAAGATAAAAAGTAAGACCCAGGCCTTTCTACTTCCATTTAGGACTCTCACTGTGGACATTTCGATGACAGCCCTATGCAATTTAAAATGTAGTTCAGTTTTGCCCATTTTTATGCTGTTCTTAGCGGGGTTGGACGAAGGGTTGCGCTGGTGTCGTGGAGCCAAGATAAGAGCTTCCTAGTCCTGAGGCATCTTACTCCACGGCCCCCAGACTGCACAGGGCAGTTCCGCCAGAGTTTCCAGAAATGCACACCGTGACTTACAATACCTAACACTTGGAGAGAAATGAAGTAGAATGCAGGAAAAACCAGAAATGAAAGTCGGCTAAGAGCGGGTCTGCAACATCACCACTGCTTATTAGGCACAGCGAAGGACACCAACTTCAGCGGACGATGCTGATGATCATTATTTATTTAAAGGATATTTTTAGGAACTTTTTGTAGTTTGATACCTGAAAAAGATACGAAAGTTTAAGCTGTGTGAAACTTTCAAAGTGAAATGGGAAACTATCCCCTCAGGTTTTGGATTTCATCCTGAAACTCAAAACTCAGCCATTTTCGGGCGGTTTACAAAACTGGGCTCCATCTAAGAATTGCACAAGCTTTAAATCTCCGCTAGCCTTTTCATCTGTCACAGGAACTGCGAACTGCGTTTTTTAAAGTCTGCTTAGTGTTGGGTAGATCACATACTTCTGTAGTCAGCTTTAATGGAATTATGTAAGCTATCATTAGAAGCAAGAAGTCCTTTGCCTGTTATTCAGTCTGATCCATTTTTTAATGAAGAAACATTCCTGATAACAGTGAACATACAAAAAACCCAAACAAATACCCCCCCAAAAATCTGTGCGTCAGTTTTTGTAATCTAAGTTATCCTGTTCTTACAAACAACTCAAAAATTTCAGTGGTCTGAAAAACCAAGTTTGATTTTCAATGATGCTGCACCCGAGCTGTGGTTGCAGGAGGGTCTGTCCGTCAGATTCCGTGGAGCAGGGCCTGCGTGGGCTGCGCTGGCACCATGCTGGGCAGAAGGCTGTGGCGACTCGCCTGTTGATGTGAGCACTTCACCTCCACCCACATCTCGTTGGGCAGAGCAAGCCACAGGAACAGCCCCGTTTGAAAGAAGGACAGTTCTCTTCTCGTGTGAGAGGCTGAGAGAACTGCAGCTCGTAGTCTTCTTCAAACTGAGAGCGATGTTATCTTAGTGATCCACTTTATCCTTCGTTTTTTTGAGACAGGGTCTCGATATGTATTCCAGACTGGTCTTGAACTCACTATCTAGCCCAGGTTGGCCTCAAACTTTAGGTGATCCTCCTGCCTCAGCCTCCTGAGTGCTGGGATCATAGGCATGCACCACTGTGCCCAGTGTCAAATTCATTCTCTCAAAACTCCCTAGAAAATAGGTTTCAATTTTAATATTGGAATCCTGCCACAACCTGGAACTGTTTAAAACTACACAGCAGTGTATGTGTGTGTGTGTGTGTGTGTGTGTGTGTGTTTGTGTGTGTGTGTGTCTGTATGTGTGTGTGTTTTAATGGTCAGTGAAACAGACTCCCAAGGCAAAGCTTAGGCCATCCACTTGGTAGATGGGCAATCTTGGGCATTTCCTCACCTTTTCTGTGCCTCGGGTCCCTCACCTGTACATGGCTGTGGGGATGGTAACTAGTTTCTGAGCACAGGCTGAGGCCAGACCCAGCAGCTCGGTGAGCATCTCCTGTGCACTAATAATCATTGCTGTGGTGGAACTCTGCTCCTCTTTCGCCCTCGCCTACGTGGTCCGCCAGACTTTTAAGTTATTCCCTTAGTGTATCAGCAAACTGTGGAGCTGCGAGCTCAAAACAACAAGGAGAGAAATATCTGGGACACAGAGCCCAAAGTGCTTTTCACATGTCTCCCCAGCGGGGAACTCGCTGGAGGGGCATTCTCCACCCCTCTACACTCAGCCTTCTGCCCCCAGGGTCTGAATACAGCAGATCTCATTTCAGAGAACAGCTCATCATTTTTGTTTATCTTAATCAGCTGTTATGGTTGATACATTGTGTCAACTTGAGAAGTTTAGCAGTTTAACAAAGTGACTCAGTTGGGGGCCAGGGTCTTCACCTTGTAAACATCCTGAGCCTGTGCAAGAGCCTGGCAAGGAGCCAGTGTGCTAAACCCACCCAGGAGTGGGTAGCCTGCTTACAATATAAGGGAGAAGAGACTTGCTCTTCTCCCTTTTGCTCTTGTTGCTTTTGCTGTCTTCTGCTGCCTTGGACTATTGCCCCTCACCATGCCACCCTGCCTTGGAGCCAGCTGATTATGGACTGAAACCTTCATAGACTGTGATCCAAGTAAACTTTTCCTACTTTAATTCTGGGTGTCAGGTATTTTGTCTCAGCGAGAGAAAAGTAACCAAGAGATCAATTTACTTCAAATCTGTGGTCTTTCTGATCCACAAGAGAATAATTCCTCCTTCCCTCCCTCCTTCCCTCCCTCCCTCCCTTCCTTCTTTCCTTCTTTCCTTCCTTCCTTCCTTCCTTCCTTCCTTCCTTCCTTCCTTCCTTCCTTCCTGTAATGTGTCCCAAAGGCTATACTCTCAGGGATCATTTCTGTAGTACGTTACCAGAGAAGTTTCTGTGATCATGTAGAGTACCATAATGTGGCCCAAATCCTCCTTTCTGTGAACATCTCTGGCACTCACCTTCTCAGTCGTATCAGAATGTTCACCGTGTGGATGCTGCGGATGTCTTTATAGAATCTGTTGGGGGCCTTTTCTTGTATTTATCTCTTACCCCACTTGAAATTTAAAGTCCTAGAGCAATGGTGGTGATCCTATGACACGAGTGTTGTTTTTCTTTTAGGACAAAAGATGTTAATGTATGAGTTGTTTTTTCTGAACTAAAACCTCAGCGTTTAATTGCAGCATTGGCGCTTTGTGATCAGTAGGTGGGTTTTGCACGGCAGGTTGGCTCTCGTCTCTGAAAGGCTCACCATTGCGTCCTGGAGGATAAGCAGCATGTCTTAGGCTTCATTTTTTTCCTGAGTTAACTTAGCAGTAACAAATATTTGCTAAGTTCTCTGGTAATCAGATTAACTTATAAAGAACAGAGAAGGCTCTCAAAGCAGGATTGATTTGGGGGTGACTGGGGGGAACTTTGAGTTTTAGGCTGAGGAAAGACCTGGACCGTAGAGGGGCTGTGTCAGATGTAACTGAAGCAGAAAGGCTGAGGAGTAAAATGGTGGGGCAGGAAGGATGGAGAAACACCGCCGTGTGCAAGTGGGGACCATGCAGTCACCCCACAAGTGCACAGTCACGCTGTCAGTGAAATCACTGTCAAAGCCCTGGGCTACGGAGGTGAACACAACATCCTGTCCACCGCGGTGTATATTCTGACGGGCCAATACAGCACTCAAGCCGTAGCACCGTCCTTAGAATCTTTGGTGTAGACTGTGGCAAACCCACCTCATGTTAACCTGGAGAAGTCAGTCGTAGTACCCATATCTCTACAAGGAGCCTGGCATGATTCGGCACTCGAATCCCACCACCCTGGCTGCCTGGAGTCAGTCATGAAGTTTGGAGGAATTTTTTGAGCCAGTTTTTAATCACATAGCCACAATTTCAGATCAATTATAGAAACATACCATTAAATAACATTATCATAGGGTAATAACTACCCCAACCTATCACTTCTTAGCTCTGTTACTGCACTTTATTATTGCCTCAGCGATAGGGTGGAAAGACTGTATAGTGAATGATCTGCCAGCCTGCATCGTTTCCCAAGGCGGAGTTCAGAGTCATCACTGTGGCTTCGAATTGGCCATGGTGACAGTGTTTACACTATGAAAATTGGTGAACGCTACCAATTGGGCATTGGCTCATTATTGTGTTCCCTGCCTGGAAGATTGGAGCAAGTGATAACAAAATAATCCAAATTAAACTTAAACGTGTGTCTCATCTGTAGCCACTACAATGTACAGAGCACAAAAATTGAAGAAGGTAGTTTTCCAGTATTTGAAAGTGTTTTCTAGTTCAGTAAAGAAGCTGCACGCGTCACTGTGAGTGAGTGACGTTCTGACCTGTGTCTGCAAGGCCTCACGTGCATCTTACGTGTTAGCCCGAACTGGCAGCTGGTGCCTTAATGAACCACAGGTTGGCTGTGGAGCCCGTGGCTGGGCAGTAATGCGTGAAGCTATTTTGTGAGAATTAACTTGCTATATAGGATTTATAATGAGGGGCCCATGTTATTATATGCTACACATACTGTAATTAATATCAGTACATCAGTGAAATTTATAATAAACACATGCGCACATTGGTATACAGGCATGTTTTTGGCAGAGTGGGGAGCAGCAGGGAAAGCGCAGATCACCTGCAGATTACCTGTGAGAGGGAGAGCTACAGCTCCCCCTGAGGGCGCACTCACTCAGACCTAGTGTTCTGATATTTTTCAAAGTGTGATTTTCAGACGATCTGCTTTGGCCTCTCCAGCAGGGAGTGGGTGTCTAGGACTTCCTGGCTGTTGCCCCAAACCTCCTGATTCAGAGTCTCTGGTGGAGTGAAGGAGCCTGCGATTTTCCTATTCACTGTCGCTGACGCTTGCACGTGCAGCCTCTAATGTGGGAGTGTTTGTTCTTTCCCATATTGTCTCACGGGCAGAGTCGCTAGATTCCCCAACACAGGTTTCCACAGTCTGACACAAGGGACCCTTGGAGAACCGTGGGCAAAGGAGGATGCTGGCAGCACAAAGGAACTGTTCTTTTCTTTATTTGTCTTCCTAGTTATTGTAGGAAAGAAAGCTCGGGATACATCATATTATAAATGCACACATGTATTTTATTTACATACAGAAAAACATGTTCTCATATGTGGTGCATGTGTGTGTGTATGTGTGTGTGCACGCGTGCTCACGTGTGTCTGACCACACTGTATGGGGCCACTAACTCCACCTTCATGACTTTGGGGATCTTCCAACCTTGTGGGGAGATGGTGTGCTCTTCTAATCCAGGGTTTCCTAGGAGGACTATCCTGTGAGATCCTCCTGATGTAGTCAAATCCAAACAGGAAAAGAGAGCATACAGCCGCTCGCATGCTGTCTCACAGGTCTCCAGGAATCAGTGCTCTCCCGGGTCTGCCGCCTCACTCCTGCACAGCCATCAACTTCCAAAGGATTTTCAAGGACTTGGCACAACAGGGAAGTCACTTACGGCAGAAAACTCCTCCCTGCCCTTCGGAGGCTCCTGTTACAACGGATTAATCATCAAAGTGGCGGTTCTGTCAGATGCTCCGAGGGTGAAATCGCACACTTCCCCACTGGAGTGTGGGGCCGGAGACAAACTGTGAGCAACTTTCAGGCCGGCAGAGCAGGAAGTGCCGAGACATTTAAAGGGAAGCTGCCTCTGCCCCAGCACCTGCGCAGAGTTGCTGAAAGATATCCTCCACGCATGTCTTTCAGTGTTCCCTGCTGATAGGTCAACAGTTACTACGTGACTCCCCTGCTAAAAATCTGCCTGGAGCTTCTGGGATCATCTTCATCCAGGAGGAAGCACTGAGTCAGAGAGAGGCGCAGAGATGAGCCGGAAGGCAGGACATCTCCTTTTTTTGTGCCTGTTTGTAGCGTACCCAACCTTCAGGATGAAATCACATCCTCAACGGGTCGCAGGGTTTCTCTCCCCATCCGAGAGGGCAGTCTCCCCTTCCTGTGCTCTGTGGGACTCGGTGGGGCCCTCTTCTCACCGATACTCATTTCCTCAGCTACTTCTCCTCTTTCAGAGTCTTTTCCTTTCACTGACTCTTTAGTGCTTCAAGGAGAGAGATCTTAATATGGCTTTTCCATGGCTTTTGTGATATTAAACACTTAGGAGGTACTTAATAAATTCTAGTTGGTTGTTAAATAAAATAGGAAGATACTGTGCTTGGGCTTTGGTGATGTCTTCTTATATTTTAAAACATAATATGCCCGAGAGCTACTGCTTCAGTGATCAAGTATTTACTGTCCTTAGTACAGGAACAGAATTAAAATCAATAGTATATGAAAGCGAAGGGAAACTAGATGCATTAAGTCCCATGGTGCACCACGTGGCCCTTGGTGTCTGCTGCACCGTCACCCCTGCACATCCGTGTTGAGTATCCAAATTACAGCTGAGGGAGCTGGTTCGGAAGTGGTGAGCAGGGGCCCCACCTCCAGGTTAGGAAGTGGCTGGGCTGAGCCTTGGACCCAAATCATTTGACTCGTGGTTCTGTATTCTTCACCACAGTACCCACTGCCTGGAGACTGAGCTCTGGTCTTTCACAGGAAGATGCTTCGTGAGCTTGAGTGAGTCCTCCAACTCACCAAATGGCTCTTATGTCATCCATCAAATGAAGCACATGGGATCCCCAGATGTAGTCTTCTGTAGTATGGGATCGTGGGTCGTGTGCTGTGCAGTCTTGCTCACAGCCGTCCTGGCAGCTCCTGAGCTAAGCAAGGGTCTCCTTCCTTGGCTGCAGTTGGTGCCACCTGGTGGCCCGTGGACATCCAGTGATGACCCTGGGTGTGGTGGTTTGAGAGAACATGGGGTAGGGGGCAGTAGTCACAGGCGTCTTTGCTTAGCTGACACCAGTTTCCTGTGCCTGATGCACCAAAGAACCCTGGGAGGATCACCTAAAAAAGGAGAGCTTTAGTGAGTGTCCTTCCTCAGACTGTGGTTGTTTGCAGAAGGGAAACCATTCACCTGTGAGATGGTTCCTGAGGTTACGTAACCTTCCAGCACACCATGGCAAGGCTTATCTGTGCTTGCAGACCTGTACTAAAAATCAAGTGATCTAATGTTTTGGCAAAGAGCCTCTTGCAAATTAAAGCACTAGTAGAATGCAAAGGATTACTGTAAGTTGCTAATTCCTTTAGACAAAACCGACCAATGTTAATAATAAATAAACACATGATGCATTTCTTCTCATTTTAAACTCGTATGTTCCCATTACGCTTTATCCTTGCCCCGATTCCGTCTTCAAAACAACCCTTCAGAACCAAGCAGAATGAACCCTGGTTCAGAATTCTTTGACAGTTCATTCCTCTCAATCCCCATCACTTACCGTCCAAGTCTTATTTGGCTACATTTTTGTAGCTCCCCTCTTTTGCATAATTTCCTTAAGTAGATTCCAGCACAACCTCTTGTGATAAGTAAACCCAGCTGTAGCAAGATGATTTAGGAAGGTCACCTGTTCAATAAATATTGTATCTGGGTCTCTAACTCAAAGTCTACTCGATCCGAGCACTTTACTCTTCTCTCACTGCTTCCTTTGTCTAAAATTCTTGGCTCTGCATTCTCTTGCCCCTAACTATTTTCCCAACCCCAGCACTGGGGAGACTGAATCAGAAGGATCTCTGCAAATTGGAGGCCAGCCTGGGCAACACAGTGAGTTCTAAGCCAGCCTAAACCATACAGCAAGACTGTGTCTCAACAACAACAACAAAAAGCAAAAGCAAAAGCAAAAATAGAAAAACCAAGACTCCAAGACTTAGGTCCCGATTTCCTTACATGAATGTTGAAACATGATGAATTGCCTAGTTATCTAAATATTTAATCACAAGTTTAAAGAGTTTTCAGGATTATTAATTACTAGCATTCACTACTATTTTATGATTAATTTATGAGTAATTTAGTGCTATTAATTCCTAATCATCTCCGGGGTGTGTTGCGTGGCACATGTGCCTCTGGTGTGTTTGCATCAAAACCTTGGAGCTGAAGCTTTGGCGCAGTCATGAAAGAAGACGTCGTCCAGTCGCTGCAAAGAGCACCTTTGCGGAGCTGGCTGCTGCCAGAACAGTGGCCCAGAGAAACACCAGTCAGCACCAGGAAAGGTAGGGATGGTGGCTTCCGTTTGTAACAAAGAGGGGCTTTTGTGCAAAAGAAGATTAAAAAAAGAAACCCTGGAAAGACAACAGCAGCACTGAGACCTGAGGTAGGATTTTCCTCCTTAGCACCCAGGCAGGCAGAAAGCCAGCAGGATCCTCTCTTCCCCATGAGACACCGGCCCAGAGGGACAGGCTGGGCCAGGTCATCTTCCAAAGCAGGGGCCTAGCCCTGGGTGAGGGGTGGAATCCCGCCGCACACCTCTGTAGTAGCTGTGCCTTATACTTCACTGTCAAATCACCTTCATAAAGAGAAAAGGTAACATGTTAAGTAGAACAACTTGAAAAATGGGAACAAGGATGCATTTTGCGTCTCTTTCCACTGTAACTGGTTATAATTGTTGTAGTTAGGTGCCTGTTTATTTCACTCCTTTAAAACATAAGATGTAGAGCAAGAGCAGTAGTGCTCTCTCATCCGTGCCATCTCAGGCCCTCTCCTTGTGAACAGTGGGTCATCAGCGGGTGTCACCTTTAAATAACTTCCTCAGAGGCTCTCGGTGCAGCAAGAGCGCCGGCTTCCTCTGCCCTGCTCTGCCGCCCAGGACACTCAGCAGGGTGGGTGTGAGGTGACCTGCGCTCCCAGGCCTCTGGCCTTGCTGTTTAGTTTGGTCACCACCTCCCTGGTTGCTCTTTCACATGTGACGAGTGTCAGGGCTGAACCCA
Organism: Chinchilla lanigera; assembly: GCF_000276665.1. NCBI lineage: Eukaryota > Metazoa > Chordata > Mammalia > Rodentia > Chinchillidae > Chinchilla > Chinchilla lanigera. Next base: position 29,202,772 of record NW_004955417.1, read on the forward strand.
GATGGCGAGAATCTGAAATGCACATCAGACTTCAAGGATCTAAAGCTATACATTACATATAATTAAAATGTTAGTATAAATTATGAGTTGACAATGTTTTAGAGTAGGTTCAATAAAATATTTTATTATTTTACTTTTTTGTTTCATTCTGATGGGCCTATTAAAAGTGCGAATTGTATATATGGCTACCGCTGTACAACCATAGATGGATGTTACCAGACCTTTGCAAGGCCTAGTGTTTCTCTTTGGTCATGGTCTCT
>NW_004955417.1:29203163-29213674 GCF_000276665.1 Chinchilla lanigera
TCTCTCTTTCTCTACTCCCCTTGATGCTTGTTAAAGAATTTTAAAAATTCTTTTCTATCAGAATATTTTCTTGGCCAGCTCTAGATTCCCCCTTTTGCTGGACCCAGTAGTTGCACTGGGTCGGCATTTCTGCCCACAGCTTACTTGCATTTCTCCGGCCTGGTCCTTGGTTTGCTCAAGTCGGATTTCCCTGTCTGCTTTCCCCTGCATGCGCCTTGCCCTCTCTTTACACACCTTTTTCTCTGGGAGAGCTTCTGGGGTTTGGGTCCACAGAACGGAATTGATTTTCTGCAGTGAAATTCTGTCGTCTAGCTCCGAAGAAATACTCTGCTCGACACTTTCCTTATAATTATTCTTTTGGTGTTTTCCAGTGATTTTTGTACATCAGTTTGTGCTTCCCCTGACTTTTTTCGTTTGTCACATACTTCGTGTCTTCCTGTGTTTTTGTTGATGTTGGGAGTTATTCTCCGTGCTGCGTATCACAGATCTCCGTGGAATGCGCGCACCCCCTCCAAGTCAGATGACGCAGTCATTCTCCTCTTCTTCAGTGACCGTCGCCATGCTGCCTCAGTGTGTGTGTGCTTGAAGGGGGAGGGAGAACCGCCCAGCACTGGCACAGGGAAAGAGCAAGGCAGCTGCTTTCCATCGATCAGGGTGCATCTGAGTGCCAGGGGCACTATTCACAGATGCCCAAGGCGGGGTCCCAGAGGGGACCCACAGTCACCCTGCCCTGCCTCGAACTCTCTCATCTGCCTCTCAGAAGGGGTGTGATCCTCTGTGGATCAGCAGCAGGACAGTGGAGGCCAAGTTCGGAGCCCACTTCCCAGGGTTCCCCAGGGCTCTGTGTGGTTGTGCTGTGCCAGGAGTGTAAATCTCTCCACGCATCACCGCCCCAAGCAGCTTCCTTGTCTGGTTTTAACTAAAATAGGGATGGGTAGATGACCTACCATAAAGGCAAAGGTCCTTATCAACAGAGGAGGGAGGCCGTGCTGTGGTGTGTTCAGATGTGGGTGCTCAGTATCCCAAGATGCAGACGGGGGAGATAGTTTTCAAGAAAGAGTGGAATAAAATTATAGATTTTAAGTATACGTATTTCCTGAATTCCTTACTTGTGCGGCCATCTGTTGCTTTATTCAGTACAGTTTCGTTGCCCTTTCAGCCGTCAAAATTCCAGGAAAGATTCTCACAGTGGGCAGTTCTGACTTGGATGTTACATTTTTTTGTTTGTTTGTTTTTGTGTAAGTATACCATCAGAATTATTTAGAGAGGTTAAAGTATTGTTACCAGACAGGTGTTATTTTCTTTTTTTATTGTTGGCTTCTAAGCTGTATAACTGCAGTACTGAGCATCCTACACACAGTGAAATCTGCCTTCTCCCTCCAGGGAGAAAACTGTGGGGAACCAGATGTTAAAATCCAAATCAGCAATGACAAAGAGGAAGATTAGAGTGTGTATTGTATAGAGGTGTGATTCAGCAAAGAGCATTTAGTCCCAGAACTGTGTTGAGCTCCTTGGTCCCGCAAAGGAGCATTCATGACGCTGTATGTGTGGGCTCTGCCCGGTACACACACTGGTCGAGCAGCTCAGAGTTTCCATCTCTGCCGTGATGACTTTATAATCTGTTTCCCTGAGCAAACAGTCGCCTCACCTCCTCAGCACCCGATGGCTGGTCCAGGTGGTTGGTGCCACAGGATGTAAGAAAAGGCTGCCTACCGTGGACTTTGGGGAACCTCCTGAGGAAGAAATGGCCAGGTGTTTCAGACATAGATAAGCCAAGGATGGGCATTTCGGGCGAGAACTGGAAGCAGGAATGCAGTAGAATATTGAGGACACTTTGCAAAGTAGAGGGGAGATGTGTAAAAGAAATGCGACAGCTTTAGTGACACAAGTACGTAGGGATTGGTGGAGCCAGTCACAGGGACTAACGTGTGGGCCATAAATCTCCACAAATGCCAGGTTTCCTGGTAAAGTGATCCCAGGTCAGGGGACTGAGGCTTTAAAATGTTCACTATCAAAGTTTCCTAATTCCTGGAATTTTGGTTGACCATTTTTTCTCCTAAGAACAGCTGAAAAGGAAGCAGTGTAGCATGGGCTCTCCCAGGATGTTGTGTAAATATTGATGCATGTCATTCCTGCAACTCGAAGATCTTTTTTGAGAGTTACAAAAAATAAAAATAAAATTGTATTCCTGTTTATCCAACCAAATCGTTTTGCCCTATTCTCTTAGCTAAAGACCTTGAAAAATTAGGCCAACTATGAATAAATCAAACCTTAACTACTTAGTGACTAGAGGCATAAGCTATCCTCATGATCTGGAGATTTGCCCACATTACCAACAACTGTAGTGCTTACCGCATTGCTTTGTGGTGCTTAGGTGAAAAGAAGGTGCTAAACCAGAAACAGCTAACCACAGTTCCATAAGTTGGTGCTTTAAGAAGTGTACTGCCACATGCTGTGGGAACACCGCGTAGGAGGTGACGGACTTGTCTAGAGGTTTCAGAAAGTTTCCTAGAGCGGTGGAGGTTACCAGACAGTGGACAGCAAACTAGAAGTTCAGCCACAGAAAAAGAAAGGCGGCTCTCCAGGTAAAGAAAGCATCAGGACAGAAAAAGTAAGGAACCCAGAAAGGCCCTGGTGCACAAGCGCAAACAAGGAAACACAAGCAGTTCTGTGAGGCGTTAGAGTCACTGGAAGGTTCAAGGAGATGGGGTGGAAAGACCGGATGGTGCAGAGTTGCTAAACAGTGATGGAGCAATTATGTAAAATGCTTTTCAAACAAGTTGCAATAATATTTATCTTAGGAAAGGATCATGGTTTTATATAAAATACCAATCATAAGTTCCGGGTTGGCTAAAAGTGTGCTCTATCTATTGCACGTAGCACCTTGACTCTCGCTGGGTGGAAGCTCCCAGATGTTGTATCAGCCACAGCAGCAGATCACTTGAAGATCTCAGTGAGGAAAGCAGCGAAAGCTATCTGCTTGCTAAGTTAGACCAAGCGCTGTGCGGGGTCTTCACCCGGGGCACACACGTGGCGTGGAGCTGCCTGTGTCGCAGAGGGAAGGAGCCTGGGGGAGAGTGCAAGCTGGAGTTGCCCATAGGAATCCGGACGCGTCACTCACGCGCACGTGCAGCTCTCCTCGGCCAGAGCAGTTCCGGGGCAGCTGCCCACCAGGCAGGAAAGCAGGTTAGTGTCCTCCCAGAGAGACAGGAAATTCTGTAGCCCCCAGAGTGCTTTGCATTCCGAGTCACCAAATCACATGCGACAAACCTCCCAAAGTTTGGAACTTCTTGAATAATTCATACAGATTTTGTATTTAAATCAAGTCTTCAAATTAAGTTCCCTCCTGTGTTGTTTTACAGCAGAGACAGTTCTGCTACTAAATAGACATGTCCTTAAAATCCCTGAAAGTTCGTAAAGCAACTCCTTTCTCCACCTACCTCTGCTAATGTTCAGGAAACAGCTGTGTACCAAGACACAGCCTAGACGCTTTCAAACGAATGATCTCACTTAACGTGCAGAGCTCTGAGATGTGTGTTCAGTCACAACGCTGGGAATTTTGTTGTCTGTCCGAGAACAAATGGTTAGGCAGTGAATTCAGATTATTTTTAGGAGGACTACAAAACCATAGGTATACCTGATGTACTCATGGAATTTTTAAATTAGATTTGAGTGTCATGCTTGAAAGTGAATGCTTGCAGGAATTACTTATTGACATCACTTTTGCTTCTACATTTAATTGTCACACGGCATATCTCTGGAAGTTCAGTTCCTCATTGCTCAACAGAACACAGAAAAGCAGGGATGCAATTTACCAAGTACAAATTGAATTGTTTCTGATGTTCTTGACACTGTATAACACTTAATTTCTTCTTGCATATCAGTATTGTGTATAGGAATTTTAGGAAATCATCCCTTCCTTCGTGTTTCCCTACATGGTTCCCACGTATTAAAACTGTGATGATGAATCTAGTTTGCTAAGATGACTGTAAATGTTTAGTAGCACCTACACTGCAATCCACACAAATTTATCTACAATTTCCCTTGAAGAGTTTAAACCAGTGACTTTCACCCAGTGGACTCAGAACTTGACTCTGTGTCCTCCACACTTCTGTCCCATACTTTGTGTGGTGCCAGTGTCCCTCCTGGTTACCGCAGCCTCATCTCCTCTTTCCAGCCTCTGTCTCCTTGTCGGCAGACACTTTGTTATTCACCAAGGGAGACTCTCCATTGCTGTTGCTTGCATGCGTGTACACGGGCACATGGGTATTTGAGAAGGGCTTGTGTCCCCCCCCCCAGGGTGTCACTCGTCACTGTCTTCGTTTGCTCACCTACTGGCTTCTGCAGTTAAACACGAGAAACACGTGTAGTATCCCAGGCGCGGCACTGGGCTTGAGGAGCAGAGCAGCTGTCAAGACCACCACGACAGAGTTCAAAGGAAGAGGCGAAGATTGCCAAGTTCGCTGTGACCCTCTACATGGTCTTCGTGGTGCTCTGGCTTATGCACGAGGAACACGGGAAGGAGCTGGTCTGATGCCGAGAGAGGGGCTCACACCGTCGTCCTCTCCCTACAGGGACTCTCACCTCCTTTGGGAACTGCAGGCTGTCTCTGCCTTCAGCCCTAGGATGCCAGTCGCCTCTCTTCATCCATCCAGCCCTGTGGACCAGGTTGTGTGCACAAAGCCTGGAATTCAGCTCCTGCTCCAGCCAGGGTCGCTGCGGAGGGTCAAGGCTTGCCGAAGCCCGGCGGCCAGGATGCCCTGCTCAGAGCAGACTGCTGCGTTCCCGATGTCTTAACTCTCTTAATGGTTCCTCTGGACACGACTTGAATGCTCGCTTTAGTGGCCGGCGCACTTGAGCACACACAGTAGATGCTAACGGCCTGATGCGCGCTGCAGAGGCAAGCGCCTCGTTCTTTGCAGAACTCAAAGCGACACCTAAACTTTTTTTTCCTCTTTCCCTGGCTACAGAAGGAATGCTGCCTGAATGAGTAATGATTAGAAAGCGTTTGGCACTGTATTACCATAGGTGACAGCTCCGCGGAGATAGGCAGGTAATGTTAAGAGGCAGGGATAAGAGGCTATGACATTATGTCTGGAGGGTTAAGGACTCACAGTCAAAGCCTGAACTGCTATTACTGGATCAATACTTCTCAGTTCAACACTTATCTTGACTACTGGTTAGAGGCTTTTGTAGATATGAACGCTGCGAGAGCAAAATAAAACTGAAAAAAAATGATTGTTGCTGTTCACTTACATGTGGATTGCGGAAGTTATTTAGGCTTTGGATCCACTGTTCCTTTTTCAGGGGCAAACTCCAGTGACCTGAAAGCAGGCTAAGAACCAGCAAGTTATGAATTGCGGTGGTGCTGGCCCCCGTCCTAACCCTTAGTTTCTCGGGAAGAAAGGGAAAGCGCAGATCCTTTCCTGCTTCGTGCCAAATCCTGCTTGGATTTCTTTGTACCCGACTATACTGCTTCCTCCACTTTCTGAGACTATGTTTGCCCAGCTTGGTCACACTGTGGGAAGTGAAACTCTTGAAAGGCTCAGGGAGGCAGAGGGCTGCAATCTGTTCGCAGTCTGAATAAGTAGCACAAGAGGTGCTGCATCAGATTGAGAAGGAGCAGTGAGCAGTCTGAGTTTGGTCACAAAACCTGGGGCTCTCACGTCCTCCTGGGTTTAAGACCTATCCCATAAGAAGTAACGGAAGGGTAGAGCTGAGCATGTTTGAATTTGCTGGTAAGTTGTGTAGTGTCATTACTCTAGGAAGAAGGGTGATGCTGGGAGAGGAGTGATCTCCAGACTCTCGGGACTGGGGATGAGGGAGAGTCGCTCGTGAAACCCACAGGACTTGTCAAGACAGTCTCCAGACTTCTGCAGCATAACGTCCAGATTCTTTCTGAGATTGAATGTTTACAGCACGATGACAAATCACTTTGAAAATCAAAAGAAAGAGATGCCATCTGAAGAGCTGTTGCAGCTGATAAGAACTGGCTCCCTACCCCAAGATGTCTGTCTGCTGCTTACATCTCCCCGCAGTTTACTGGACAGCAGTGTCGGCGGCACAGTCAGGCGCGGGCTGGGGGACCCAGGGCTGCGACCTGGGACTAACAAGGTCTCCCGGATGAACTTCGTGGAGTTGGGTGTTTGGGGCAGCCTGTGACAAAACGATAGGAGAGGGTTTAGTTCCTTTCCTAAAGTTCTGAAGTTAATCCCCGCTCTACAGTGTAATTTAATGTTTTCTGCCTACAACAAAAATAGCAGCTGTCCCCCTATTTGAAATAGCATTCACATGATCACTACATATTCATATTCCTATGCATACGTTATCACTTAAAAGGCTTTCTAATTACAACAACAAGACAAAAACTTCTTGGATTCTTTCCAGACTCACTAAATGATAAAATAAGCTTGTACTCTCTCCTTCTTAATCTCCTTAAAGCACCTTGGAGCCTCATCTCTGAAACACATGCGAGTGAATGTGAAAATGCCATTTAGAGATGCAGGTGTGACATTTGATAAGAAACTTCTGGATTAAATATGTTCTGCTAATGAGGATCCCAGCCACCCCCATCAGGGCTAACTATTGGCTGGATTGTGTGTGAGCTGATAACATTCCACATGCGAACATTCAAATTCATTATTAATAAACAGCCCAAGTCTCTATCAGGAAAGTCGGGATCCTCTCGCGTGAGGGATGTTGCTTCTCATTAGCAGAAGACATCAAATCTTCCAGAATTTAGCAATTTCATTTTTGGAACCAATTTCTAACAGTGTATTAATGGTGCATTGAAAATCTGAACAAAGCCTCCGTACTTTTTATTCATTTTGTAAATTACAGTAATCTAGGGAGGTCTGACTAAGCTACTGGAGCAATGGGCGGTAAAGACATTGGACGGGAGCATTGCAGTTCTAATGATTCTTTTATGATTAAACGTTTACGGAGAAAAAAATTCATCCTGGGAGAGGGAAATTAACTTTCAGCTTGCGTGTTCATTATCTTTGATACCAAAATGGAATGCAGTTTCTTGTTTCTTAAAAGTTTGAATCTTTTATTTTTAATTTATACATATTAAAGGGAGCCAAGTAAGACAGACCAGAACATAAAAGGGTAAGCCTATGGAATGTGCAGGAACATTCTTCAGGAAATATTTTAAACTCGCACTTCTACGTTGGGCCTGCCATTCAGATTAAATGATTGGAAAATATGGGAATTTGTTCAAGAGAAGAATCTGTTCCGAGATAATGAGTATCTAACAGATACGGTAATATATGCAGAAGCACTTGCCCTGCTGATAGGCTCTCTGCAGTGGATAGGTCGATGCCTGGGGTGCCCCCGTGAACTCTGCTCTAACGGATGAGGACTGTGCTTCTTATCCACCTTGTTAAATGAAGTGTTCTGTTCAGTTGCACCCTAGTTAACTGTGCAGCTCCTTCCTATGCACAGTTTGGAGGGGTCTGACAGCTCTGTTAGAAACAACGCCACATTTCTGGCAAAGGCAGTAACTGAGCACATCTCTGTCACCTTCAGCACTTCCGCACAGGTTACCCCAAAATGTGATACTGAAATGTCTGGAAATTCCATATGCAACCAGGAGTTGCTTCTCTTGCAACATGCACGGCTGCAGCTCCTACTCCTAGTAGCTCCTGGTGTGTGAACACACACATGGACAGGTGAGCGTCGCAGTGGATCAGTGTGAAGTCACACTCACGCAGGTGAGGAGCAGACCACTGGAACTGCCAGACACCTGGTCTGCTGTCAACATCAGTAGCATTGTTCCCGTTTTAGTGGATGAGTTAAGGAGCCGAAAAGTCACTTGAGGGGGTTAAATTCTGTGGAGTGTTGAACACGTCTTTCCTGAGAAGCCCCCTTACCTGACTGAGTGTCCCTCACTGTTGCCCCTCAGAAAGCCTCTGATTTCTACTCTGTCTTGTGATCACAGAAGAAGAACAAATGTACTGGAGCTCTGCTGCCATAAAGCTCAGCAATTGTACGACATTTTGCAGCTGCAGGGACAAGGCAGCAGTCACCGTTCGCCCAGAGAAGCAAAGCCAGACAGTGCCGCCACCTGCGTGAGGAGGACCGAAGTTACCCCGCAAGCTCTGCGCACCCTCCATGGGGTCAGCCGTGGTCACCAGCATGCTTTTCCCTCTAGTGTCCTCCCTGGCCAGCACAGCTGCACCTCACGTGTTTAATGACCATTTAAAATTAAGACATTCAAATAAATGCGAAAGGAAGCTAGCTCAAATGTTTTTTAAACTAGAATTGTAGTAGCGATGACTTATTTTCTCCGTTCTGGAGAAATAGACTTACATCCACATTCCAGCCATATTACTCAGCTGGAACATGAAATCACATTTATGAGTAGCTTCACAAATGTTTGCAAGTGGAGAACCCTATCAAGGAGATTCCCAGGGAGTCGTGGGAGCACTGCTCGCCCCCTGTACAGGTGAAGCACATCGAGCTGTCTGAAACGGTGTGGAGCCGCTGCCTGCAGAGAAGCAGTGTCTGGCAGGAGGAACACTGGAGGTGTGAAGCTCCCCATCCCCGGGCTTCTGGAAGGCTGTGTCTCGGGACTTCCCAGGTTTTACATCTGCACCTGCTCAGGGCGAGTGTAGACAGGGTGAGTGTAGACAGGGCAGGGTGGGTGAGTCTGCAAGCTCTTGTCTCCTGATTCTAAAACTCTGATGAATGAGAGATTTTAGTTGATGAGAAACTGTTGCTTGATGCTTTCCTTGAGGATCTCTACCTGGTAAACATGTGGACCCTGCTATTTGAGTTTTGAGGATCAGGAGCTGAGATCAGCAAGGAGCAGCCATACAGTCCCGGGGGCGGGGATCTGTGGACAGTTCATTACCTGTTCAATGAGAGGGTAGCACAGTGCTTTATCAGCATGGGACTTCTACTTCACATATTTGCAAAGATATCCCTTCAGGATTTGTAATTTATTGCTGACTGAAAAAATGAACAGAAAATACATTGTCAACAGTATTTTATGAAAATATGAAATTGCTTTTATTTCTAAAAGATATATTTAGTTTTCATTTTTATTGACACATAACAATTGTTGTAGTTTGGGGTTTTGCAAGAGGAACAATACAATAGAGGACACATATTTTATAAGATTATTTTATAATAGTCACCCAAAGAATCATATACAAAGAGAGTACAGGAGATCTGTCCACACACTAAGGACCAAAGAATCCACATGAGGGCTTGGATCCCACAGTAATGTCTGCATGAGTCAGGTGAAGACCTAGAGCCCATAACAGTAACCCCTACGAGTCCACCTGGAGGCCATGAGCCCACGCAAAGGCCTGTTTCCCTGATCTGCACTGGGAAGGCCCAAAGGTCTCTGGCAGAAGCTAGAAAGTCTGTGCAAGCGGGATGAAGGATCTGTGCCAGCAGGCTGAGGGATCTGCACTGGAGTCAGGAAGCGATGCTCAGAGTAGGAACCAGAGCTCACCTGAAAGGTACCACAGCCATTCTCAGTGACAATGAGGGCCCGAGCTCCTCTTTCAGTGAGAACAGCCGAGTTCATCAGGAAAGCCAGCATGACAAGGTCCTCCAGCAGAATAGCCCAAGAAAACCAACAGCTTCTTAATGGCTTCTAACAATTTCCCCAACAGCTTCTAAACTTCTTCCTCTCCTCTGCCTCTTATGCTGTTGGCAACAATCCTCAGGTGGGTCTCCCACACCCAGGGCCATGCTGGTTCAGTTCAGCTGGGTGTTACAAGTTGACCACCAGTTGTCCATCCATCACAACAATTACACACATTTACAGGGTACAGTGTAATAATGTGTCTACACAATGTACAATGACCAGATCATGATAATCAGCACATGAATCACTTCAAACATTTTTGTATCAGAAGCCTCAAAATCCTCTCTACTGTTTTGAAATATACATAAAATCAGTGCTACCCTACAGTGCTATAGAGCATTCAAAGATACGATTTCCAGCGTGAGTACCTTCTTAGACAGCCCATGGTCCTACACGGAGTTATGGTGGCCTACATGTCTGATGATGCGAAAAGTGCCCTTTCTGATGTTCCGTATGACTCAAAAACCAGAATCTCTCAGTCTCTAAGGAGGGGGTCACACCGAGGCAAAGTGGTCTTGAGCTGTTTGTTTGTCCTTTGTCAAAATCTCTCACCACTGGCTCTACAAAGCCCCAGGTCACTGACCCTTGATCTGCACCGCCCACTCTGCTGCCGACCCTCAGTGACCGTGGTGCCAGCCAGGGTCCTTTTTGGGTCTGTCTCCTCTCAGCCTGTAAGGAGCACAGTGCTCTCTCCCTGTGGCCATGAGAGCTTTAGACGGTGCACTTCTGGGGCTGTTTGGACAAAAGTTATCACTGATCCTCCAAGGGTAACTGTGCTAATTTTCCTTTGTAAAGTTTTAAAAAATTATTAGTCTGTGTTTGCAGGACAGAATGATCGCATTCATCGCGAGGGGTTGGTCCGTGTGTAATGCGTCCTCACTCTTTGTGCGATCCTGTGCTCCTCCCC
>NW_004955417.1:29213858-29300677 GCF_000276665.1 Chinchilla lanigera
GTTGGTCCGTGTGTAATGCGTCCTCACTCTTTGTGCGATCCTGTGCTCCTCCTCTCCCTCCAGCTCTTGGACCCCTTCTCCTTTGCAAAAGCACTACCCCTGTTTCCTGTTATTTACCTTTTATTTTGCTATTTAAATTATTTATACTTTGAGTTTCTCATAGAGGAGAAACCATGGGATAGTTAAGGTGCCGTGTTGATTTATTTTACTTAATAATATGGTCCCAGAAGTTGCTTTTAGACAGCTAATCTACCACTGATTTTTTTAAAATACAGGATGCATTGTATTTTACAGTATATTTTTTAAGATTTGATAAAGTTGTTTTGTCATTTTTTAGTTTCTAAAGGTTTCTGACTTCGACCTGCTGTATATACACAACAGCTCCACTTTTATAATTTTATTTCAAACCCAGTCCTTCTCTAATAGAACAGTAATTTTCTTTTTTTTCTTTTTTTTGCGGGGGGTGGTGGACAGGGTCTTGCTGTGTAGTTCAGGCTGGCCTTGAGCTCACTTTGTAGCCCAGGCTGGTCTTGAACTCACAACGATCCTCCTGCTTCAGGCTCCCAAGTCCTGGGATTACAGGCATGTGCCACAACACCCTGCTAGAACAATAATTTTCAAAGGTCCTATTTAGGACAGAGTGTAAGAATGTGTATAAATATCGATTATTTTTTAGAATATTTTTAATTAACATAATGTTTTAGGAAGAGCTTTCTGAAGTACATGGAGCTGAAGTCCCAGAAGAATTCCTAAGATCCAGAGCCACATTTTAAGCTGAATGAGTAACAGTCTTATCTTAAATATACATCTGAGTCATTCTTAAGTCATGCAAATCTCATCATAGGTAGAAATGTGAATTTTGAGCTGTGTTGGCCGGAATTAGGCATTTTGCCGTTCTGTGTGTTCAGGGTCCACACTGCATTTCTGAGCTGTGTCTTCCCAGAGTGGACTGCAGGAGGCACTGCTGGGAGAAGCCCCCTCCAGGGACCCTCAGGGAAGGCAAGCTGGTCCCTCACTCATTTTCCTTTCAAAGCTGTGACATCTCTGTAAGTTCCTGGAACAATAATTATTCTAGGGGCTCTCTCAACTTACGAGCAAAAGTAATGTTGTAATGGATAGATTATTCAACATTAATTGTCACTTTAATTTTTTATTGCTACACTGTTTTAATAGCAAAACATCTACCTATCTTTAAGCAGTCATGTTTTTCTCATCTGGTGAAATTTGTGATGTGCCGTCACAGTTGATATTGTAATGAACCAAAATAGAAGTCAGATTTCATTTTAGATGCCAAAGTACCTGTGAATGACAGTGGCATCTCATAGAGGTAGAGACCACTGAGGGACCTGAACCAGAGCAAAGGACACCTCTGTAGCCTCCTGGTGTGTCCTGCTCTGTAGACCCTGAGAACTTGCAGCCAATTTGAGAGCCACCTTAGTGTAAATGGCATCAACCTGGAGCCTCTGGGATGGGACATCTCCAGACTGTTCAGTGTCCTGCCTTCACAGCAGCCCCCAAGGAACACTGCTCTCCCAAGGAGCCAGCTTGGCATCCTTCAGAAAGTGAGCCGATAAATAAATATGTTTTCCAATAGTTAGAACACAGGATGAGCAGTTGCCATTTATTAATTTCTTTCATTTCTTCCACACGGCGGAATACAACACCCAGCATATTGATAATTGTTCAGACAAACCCATGAGTCCTATTATCACTACAGCTCAGAGACCTGAGCAGCAGGGTAGGAAATTAATAAACACTTGAGGATTTATTGATGCTTGGCTTATTTATTGGATTTGCCAATGATTGGCTACAAATGGAAGAGTATTACACAAGAATACCGTAATTTATTAGATAGCTCCTTCACTACCTCCATATTTGATTTTGGCTTTTGTGCACACCAACTGTTTCTTCTACTGATATAATGGAAATCCTTACAGACATTACTTCTATAAATAGTATCCCAATATTTTTAATTAACACCAGCTAAGGCATCAGTTGCTCTTCACATTGAATAATAAACTGATAGAGATACTATCATTCTACGACTCATTAGTTGTCTGCATTTAGTCACTATTTCAAAGTTTTTTTCCACGCAAAATTCTTAATTCATTCAGCGAAAATGTGCCACCTGATTTTGCACACGTGTGCACACATGATTTTGCATATCATTGTCAGACACTGTAGAAGAGGGGTTTGTACATATGGCAGTCTTGAGCAAATGTGAAAGTACCCCTCTGCAGTTATCATCCAGAGAAGAAGACCTCCCCGAGATGGTTGTCATTGTCACTTTGGGTTGTGACATGGTCCTTACTGAATTGTATTCTTTGAACATTGGGGTCATGGACCGTGACCTGGAGATGCAGCCCTCAGTGTGGCCGCCCACAGCCTGGTGTCTTCAGAGTCCTCTCAGCCCTCTGGAGAGCCCTGTGGCCAGTGCTGGATGCCACCTCTCGGTGTGGCCAATCTCACCAACAGTGACATGTTCACTGCGGCTCCTCAGATTGCTGCAAGCAGGATAGAGCAGAGGGGGCTCTTTGTCTGGGCAGGTCCCTTCTACCAGTCACTTTCACCCTGACCTTTAGCACATTTTGTCCAACAGCTGCCTGGGCCACACCGTCCCAAAGGCTGAGCCAGAAGGCTAATTTCACTCCCTACACCTCTGGTCTGCAGCCCCTATCCTGTGGGTCACCCGGGCATAGTGGAGGCAGTTGGCATCACAAAGCCCCAAATGCGGGGGCTCTGAAGGAACAAACATTCACCTCCCCATCTTTGAGCTGAAGAAAGAGGCTGTCTTGAGATCGTGGTTACCACAATAGCCCATGTATATAGCTGTGTTCCAGCTACAAACCCGGAAAGATGAGGAAAATCAACCAACAGCTGTTAAATACTCACAGAGGTGAACATTTCAATAGGTGCAAATACAGGTTTTGTTTTAAAAAATTAAATTAGAAATAGCAAAGTTCGTGTGTCCCAGCACAGCACTGTTGACGGAGGCCCTCAGCTTTGCCCGATACCCACTGACTCTTTCCCTGCTTAGGCCCAATTGCTGCAGAACGATTTTGTGTCTCAGCTTGCAGTGGGGTAGAAAATGATGTGCTCCCCAGCCACAGGCCCTCTGCAGCAACGAACATGAGCAGCCCAAGTGCAAAACCAAAACTAAACACCAAGGACAGAAACCCTAACACAGAACCAAAACTTACTAAGGAAATAAAAATGTGAATGCCACATCCCTAAAGAGTACAGTGACCGCGGATGTGCTCCGACACACCTGTAATCCTCACTATGCAGGAGGCGGAGGCAGGAGGATCCCAAGTCAGCCTGGGCAAGAAGTTTTATAAAGAGTTGGGGATGCAGCTCAGTGGTAGAGCACCCCTGGGTTTAATCACCCATACCAAAAATGTGGAGTGACTACATCAACAATTAATCACCCTTGGGACACATCTGTAAATCAGTGCACACTTCAAAAACAGCTGTGTTCTCTGACCTCGGTTTAACAAGGGAAAAGGAAATATTTTGCAGTTTAGGAAGAGTCCCATTGAATAATGGTCAAGTAACAATGTCTGGACTTTAACAACTTTAACACGGTAACAAATACAGATCAAATACAGACACGGTTTGTAACAAGTGCAGGAACCTGGCTGTAGCTGCGTTTTGGGCCCTCTTCTTGATGACCAGCATGCAGTGGGTCCGTGTTGCTTCCCAGTGAGCACAGCCTGCAGAAGTGTCTTTGGTGACTTCAGTGATGAGGGCTGCCTGTGGTCTTTCCCTGTGGTGTGTGTTGTAAAGCGCCCGCCCAGCACTCTACCTGTGACTCTCCGTGCCTCAAGGGAGTGTCCAAAGCCTGGGGAGAGGCGCGTTTCTTGGGATAGGACCAGCGTCCCTGGGATCCATGCCGCAAAAATACTCCCTTTGGACAGGCTGTGCTTCCTCCCGAGGAAGACGGTTTCAAGGGTCTTACCTGCTGGTAACTTTGGTTGCTCTTAAACAAATGGAAGAACTGTGGGCAGTGTAGTTTCTCCAGAGCCTGTAAGAGGATGTGCTCTGAAGTGCTTTCTTGAAGTCTTAGGAATGTTTCGGAAGTGCTAGGTTAGAAGTTGGTGAAAAAATACAAAGCAATGCCGTTACTGGATGTCATTCTTGCTGAGCTGTTTTGGAGAGGGTTGAATTTCTGTGTTTCCCTCTATACTTTTGCTCTTTATAACCTCCTTTGGTTTTCTCTGTATCCTCATCTAACCCCAGAAACTGTTGTACTGGGGTTTATTTACTGGTGCTTTAAAATACTCGGGACTACTGAGACAGATAGTAGACTCAAGACAAAGCAAATGAGCCTAAAGATGAGGAAATCCCCCAGGTCCTGCTTTGATGCACTTCTTAATGTCATTATGGCTTCAGAGTGAGGGACAGCTGAGTTCAGAAAGAGCAAATTACACAGCACTTATAGCCACTGGCCCACATAGATCTGTCCTGCCTGCCAGAAATAAAATAGTCAACAGACACACCTAATCACCTCTTCTTTTCTACTCAGGCTCACTCTGCGGAGGGAAGAGAGTGCAGGAGGAATTGGGTCCACAGATGTGAGAGATATTTGTTAATGCTGGCATAGCACTGTTTATTCTAATGCAATATGCAGAATAAAGCAATAAAAAGAGGACGGTAAATTATTTTCATAGCATAGAAATACGTCCTAAAGCCAATAGTGTTGTAAAAACAGTAAAATTAGCTTTAATTATGGGTGTGCAGTTTTACATTTCTAAAATACCAGAGAACTGCAGCATGCTCATATAGAAATATAATTATTTTAGAGTCACGGGAAACAGAAAATGATTTCCTTATGTTATAGAGCCTAAGACATTGTCTCAGTTACTTTTCTCTCATGGCTGGGACAAAATACCTGACGCCCAAAATTAAGGAAGGAAAGGTTTATTTCACTTACAGTTTGTGGAGGTTTCAGTCCGTACTTGGCAGATTATAAGGCAGAGTGACACATGGCAGAGGGCTACAGCTCATGGCGGCAGAACACAGCAAAAGCAAGAAAACACAAAAGCCAGGAATGGCCTCAAGCACTCTTTTCCTCTCCCTTACATATGCAAACTATTCACCCAGGGTGGGTGTAGCTCTCACACCTCAATCAACTCGAAAAGCCTGCCCCATGGCCTCATGAGGCTTTGGGGTGACACACAGACAAACCATAACAGACATACAGTAAAAGATGAAGCTCTTGTTCTGGTTGGTTTACTGATTCAGGAGTCTGTTCTGGCCCCTTTCTCAGGGCCGGGCCTTGGGCCAGGCAGCAGGCACAGCCGTGAGCCTGCGTCCGTGGGAGGCTAGATCCCACTAGGTCAGTGCAGAAGAGAAATCTGAATGTGCACAAAGCATGATAAATATGGACAGAAATGAGGCAGAAAGAAGAGGGAAACAGAGAAGCTGCCTGCAGCGGCATGAGAAATTCTAGGCAGGGTAAAAGCCCCGCAGCTGATGGAGCAGGAGCCCCGGACTGGTGCGGGGTGCTGGGGGAGTCCCACAAATCCCAGGCTTGTGGGGCGGAGCAAAGCACAGCAGAAGAGGCCAGAGAAAGAGGGACACAGGAACTGGAGGGTTCTGGGTGGTGGACACCAGGGCGGCGTGTCCACCAGGGGCCAAGGGAAGACAGCACTCCCGGGATGTGCGCTGCGGAGGAGCTGGGGCTTACTTTCCAGGAGGAGTAGGCAAGTGGTCTGGGGCCCGCGTGTGTCCGAGTGGCCGCCCCAGCAGGGTAGGTGGGGATGAGTCTGAGCGCTCGCATGGAGAGAAAGGGAGCAGAGTAGATCGGAGCTGGGATGCCCTTTCAGCCCAGGAGGCACCTGAGAGGCCATTCACAACCCTGGCTCTGCCTCCCCAGAAGGCAGGAACCAGGAGGCCCCGAGAGAGCTCCAGAAGCGGGGAAGGCTGGGAGCGGTTGCTCTCGGCAGTGGTACCGGAGGAGAGGGTTCTGTCAGCGCTGCACAAGGTTCAGACTGTGGGTGTCCTGGGTTTCTAGGAATGACTGAGGACTGCACAGACAGAGGTCATAAAAGGATGGAGTGTGACTGCCCCCGAACTTGGAGAATGGTGGCGAAGGTGTGAAGGAGCGTCCAAGAGGAACAGGATGGAGCGGCCAGGAGTATGGAGGGGCTCCTCACTCCTCTCAGGGTGACAGGAAGCCAGAGGCTGGATGGTCTCATCTGAGGGACCAGATCTCTGGGGTCCTCCTGACTCTGTTTGCAAACACTGGGCTGCCCCTCAGTAAGCCAGGCTCTCTGCCTGGTTCCAAGTCTCACAGCACAGGGGCAGCACAAGTGCTCTCCCTGTAAGTTACTTTTCCTTCTGCCGCAAAGTGAGGATGAGCACACTGTCCCACCCTCTTCCAAGCATGTGTGTTTTGTGCACACATCTACAGGAACGTTGCTCTTGAGAGCACAGCAAGGCATGTGCGAGTGCTACATCTTAAAAAGCCACGAAATTGTGCACCTCCTAAGCTTCAGCTCCTTTTTAAAAATTATAGTCGCACCTGCTTGCAGTACCTAATGTTTGTATTCCACGTGTGAAGGTGAAACTTGTGTGTGACACCTCTTCATTCCTTTCCTTCATCCCCTTCCCCATCTCTCAATCCTCTTCCTATTTACGGAAGATCTATCTTCCTACTTCCTACCGTCTATCTTGTGTTTTGGTCTTTTTTATAATTAGGTTTCTCCAACTTGAATGTCACACCCTGCTGTCTTTAGTTTTCAGTGTACCCCTGTTCTGGCTTAGCCTTAACAATCTGCAGTCTAGCATTGGGTTTCTATAGCATAGTCCTACAGGGAGATTCTATTCCACCTCCTGGCCTCTGATGCTGACTGCCAACTGGTAAACCAGGCCACTGAACCATTGCTCAGCGATGTTTGTTGAGCTGAATTGTGCTAAATATTTCAAATAAAGCCATCAGGCACAACTTGTTAGTACATTGTGCATGGACATCATATCATGCATGTATTTGCTGAAGTAAAAATAAAAAGCTGTGTCTGCACTTAAAAGAATATGTATAAAGGTAAATTTGAAAAAAATAATGAACTAAAACAAATTACTGACGTTTTCTTTAACTGACACATTATATGCTATAAAATATGGTTATCTAATAATAACTTCTTAGGGTAGAATATGCCTTATTCCCTAGATTTGTCATTTGTTAAGAATAATTGAGCTTGTGTATCTTTATAAAATTTAGGAATAATTTATGAGAAAAGGTTTAATGTAGGTTAATCACCAGTTTTTAAAATTCATCTCAGTTGTGATTTTATGGTGATTTATGTGCAGAAGAACAGCAGTTTCATCTACTGAGTTGAGTAAATGTCCATCTAAATAGCCAGCTAAAACTTTGAGAGTATAAGGAGTATTTTCTGAAAATATCCTTGTTTTCCTCATTACTGGGTAAATGGCTGTTCGGTATCTTAGAAGATTTTTGAACCCCTGTTACAGTGTAAGTTCAGGTCTCTCCTATGTCCCACAGAGACCTTTTTTTTTTTTTTTGGCATTGAGAATCAAACTCAGAACCTTGCACTTGGCGGGCAGGCACTGTGCCACTGAGCTATACGCCCAGCTCTCCAAAGAGACTTTTTGACCCAACTGTTAGTAATTTTCCTGCTCCTTTCCAAACAAAGCTGAGTCACAATAGAATAGCACTACTTCAATGTATGTATATATTAGGGATATTTGGGGAAATATGCTGTGAGCAAGTGCCATTATTTAATTATAACTGTCAAATTTTTCAGTATTTCAAATTGAATGTTATATGCTTTCCAGCTTGTCATCCCTGAGCAATAGCAAATGTTCATTTGAAATGTACTCATGTTACTAGCATGGAGGAACAGGTAAAAAGTTACTGCTATTTATAAAAGCTATACAAATATATGACCAAATAATTGGAATTGTCTTGGCTGATATATATATGAAAAAAAGTTTGTAAATGTGAAAGGGGTCTTGTTTTTATTCTTTTTGGTGAATTTTGATGAGGAGGAAGGAATAAGGAATTTTATTCCAAGCCTCAGTACATTCAAAGTTAAATCAAAACCAGTCGCCCCTGCTCCCTTTTGTGAAGATGGACACGCTCACTGAGGCAGCCCAAGAAAATGAGTCTTGTCATTGCAGTGACCAAGTGTGACCCAGCGGACAGTTTTAATTCACCCTTCTGTGCCTGGAAAAGAGCTAAATGTGCTATGAAACATCCAGTATGTTTATTAAATAATGCTACCCACAAAACATTTCATTTTTCTCTGAAATATATGGGTGCTTGAATGAACTCAAAGGGTATTTGACACTGGGAAAAAAACTTTAAATAGCAATTAAGGCATTTTTTATTTCAGCATATAAAGACAAGACAATGTAATGGTTTTAATAATTAAGGATGCAGACTAATGCACACATTCTGCAGTACTAATAAAAACTTCCTGTTATCATCTCTATTTTTAAGAACGAAGAAGGCATTTCCTTAATGCACTTCACTGCTTCCCCTCGGCAGCTCTGTTCAGGCTGAGAATTTGATAATAACATTTCCAAATTGCAAAAATAAAAAATAGGATGAGAATTTTAGCAGAGTCCGCATTTCTCAGTCAGGTAGCCCAGAGGTTAAGTGCCACAGCCCCTGTCCTGGGAGCGAGAGTTCAGTGCCCCTCTCTAAGACCCGGGTGTAAAGAATAAAGACAGCCTTTTTCTTCTCCTTTTTTTCTTCTTTAAAGAAGCCCCATGTAATGTTCTCTGAGTTAAGTTTTACCATTCATAATGAATGCAGTCTCGCCATTCAAATGCGACCATAAGTACACAGAAGATAAGAATTTAATTAAATGTAGATTAAAACCAAACAGGAAAACACACTAGCTGATAATTTTATCCCATCCTCTGGCCATATTTTTTATACTTCCTTCTTGTTCTTCTTTGGGCTATAGCTTATCAACATGCCGATAGTACCATAACTCATTACATCTGATGGTGTGGCGGAAATGTGCAGGCTCCGAGCTTGGATTTCCGAGGCACTTAAAATGCAAAGCATGTAAATGTCTCTGTTAAATATACCGGTGTGGTAACGCCGGTGAGCAGGAGGTGATGCTGAAGGAATCCTTAGACCTCTTACACCATGCATTAGTCTTGCATAGTAGCAAATGGAATTTTCAAAGTGGAACCAATTCATGTATTCACGCATATGTGGTGTGGCTTAATATTTTGTGGTTGAGCTCTTTTAACAGTTGGAGAGTTAAAGTGACAAATCAACTGGCTTAGGTTACTTCAGTGTGTGTGGAGTTTGGCATATAGGTATTCACATCTCTTTGTGGAGGAATGATGTATTTCCCATCGTGGACCATGGCGCAGTCACAGTATCTTTGTGTGTGAACAATGCTCTTATCAGCCTTATATAAAATTACCCCATAGTATTTAATATTACTATAAAGGGATTGTGAAGTGGAGCCCAGTCAACATCAATAGTAAAAGGTAGAAGGGATGAAAGGCTTCGCTATTAAGACAATTTTTATATGTTATTCACGCTTAATCTGTTTATCTAAGTTTTTTCTAAAATTATTTGTAATAATTCTAGTAATGGGCAATAAATATTTCAAAACAATCTTGGTCATGGTGAAAGCAGGCTCCAGACCAAGCACAGTAATTTTAAATCTGAAAGAAAATAGGTACTGGGTCTGTTAATTAAATACTAGGTTAAGGTTTGGAATGTAAACGTATTCTTCAACGTGCAACTTTGATTGCTTAAGCGCTTATAAAGCATAACTGAGTCATTTATATCTGCATATCTTTATCTAAAACAAGCGCTTGAAAAGAGTAATAGAGGGGTTTTTCAGCTGGCATAAAGTAGAAAATATTGGAAGTCTTTGGAAAGTTACACTGGTGCTTTGTGGTGTGTTCTGTTGTTTGGGTTCTTGAGCTATGTGTTGTTTAGCTCTCAGCAATGCGCAGGGCTTTCCTGCGGCAAGGCCTCTTAGACATCATGGAGTATTTTGCTCCTTCATGTAATTTTGAGGTTCCTGGTGGTTTAAACTACTGCATAGATAGCACCACTTTCTGTGCATTAATTGCCCCATGATTACTTTTGCACTCGAATTGATAAGATAGGATACCTTGACATAGCTACAGATTTTGCCTGCAGGAATAAGTCAGAAGGATTCACTCAATTTTGAAACGCCCCCAAAACTCAATCATCTAAGAAAACAATGTCAAATGGGGTGAACCTGTACATTCTCGGCATTACCTTGCTTGGGAGAAAGAGTCACAGGCAGGCAGAGCTAAGGTGCCCACATTGGCTGGACTAAGGCACTGACTTCCTGCAGGATGCAGGAAAATGGCTGCGTGGCTGTCACCGTTGCTATCACCGTTTCCTGCCGTCCCGTTTAGTATCAATTAGCTTTACTGGTCGTGTTACAAAAGAGTAAGACAAAATTATTGAGAGTAACATGTCTCATAATCGCAAAGTTGAGAAGTACAGAATGACAGTGTTCTTGGATTTTGAAAGAATACACTAGATGATCTTATCTACTAAGCATTTGTTTTATGTTAAAAATAAAAGGAGGAAAACATTAACAGACAGACAACGTTTTACAAAATAGCAAAAGAACAGTACAGACAATACAGAGTTACAAACAAAGTGGTAGGAAATTAACAATGCTTGTTGTATTACATATTGATATCTTCAAAGTGGTTTCTCATGAAAACAGATAGAGACATGCAATGCTGATCAATCAAGGACTCACTGACAGTTTCTTTCAGCAAAGAAATAGAAGACAGTAGAACAACCATGTTAACTATCCTGCGTGTACCTACATACAAAATTTCTCCTTCTTTCCCTTGTCTTTTCCCACATCCCAGTTGCCTTTTACCCTTGAGTGTTTCCCTATCATTTCACAACGTCTGTCATACCTCCTACTTTAAATTAAACACTTTTTAGACATAGAAATAAGAACAGGAAACTAGTCTGCATGTATCTGTGTAATGTATAGGAGGCAAAATTATGAGTCTCTAAAACTCTCTAAGAAAAGGTGAGATGATTTAAAAAGAAAAAAGAAAGGAACTCTGGCATGATTTCTTGAAACAGTAAGTGTAATGAACAGAACCCCTTTGTCAAACATCCATTTGATGCCAAAAAGAGAAAACTGCTTCTATGAAGGTTGCATCATTTCCTCCCTGGGCTCCAGTAGCCCTTGGATTCGTGTCCTTCCAGAAGCCTCAGCGCCTGCGCACTGCACAGAGCTCTCGTAGTCTGCCCAGGCCACCTTGCGTTTGCTGCTTTCCGGCAATGGCGCCCCTGGAGACCAAACCCTGCACGCCTCGCCCAGTGCCTGGTGGGTCAAAACCAACCGAGATCACTTCTGAAGCCTGGAAAGGAATAAGACAGAAGGAGAGAGGGTGAAGGAGAGAGGGAAAAAGAAAATGAGGAAAAAAGAAAGAAGTGTGGGAAGGAAGAGGGAGGAAGGGAGGGAAGAGGAGAGGGAAGCAGAGGGGAAGTTGGCATCGGGAAATACACGATTTGGTTGTCTCTTTGTGAGCCTGCCCACGATGCTAGTTACGGGAAAATTGGGAATTTGGACAAATTGATTACTTTAGGGAGAAAAATACAGAGGTGTATGCGGGATTTCTTCTGAGCCACAGCAATGAGTAGAAATGGGAGAAAACAAAGAGTAAGAAATTAGTATTTGGTAATGATTTGTCAAGGTTAAGACAGAAGAAAATCAAGTTTAATGTTCATTTTGACACCACAGTGTGTATGAGTGTTTGCGTGCGCGCATGCACACGTGCTCGCTTTATTTGAACTTCTAAAAAATAATCCCTTTCGATGCAGTTATTTATACTTTTTTAATTCAGAGTTTGATTAACTTGCCTACCATTTCCGGTGTGGTGTACCACTAAATGTCTGTCTGGGTTCCACATCTTTATTTGCCTCTACTAAATATCCTACCACCTTCAAGCCTGTACGTGTATTTTGTCAGGAATGAAATTGCTTTATTACATGATAAATTGGAAAAATTCATTTCTCAACTCTCACGTAGCAAAAGTTTTTTATTTTATAATTTGTATTTGCAGTTGTGTTGTTCTACATTTAAAAATGAGTACTATTCAAGAGAAATGAAATTAGAGTAGTGTTTATATTTTTTAGCAAATTTTTAAATGTACAGTTTTAAACTGTGAATTGGGAAATTATTTTTGCCCTTCAGAATTGCTGTGGGGTGGTTGAGAAGCTGGGGGTCTTACTCCACTGCCTTTGTCACCTCTGATGACGTGCAGCAGGTGAATACACTCGGCACTGTTTCATGTGGCTTCAATGCTCACAGTCTGCTTGGTGGGAGGAACAACCCTAGCAGAGCACTGCCAATCTTGCCAAGAGGGAAATTGGTGAAATATATCTTAGAAACAGCAATGACATTTTAAATGTAAATGTAGGAAATTCAGTTTGGGGGAAATATACCAAGAGGATTTTCTTGAAAAAAGGCTTAAGCTGAAACAAAGCTGAAGAGAGCTTTGGCTTTTGGTACCAGCTCTGCTCACTCGACCCTTTGTCTGAGAGGGCTGTCCTCATAGAGCCCACCGTGACCCCATGACCCAGGGATGAGCGCCGCAAGTGGCCTCTGCTTGAGTGGAAGGAAGACTCCCAGCCAGATTCGCTGATTCTTCCAAGTACTCTCTGTGTTAGGCAGGTGTCATTGTAAGAAAGTGTGAATAAGAAACAATATTTCCCTACCACTCACCACGCTGTGCTGACTCTCAACCTTTTCACCAATGCTCAGAAGTACACATTAACTTATTTGTACCTTCACAAACTGCACTGTGGTTACCCAAGAAATCCACCATGGATTCATGGATTACAGGAGTCAGTCTGGCCAGGAAACAATGACTGTGTCTCAGTTAAATAGAAAGAATGATAATCAAGACTAAGAGCTAAGATAGAATTAAAATATGTCCGTTAATGTGTAGGTATACTCACTGTCGTGGTAGTAGCAAACACGGAGGGAGGGCAGAAAGAACGCATGTTACAGTGGGAAACAAGAACGCATTCTTCCCAGAAAAAACGGAAATGACCGTTGCAGCGTGGATGCTCAGAGCGTGCACTCTGACCTCAGGGCCCCAAATCTGTGGAGGCAGATATAGGCTCCGGGAAGGAGGACTTCATCTTGTTTACTGCAAAATACGCTCTCCAGTGTCGCATGGAGATAACATTTTAAAATTAAAATTGAAACAAGCGTCTCCCTGACTGCTCGCTTCCCTCCCTCATTGTCTCCAGCACAAAGCCAGGTTTGTGCATGACGGAGGCCCTACTTACACGTAGCTTTGTAATGGATGATGCCGAGGTATTTGACCTTAGGTAGATTGTTAAAAAAGTTCTTCAGCCAAGTGTCTGGTAGTTATATCTGAAGCTGGATTCTTGTGACATTTTCTATTTAAATGATTTGCCTTAATGATCAGTGCTCAGAAGGCTCAAGATTATGCAAAAGATGAAAATAAAACCAGCATCAATTGAATCTCTTTCTGAAATACATTCGTTATTGCATTTTTGTCGTTCTCTACAGATCATTACTTGGTGTGTGGTTTTGTGCTTATTTCCAATTTTATCTAATTCTGAGTCACAATTTTTACGTGATAACCCAGTGAAGATTTTATATTTTTTTCATTTCAGTTACCATTATTTGAATCATAAAAAAATGCATTACTGTATTCATAATCTAGTGCTCGTGTGACAGTTTTTGAACTTTAATATTCTTTTCTGTAATGTGCCGGCTTAGCAGCCTATAAAAGAGACATATTGTTTGTAATGTTTCTTCCCCACAACAAATGATGTGATTCTGGGGTTTATGAAATGGCAGTAGTTTTCTAAATTTGTGATTCTTCTGTGCTCCGTCGTCAAGAACAGTTGTACATCTGCTCGGCACAGACTTTCCCAGACTATGAACTTTAATTGAGGAAAAATAATGAGGGTTCAGGGACTACTGAGATGGAGCTGGTAGCGAAGCAGGTGCCTGCTGCCGATCAATGGATTATTTACTCCTTTGTCATAAACAGGAAACAGTTGGCTGTTTGTGGTGACTCCACGCATATTTTAAAGCCCCTGTACATATTTCCTCCTTTCTTGTCATTGTAGAATGTTTTAAATACTGCTTAGTTTATGCTTTAACATAACTATATAGAATAAGCAAACAGAGCTCTCTGTTTTAATAATTAACCACTTTGTCTGAAATGAAATTTAGGAGGGATTTCAAAACCCTGCACATCCAAAGCTCGTCCAGCCTTCTCCTCCTCCGTCACCTGGCTGCGGTCCTAGTCCGCCATATCATTGTCTAAATATTGTTCTGCCCCTCTTTACAGATATTTGATTCTAGAAAACTGATTTTCCCCTGAATACTCTGGTAGATCTAAAATCAGGTTGTTGATCATTTAGAATTTCACTAGGATGGTTGGTGCAGGTTGTGTAAAGCACCTGAGTGGAATGTTTCACCGCATAGCTATTGGTGTGCAAAGCTTAGAATCCTTTTCTGTGTGCGTCAAACACACATCTCTGGTGTCCAGCGGACATGTGGCTTCTGAGTGTATTGGGGGCACCTCAGACACACCTGAGTAGGGCTGACCTGAGGGCTGAGGGTCACCCAGTGCTGTAACCCCTCCCCAGGGGTTCTCACTATCAGAGCCACCAGAGGGGCCCTGGGTGCCTGGAATAACCGGAGCCTCTGCCATGGCAAGTGACTTCTTCGTTACCTGGTGATGTGCTGGGAGCTGAAATCCCAGCTTTTGGAGATCAGTGATTTAAATTCTAATATGAGATTTGTGGCGTGAAAGCCTGACTTTTTTAAATACTTGAACATGGTAGAAACCACATCACGGACTTCAAGCACAGAGCCTCCTGTGGACAGCTCCTGGGAGCCCTGGGGCAGGTGACGTCTCTCACCCAGGAGCAGACTTCAGTTCCACGAGAAATCTCATTCCTTTTGGACCCGGGGTTACTAGGTGAGGCCAACTAATGAAAGCACTATCACCAGAGAAACACAGCCGTGGGTTCAGGAAGAAGGAACTTGGATTTCTAAAGTGCAAATGACTGATATTGCAGCCACTAGACAGTAAGTTCAAAGTACATGTAACCACAAAACAATGTTTGATAATCTGATTCCTCAGCTTTACAGTTTAAAGACACATTAGTTTAAAAACCATCGTATTTCCTGACTGATCTACACTGTATGTCCACTGCTCCATGACAGAGTAATGACGTATTTTTCTTACCATAATGACTCACATGTCACTAAATAAGGAAATAAAAACATTTTAATTCCTATTCAGGCCAAATAATTACTCCTAATTAATGGCATCATTTTTAAAGTGAAGATTAGATTTTATACTGCTGTTTTAACAAGTATTCATACTCAGTCTGAGTCTGTTAGCATTTATAGTATGCTGCTTAAAAATAGTTACTTTTAGATTTTGATTCATGTTTCCTACACATAATGTGAACATATTCTTTGACTAATGTTTTTCTGTGGTTCTAATTACAACACTAAATGTCATCATCTTTTTGAGTTTCCTACCAGTACTATAAGAATAAAGACACATGAAATCCACTTGCTTTTTTCTAGTAAGATGAGTGGGGTTTTTGGTTTAGGGTCAACACAAAATTCCCTTTGAATCTAAAAGCTTAAGCTGGAATGCAGGCAAATTCTAATCATGATAGAGTAAGGATGCATTTTTCTTACCATAATAAGGTGGAAAGTAATTGTTCATTTCTGTGGATGAGAGGGTTATATTAAAAGCTAATTCAGAGTTATTTAATGTAAAAACAAATACTCAGCTCTGTCTCAATTCACCTGGCTTTGTAAATAATTGCTTAAGTCTACTGTACTGAAAAGGTATAGCACCAGAGGTAGAGTTATCCGTTCATAAATGTGAGCTTTATCCTAGACAGCAGGGAAGAGCAAGCCAGGCTGGGGCGCCAGCTCCTCCATGCAGAAGTGAAAAGTTTGAGACAAAGTGACATCAATGAAAAATCGCTGAGTAAAAGGTGTCAGTGGCCATGACTTTATGTAGATCCTTGTCTATAAAGGTGAAGATTATGCGGGAAATTCTTGTTCTATGTCCTGTCATGCTCAATTTGATCTACTTTCTCAACAAGAATATTAGAAATGTGAGTTGTAAGAGAAAAGTGATGGTGAAGAATTTTTCTTCTATACATCCGTGGAGATGTGTGTGTGTGTGTGTGTGTGTGTGTGTGTGTGTTAACACAGATGTGTCCAAGGGATTACAGAGAACAAAAACAGGACGTGATTTGTAAGCCCAAACATGACTGTTACAAAATTGGCCCTAGCTGTTGAAGAGCTAAGTACCTACTGTTGGGAGTTTTGTACAGCAAACAAGTCTGCCGTAGATGTGCTCCTCCGTGTGCCTCTCTTGGGCATGTGTGTACACGCGTTCCTGTGTGTGCGTGCTTGTAGTGATAGTGGTGGCAGCCCCGGTAGCAGCTCAGATGGGGAAGGCCAGCCCTGTTTTCAAGAAAGCATGTAAATGAATGCCAACATGGAAGCACACTGAAAACCTTTGTTGTTTTGAAAATATAACTCGATTTTCTAGGAAATAAAAATTACATTAGAGAGGCATTTGCAAGACTTTGCAAGGATTTTATTGACATAGTAAAGCAAAACTATTTTCCAACTGAAGTTTTGAGCCTACAATAAAACCTTTATGTCAAAAAGTACCCACACGCGGGAGAAGAAAGCATGCAGAAAGCCTTTCAGAAATGCCACTTCCAGAATACCTTCTGATGATTCTTGGTCTCTTTTTTCTGTAAAGTTCTGTGGAGAATATATTTTAATTAGCTTCCACTTGATACCACTTCACGCGCCCTGCCCGCTCTGACCCAGCGTGTAATCATATAGAATACATCACAAAAGCACTGGTCATTTGAGTGCCTTAATATAGCTTTGTATTAATGTCAGACATCATTTAGACAAGGCATTAAAAGTGTTATTTTAATGACTGAAGTGTGTTGGGTAGAAGCGGCTTAATCTTTATAGGAAGAACAATTTCAATTAGCTTTAAAATATTAATTTGTTGGTACCACTATATACTCTAATGTATTTGGCTACAAAACATCTTATGAATAATACATTCCCCACATCCACTTGTCTTATGATGTAACTAATACCGCTTTCTTTTAAAAACAAGGGCTTCTAATTTTATAACCACCACAATTCATTTAAAATTAAAAGAAAAAACTTGATCATTTTTAATGTTGTAGCTGTTTCTCTACCCTCTTCCCCCAAGGTAATTTGTAAGGCTATAAATAAAGTATGCAATCTCTGGCTAGTAAGATACTGAATAGGTTTTAAACATGATATGGCTATCTGTCTTTAAAAATTTAAGGGCATTTTTATTTATTTGTTTACACAGCAGGTGTAAGATATTCTCCCTGGAAACAATTTGTCTCACTGTGGAAAGTGTGAAAATATGAGAACAAAAATAACTGCATACCTTAATCCTACTATTGTGTCTCTGGGAGCTGAAAATGCTGCTGCTGTGGCTCTTACACCCCGTGAATACCTCCGCGTAGCTTTATCTTTCCATTGTGCTGCTGCGATTGCAACGTCTTGGCACAGGTTTTCATCACTGTGCACGTGGTCCTACCCTAAGGTGTGTGAGAGCCACACGAGTGAAGTCCTGCAGCCCCTTGGAAGGGCGCATTGTTTCCCTGCAGGTAGCAGGGTGTCTGTGACCGCCCCCTCGTCTTCCCGGGCTGCCCATGCAAGGTGAAATAGAGGTGGCTCCAATGCACTTAGACACCTCATGCCAGCGTGGAGCATCCGTCTCCTGGCTTGGACAACTCAAAAGCTGCTGCCGCACCGCGCCAGCACAGCTGGGTGAAGAGCAAAACCCTCTGCTGGCTGAAGGTTTCCTCCTCTCTGACAAACACGCAGACACGTAATGAAGTGGGGACAAGGACACTCATTTAGGGAGGCCTAAAAAGCACCGATTATTTCTGTAACTCTCTAAGTCTTGTTAGGGCGACATCTCTGGGTTATTCCCACTGTCATCAGTGACATGGGGCCCACGTAGCCTGCTTGATTCTCAAACAAAAAAACTGGATTTATTTTCATCTAACTGCTGCACAGGGAAAGGCCAGAGAAGGGGAAATGCTGAGCTTGGGAGTAAAAGCAGAGCCACACGAACACAGTTCCCAAGCCAGGTAAGAAGGCTTTGTAGTCGATTTCCTGCAGCAGTTGGCATTGGCAGCATTGCAAAAAGAGATGTATTCTGTTGTGCTCTGTTTGATCAAGTGCTAAACCCGTGTGATCAATAGAGAGACAGATGTCGGGTGCAGATGGCGGTGCCGTGATACCTGGGGCAGCGCGGGCCTGCCAGAATGACAGAATGGGAACAGTGGAGAGCAGCAATGCACCAGAATGTGACAAATGAAATTAGGGTTTATACTAGTCGATAATTTACAGCTAACACAAAGTGACAGAATTTTTCAGTACCCAGTATATTTTACTTCCAGTAATGCTATAGCCAATAAAGGCATATTTCATGCAACATAATAAAATGAGAGCTGTGGGGAAATATAGTCCAACCATTTTTTATTACATTACAACTTTTAAAATTGATCTCTGAGAGAATACTAATAGCATGCAAGTCTTGTTAGAGTGACGTCTCAAGGCATTTTATCTGCAAATTTGTAGCAGCCCCATCACTTAGACTTCTCTTAGAATTAGGCTTAGTGTTAGACTTCTGTTTTAAAGGCAGATAACTCCATAGTGACCATACTGGTTTAAAAGATGTGTTGTTAAAGACTCACTCAGTCTGTTTATGAAATTATAAAAACAATGATTAATTCAACTTATTAAATAAACATTTTAACTTCTCATGTTAATGGGAATGTTCAAGCAGTCACCTGTGTAATTAAAAATGAAAATCTAAGCACATATTAAAATTTCCCCTCATATCCAGGACAAAGGCCATAGTTAATATATTTGAGCATATTTTATGACTCTGCAGTTCAAATACATTGATAAATACCTCGAAGGGACAACTTTGGGGATGATGGTTAATGAATCCATTGACGTTCCTTTCTGACTTAGCTAAACTCCATGTTCTCCACACCCTTACACATTTTCTGCAGGCTCCTGCCAGTAATTCAACACCAGCGCAGGGAGGTCCACATGATGTAAGGGTGGATCAGCAAAGTCGAGGCTCATTTCAGAGGTGGTGTCTTGAGGCATATAGGGATTTCCTTAAACATATCCAGGTAGAGGAGTGAAGAACAGTCCCCTCAACTGCCTGTGACAATGACAGGTACATATTAATAATCTTAACAGATGTTGCGTGCTTTCCATAAGCTTCCCTAAGAGCCTGCATGGAGAAGAGCGGAGATGCGTCATCTTCCGCAGAAATAATCTCCACCTTCCTCCACCAGCTGGGGTGGGAGCCTCCTCAGTCAGTGGCGTCCGTGAAGGGGCATGAGGTCACAGTGCATGCTGCGGCTTTGAAAAGTATGATGTTGGGAGTCCTGCCTATCCAACGTCATACTTGGCAGCTGGTAATAGCCAGGCTAAATTATGCCTATTATCCATCACTTCAGTCATCTAAAGTTGAGTAAGAAAGCTTTCTTGAGGTGCGTCCAAGAATCCATAATAAATATGTATGATTACTGAAAGTAATATAGCAGTAATATCCAAGACATTTCAACAGATATTATGTTTTGAGCCTTCATATTTGAATTGTTTGTTTGATTTTTAACAGCAACAAAAATGTTGTGAAATCTTAGTAACATTTCGATCAAAACCCTAAGGAGATCCTCAGTAAGGAGACAGTTTCCACGTGCATTTCTGAGTTGTTCCGATCTCCCAAGTATGAGAACCTTTGCCCAAGCCTCACACAGAGAGCAGCGCTGGTAGCTGTATCCTACGGTATGAATGGGGCGTTCATGAAGCAAGACATACAGCACTGGGTCCAGAGCCTTAGCAGGAACTCTTGCCTGCTGGGAAAGGGCTCCCGGCCAGTGTTAACAGGCATCGCTTTATTTGGGCAGTGCCATTCCCTTCCAAAGACATCTTTAGTATGCCATTTGATAGGGGCGAGTTGGAGGTTAGCAAGGCTGTGAGGTATTTGCTAGGGCCTTACCTTAATGTAACTTATTTCACAGATGAAAAAGAGTAAGCTTAAGCTCCTAGAAAATCATTCATCTGCAAGCTCTAAAGACTTGCCTGAAATTGTAATGGTGCAGGAGCTGCTGGCATAGCGTTGTCACTCTAGACCTGTATCTGCCAAACGTGGCCTTCGAGTCAGCTGAGAGGAACCAAAGGGCCCGCCTTCTGATTTCAGCGGCGAGGGAAAGGAGGCCCAGAGAAACTAGGTGGATTTCTCACATGCCTCATACTGGAAGCAAGCATGGTTTTATTGACTGTACCATCATGACCGAAGGTGACCAGAGCACTCACAGACCTGGCTTTCTCTACTGGGGCGGGACTCCTTTCTACAACACATCTCAAACGTTCAGGCCCAAACCCCATGTCTTGTCCTAAGTCTTCCTACAACTATAGGCATAAAGATCTTCTACGCCCCTAAGCCCCACCAGCATTGATGCAAGTGACTTGGCTTAACATGTGGATTTGCTGCATGAGAACACGTGTGTGTGTGACATGTGTGTGTATGTAGTGAATCTCCACTGGATAGTAAGTTCCTAGAGTTAAAGAACTGGACTTTCTTAGTATCTGGAATTGCAGTCCTAGCAGGTATGGCACCATGGTGGGTGCATGTATGCAGCAGTAAAGCCAGCTATGATGAAGTCTTCACTCGTCGTGACCCTGCCTGCACTCAGACTTTGCTTCTTGCTCTTGGAGGAGGGTAACTCCTTAGTGTTCCTGATCACTCCCAGGCATAATGATCTCTCTCCACTGAAGACGTATTTGTCTATACGAGCAGGTGAACGATATGTTGGTGAACAACGCAGACAGGACTCATTTCCCTTGGCTCTGGAAGGGGAGGCGGAATTAGGGGAAGTCAGCAGTCAACCAATGAGTAGACGTTATCCGGGGAGAGTTCAGGGGCTCGTCTGGACTCCCTCATGCCTGTAAAGCCATTCAGTCACCATGCACAGGCACCAGGCCTGACACTCAACACTAGTCCAGGTCATCAATCCTTCACTAGGAGCTACATTTAAAATAAAAGCAAACACATGCATGCTGACCTTCTGAAATCTTTGGTCTCTAAACAATGATGCAGGAAGTGCTGAAAGGGGATACCAGTGTGTAAACCAAGCGAGGACCTGTGGTTTTTATTCCATGGTAAGTTTGACGTTTGGTTTTTTGTTTTCATTTTCTTAAGCAGCTGACACTTCTGTAGGGATAAATGTACAAAAAAACATTTTGAAAAGAAACAAACCCAGTTGTGAACGGTTGTAGCCTATTTCAGATCATCTGTTACAACAGGGGGATGGACTTCAATTGCAAGAAGAAGCATCATCTGTACCCCAGTGACACTAGCTTGGTAAATAATCAAACGGAAACTTCGAGCCCCTTCTCTGGGTGAAGCCCTTTATATGTGCCCCATAATCCTCCCTGAAACCCAGGAAATATAGGAAACTACCTCCTCTTGCAGAGAAGTCAACTGAGACTGAGAAAGAATAAAAGCAAAAAGCTAAAGCACGGCCAAATTATACTAGAATATACAACATAGGTTTGTCACCATGACAACCCTCTTAAAATGTACTAAACTGTGTCCTGTCATCACAGTCTTGGGGATACATTTCTGCAAGCTTCATGAACTTTTCCATGAGCATCCCAGCCTGTAGGTATGGGGGGGTGGAGGGCTGCCAGTGTCATGGGATGGGAAAGGAAGAACTACCACTGCACTCGCAGGAGTACGGAGAGAGCTTGAGGAGGATTTGGCCTATGCCCTCCTTCTACCAGCTTTAATGCCTCCCTTGTCCTGGACCATTGTGTGTCCTCTGTGAATACGGGTTGAGTATGTGGCTAAATAAATTGATGAAAATTATCTCTTCCTATGCCAACTTTTGACAATAGATAATAAGGTTAGAAATAGAATTTCTTATCCTGTGCACTGACAGTTTTTCTCTTCCTAAATTATTTCTCTTTGTAAGTACATAGACCAGTAGTAAGCTATGGGGGCGGGGGCTCAGGAAAACACCTTAATGCTGCATGCAGGTCAGGCTGCAGATTTTTGGCACCACTCGTTCTTTGGATACAGAATGACTCGTCACTCTAGTTTGTACAGAAATATTTGTGAATTCCCTTACAAATGTTTGTGCATTGCCTTCCTGCTAAGAAAAGTACAGGACAATGGAGAGTAGGCTACTTTGTGCATTTTAATATCATAAGGACTTTATAGCAAGTTCTGAGGAGTTTGATAGAAAACAGTGGTACAATAATATATAAATTGTATTCGCGCCCCAGAAGAAAATAGTATGAGAACTGAAGCATACATATGCAGTGGAACTGACACATTCTGTAGAAAACGGCTTCAAGAGAACACCGAACAAAAATGCAAGTGGTGGATTCTTTCAGTGCTGCTCCTTTTCCGAGAGCATTCATATTATATATGTCAAGGCCTAGGCCTTCACAGCCCCTTTGCAAATTAATTGTCCTGTTTATGTGCTATTCGTGACCTGTTCTTGAATACGTACTGACAGTGTTCATTCCAAAATGGCACAAGATCTTAGACTGAACCATCTCACTTTCCTCCCTCGCACAAAATGCTTACTACTGTGCTGACTGACAGCGCACTGGAAAATTTTTGAATGGAGTTTTAGTGGACACAGAGCACATTGAAGTCACACAAGTCTTCTCCCCCAGTAATGAGGGCCACCACCAAGGTCCGAACCGCAGGAGGGTGCACGGCACACGCCACTCTCTGTCCTCTCAGACCTTCCTGTGGCACCACCTACATCGTGTTGAACTGGCAGAACTCCTCGTGGGTGGGCACAGCGCCAACAGGACAGATGGCTGTGTGCGGGCCATGCCAAGGGACCCGTATGTGCATCGAGTTGGACTATTAGAAATAGAGTTTCCATCCAGCAGGGGGTTTCATATCAATATTTTTGCACAATTACTTCATTTTTAAAACTAATGCTCCTAACTATGGTATATAAAGGCACACATACACACAAAACACATACACAAACTCACACACACGCACACACACACATCTTTTTAAGATTGCTACACAATTTTTAAAATGAAATATGTACCTATATTTTGGATATAAACAGATCCAGATTCCAAGATACCATATTACAACACATGAGATGATCTTCACTGTATTTTAAAAGCTAGAAAATCTTTGTAAGTGTGGCTAGTACTTGCCATGTTCATTTATATGTTGAATCCAATATTTTAAAAATTTATATTCAAATTTTTAAAATAAATGTAAATTATATGTAACAAAATGCATATTTGTAGAAAATACAGGCTAGGTAAGAAAACACTAAAATCACATCAGTTAAAATGGTGGTATTTCTCCTTCTGTATAATTTCACTTGCTCTACCCAGCTTTTAAAATCTCAGTTTCTCACCTGGAAAACAAAACAGAATAAAATTCTAATAGTTTAGAACTCTGTGGAATTAAAATACACGTAACTCCCAGGGTCTGGAGGGATCAGCAAGGTCTATTCTGTGGATCCCTAGCACACAGAACATGAGCAATGCATGTGGATTTCAAAACTGCAGCACACAGCAGAGGTCTGCAAGCTACACAGGGCCAAGCTTCCGGAACAACAGTCTGAAATCAGCAACATAAATCACTCCCCAGAAGGGAGCCCGGCCAGCAGGAGAGTGGCACGTGGAATGTGCGCTCTAGGGCCACTGCCTTCAAGGAGGGTCCAAGGCTACCTCCGCAGGTGGCGCTT
This sequence comes from Chinchilla lanigera, assembly GCF_000276665.1. Taxonomy (NCBI): domain Eukaryota; kingdom Metazoa; phylum Chordata; class Mammalia; order Rodentia; family Chinchillidae; genus Chinchilla; species Chinchilla lanigera. The sequence goes on from NW_004955417.1 coordinate 29,237,737, forward strand.
CACAATCTGCCCCTGCTGCGGCTTCCAGGGAATGTTTTCTCCATTCGAAGGAAGATGACCATGAGCGGGAGCAGAAGAGACTCCTGTTCTGTGCTCCGTGCACCCTGTGCCGCACCAGGCATAGGAAGCATCACAGTCACGACGGTCCCCAGACAGGGTGGGCCCCACTTCCGGGCAAGAAGACCGCGTCTCAGGAAGGCGAGCTCAGTGCCTCTGAGTCTTCAGCACCGAATTGCTCACCCAGGCGTCTGCTGGGAAATGTGCTCTCCTGGCCCTGTGACCTGACGATTCTCTTGGGTAACCAGCAGAAGGAGCCAAGTCAAGGCGTGGCCTTGCGAACATCTGAGAGGCCTGCGGCTGCGCTGCACATCCAAGAAGTCACCGAAGTCGCGGTCGGGAGAACAAAGGAGCCTCTGGCCCTGCCCTGTCCACGGCCAAGTGCCCTTTCCAGAGCCAGCAGCAGGCAAGCTGGCGTCGCAGCTGGAGGGGGTGCCCTGACCCCATGGGGCACCCACCGGCCGAGTCCCGGCCTGCCGCCCCTCCAAGGACGTTTAAGATTACGTGCACCACAGCTGTGTGATCCCCTAGAAATGGGAGGCCCAGGAACCGGCAGGATAATTCATCCCCCTCTGAAACACAGGCCAGACCTAAGATTGCAGGGGTTTTGGTGACAAAGCTAGATCAATATTAAAAATTATTCATCCTGAGGAAAATTTGGATTTTTGCAAAAATATTTTGAAGATTTAGGAAATGTGGGATCTCTGTGTATATACATGCAACGTTCAGTAATATAGAATACACAATATATAGTAAGTATATATATTAACTTGAAAGTAACCATAGCACAAAAATTAATTAATCGTTAAATATACACAGGATTTTCACATATAAGATTTTTATATTTTCATTTGATTGTTTATATTCCTTTCCTACTATCTTGATAATTATTTTTTACTCCTGTTTCTTTTTTCCAGTAATTCACTGAACCCATATGTTTTTTAAATAGTGTTTTATTTTCTGAGAAAAAAAAAAACCTCTGTCTTCCATGATTCGAAGAACGTTGTAAGCAAAATTTTATTCAAGAACGTAAAAGGAAGTAACTATTTCATTCTTAGACCCTGGGCTCTATTATATTCCCCTTGCAGTGTGAAATGTGGTTTTTTTATGATTATTTTTTCTTTTAGTTTCATGGTACGCTGCTGTACTTGATGTGATTTCAGGGTAATTTTATAGAATTTTGCAAATGACTTAAGTGATGTAATGCACTGAAATATACAGGAAGGTGTTTTAAAGTCTGTCATTTCCATTTGGAAGAAAAACACCAAGTATAAAATAAGCATTTGCAAAGAAGGCAAATTCAGAACCCCTGGTGTGCCGAGAAGTTTGATTTACCTGTCTCCACCTCTCCCTTTCCTTCCGGCAAGCTTGGGCTCTGGCTCTCAGAATTCGTAATAACCTCTGCTTTCAAACAGCACTAACTTCTCTGTTTCATTTAAGAGCAAAACTCTTACAGATTTCAGGACCAAATGGTCATATGCGATGATACACAGTTGATAACAGGCTTTGTATTTATTTTTAACATAAACCATCTTTTCAAAGTTGAATCACAGTTCCTATTATTTTTTGGCTCTGTATTTCTTATTAATCTCATCGTTAACCAGCAGTGCATTTAAATGTACTACGATGGCATTCCTGCCTGGTTTACGCCAGTGCACAGTTGTTTGGGGTCTGTGTATCTTTTCATGATTTCCCGCATCATTCCGGCCACTGTCAGTTTCCCTTAATAAAGTTAATCTTCAGTTCTGCAGTTGGCCGGTGTGCCAGGCTGATTTACATGTTGATTCACCATAAAACTCTAACTTCTCATATTATTTCATTCTTAAGTTCCAGTTGCTTTATTGAATAGATCGTCCTTTGATCTCGTGGAGACAATTGCATTTCACTTCTCTAATGAAGCTCACATTATTATAGCCAAAGCGAATGTTGCGCCCAGCGGTGGAAGAAATCCCGAAGGAAGCCGTGACTCTCCCTCGAGGTTGGGGAAAGCATTGTCTTTCATTTTTGAGAGTGATCAGGCAGTTTGTCCCCAAATCACCATTTCATGCCATTTAGCGTTCCGAGGCATTTTGTGATGTTACCATATTTTCAAGCTTCCCTGAGTTATTTCTAACAGCTCACCAGTTAAGTAAGTTCGTGTGTCCTCAATTTAGAAGGCGCGTTTCACAATAGGAAAAGGGGACATGCAGACCGGCCTCTTGTTTCTGATATTTTTAGCCAATATTCCTGTCTTCTCATTTCCACTTCAGTGATTTGTCACTAGCATTTCTGGAAATTAAATTTCAAAGAGTCTCCAGCAGTTTGCTCAGTAATGAGTAACAATCTAGCCAAACCCTTGCTGGTTGAACTGGATTCGAGAGCACCCAGTGGTTTAAAACTATGCTGTTATGTGGTTCAAATGTTGTGTTTATCTTCAAGGCATTTATCTCTGTAGCTTTATCTACTTTGAGTAAAAGAAGGGATTAAAGATAAAGTGTAGACCATGGAGGGAGAAAGAGGAAGTCTAATCCACAGATGGAAACTTGGAAGATTTGGTCTAGAGTCATAGCCAGCACTGATTTATGAAAAGTCCTGTCTCTTGTTAACTGTTAATGTCAGCGAGGTTTATGCCCTCTCACTTATTTGAGTTCCCTTCCGAAGTTTGTCCTGAATATACAATTGTCTGCTATCTGTGTAGACCAGCTTGATTCCTCATAATCAAAGTGGTGTCCATGGTGAAGCTTGGCTTCTAGAATAATAAGGCGATTGAGTTTCCTCCTGTGGTAATGGTGAGCCAGCCGGGAGTCTCACTTGAGGGGGAGCAGGAGCAGGCTTGGGCTTTCACCCTGCGTTGCTGCACGGAGTGCGGGGGGCAGATGGGACAAGTCCAAGACAGGAGGTTGTGTGTCGGGGGGTAAATACGGAGAGGTAGATTGGGTGGGGTCTTAACCTCAGCCACCGTGGCCGAGCTGAAGAAGGAGAGGAGACTGGAAAGACACTGGATGTACAATCGGCAGGAATGGATTTGCCAAGAAGAGTGAGAACAATGAGAAATCTAATGTGGTGCTGGGATTGCACAGCAGTAATCAGCCTCGTGCAGGGGAGTCCATTTCTGGAGCCTGTGAATCTGACCAGAGGAACGTGACACCCTTGTATGTAGACGGGCAGCATCGTCAGCCCGCTTACACCAAATTCCGGGCTCCTTGTTAAATCTGTTGCTGAAATTCAGCCTGCATGGCAACAGCTTAGAAACCACCCTGAAGGAGCTTAGAGACCCTGGATTCTCTGAAGGAGGGTATAGCTCGGGAATAGTCTGGCAGTTACAGATGATTACAGTAAGGATACAAGTAAAAATAACTCCCATCAGACCAGCGTCTTGCACCACTGTGAAGCTTGGCCTGTGTTGTGTACAGGGAGTGCAGTGCCAAGGCGTAGACACGGTAACCATAAGCGCCATGCCAGTCTGAGTTTTCAAACCTCAGAGGTGCGAGTTGGGCCGCAGGCTAGAAAATAAACAGGTGTGATGGTTTCAAGCGATGTGCTCTGCGGAGCAGCACTTGGTTTTTACATACCATCCTGCATAGTGACTTCAAAACTCTTAAATGAGAATGGTGGCCAGCAATGCATGCAAAATATTCATTCATTGTTGTAAACTAAAAAAATATTGCTTTTATGCAAAGAGAATGCCATTGTAGAATGTTAAAAGGAATAAGAAGAACAGGCTCAGGATTGGAGCGATTTAAACAAACTCAGTAGAATATAGTAGATGATTAAAATACAATCTATAATTACATTACACTGGTATCAGGTAAGGATAAAAGCCTATAAATACACTAGGGTCAGGGTAAGCATAAAAAATGAAACCGTTATTTGAATAATCTGAGATCAAGTTGCAGTAATTAAAAACGAATGTATTATTCAAATGAAGGAATTAGGTTACAACACTCCTCGTATGAAAATATTATTGTGACAGACTGAAATAAGTTGGAAATGATTTTGATTAAAAATGGGTAGAGGAATGTAATAACTTGCACTGGGGAAAAGTAGACAATCAGGGAATATAAAATAAAATTTTTAGGGGCTGCCAGATGAGAGCCTAAGTGAGCCTAACTTTTCAAATGCTTTTTGATATCTTAAACTTACAATTGATAAGCTTCTGTTGCTATTTCATTAAATGATTTAATTTCCAAAATCTTTCAGGGGTTCTAATTTCTTGCCAAAAAATTTAGATGAGGAGGGAAAACGTGTTTTCTCCTGTAAAAATGTACATAGAACTGAAGCAGGGTGGAGGAGAAGGGTATTATTTGTTACTTTAACTTGTCTTATAGTTAAGGGATGAAAATAATTTTATTTACCTTATTGCAAACATCTCCAGTTAAATATGCAATTGCATTTGTCAAATATGGCGAGAAAACAAACTTAGTAAGGGGCACGCACAGCCTCTGCCGCCCTCCACCCTCTCTCCCTAGCTCCTTCCTCCCCTCACTCTCCCGCTCCCCTTAAAGGGGGCACTGCTTTGTACTGTGCTCAGAGATGTACATGTTCCTCTTCTGTTATCGTTTCTAAAAGCTGCAGAGTCAAATCCACATGTAGTATCCAAAAACTAAGATGATCTGCTGCAACAACATCGGTAAATCTAGGTTCTGGGAAAGTAGCCGCATCTATTAAAAACAATAGATTCTTGAACTATTTATGATTTTTCAGAAAGTAGGCAGCATTTCAAAAGTAGGCAGCATAATGTTCTCCTTAGGTATTTTTGCCAGTGATAGAGAAGTTTTGTCACTAAGGCCAGAGAAAATATTCAAACAGTAGATTTCATGTGAACATTCCCCAGTGTTCTTCAGTGACCTGGTTTTAAAAACCTGACAGAAGACCATGCTGTGAACACCTACCAATTACTTTATACCTTGTTAGTGGATAGATCAGACTCCTGTCACATTCCCACTGCTTTAAGAGGGAAAGTGTATGCGCATCTCTATGACCGCAGAAAGAATTTTAGATTTATTCTCCAGGACGGCCTCCTTCCATTCGCTTCTGTGTCGTTAGTCACCTGGACGAAGGCAGACTTTTAGGGCTCACCCCTAGGGCACATCTGAGCAGCAGCAGCATCCAGGCTCTGTCCCAGGTGGACAAGGGTCTCTTCTGCACGTCGAAACCCTGAGAGCTCCCTGCCCACCACACCATGGACTTGCCTGAGCATCTGGATCTGTGGGCTGAGAGGAAAGAGCTTTGGGGGGGAGACGTGGGCTCCACGCTGACGGTTCAGGATCTCTGTCAGTGGGGGCACTGTGTTTCTAATTTGTGCGCCAGTGGATACAGTCACACCACCAACCGCAACAGTTATTCGGAGAGACACAAAAAAATACCATAGAAAGGTTTTAAGAGATCCTAACCAGCGTTACACAGTGCAAGTAATTAACAGCGCATCCATCCTACAAGAGGCCTGCTATAGAAAATGAGTGAAGTTTGTGTCTTCTGTGAAAACAAACATCACTATAGACACACCACACACGTGTGCACACTGTCTGCATGGCCTCTGGCTTCTCCCCTGAGTCCTCGGAGCTCCTACAGTTCTAGACACCTCCATGGTTCCTGCCAGACGTAAATATTTACAGTTTTATGAGCAACATTCAAAGGAGCAGGGTGAAATATGCCTCGAGATTTGCAAGAAGTCCCGTCCTGTTTCGGAGTCTTATTCGGAGAGGTGAGGGAGAGGACCGAGGTTCCCTCTGCCGTGATAACCCACCACCTGTTCGGGTTTTTATGGCTTCTGCGGTTTCCATGTTGTTTTCCTTTGATCCTCTGAGGAATGGCGTCAAGCGTGTGAAGCCCACCGTGCTTCTTTTTAAAAGGAGGCCTCTTGCGTCCTGCGGCACTAGCCTCGGTCTCTCAAGCTACCCCAGACACAAATGAGGGCCCCATGTGCGTCCACGGCAGCCGCCCTGTGCTTTGACTTCTCTAGTCCCGCAGGTCCTGCCGGCTTTCCTGGGCCATTTCCAGGGCTCCTGTAGCTTCCTACTGTGGGGTTCTTCAGATCAGCGCTCCTCCCTAGAGCAGGCATTGCGGTTTCCTCCTCCCGGTGACTGCCATCTCCCCTCCTGTGCTGCCCGGAGTCGGGAGCAAGCGAAGCCCATTCCTCCTTCCCTCAGAGAATCCAGGGTGCGGGGGCGACACGTAGCAGGGCCTCCACGTCCCCGCCTTTATTGTCATTTCATGTGTGTCAGAACTGTGTTGGTTCTCAAAGACTCCAGTCCTATAATGAGCCTCGGTCTTGAACTTTTATTTTTATCCTGTATCTCCTTTTCCGTCTTTTCTCTTATCACTGCTTATAAAACACGACCACAGTTTGTCCTTCGCCTGACCCTACCTCTGTTGAAATCCTTTTCAAGCCTTAATTATATCCTGTCTCGACTTTCTCAGTTCCTTCTCAGCGATCTTCCACTCCCTAATTTTTTGACTTTACTGAATACTTCAACCAGACTGTCCGGTAGACCCTTTGTGTGCAGGGAAGGAGCGATGTTGGACCACCCCCCCCACCTATCTCCTTGTATGTCCATTTTAATGCTTCTGTGAAGAGGAATAGTCAGCTTACCTTCCTTATCTTTTCTAAAACTGTACCAAAGAAGGTGGATTCCCCTTTGCCCCACAATCTCCCCCTCATTTTTCTCTGTTTGTTTATGTTTAATGTCTATTGGGTTGTAAATACAGTAGATACGCTGATCTTTTAACTGGGCTTGGCCTAGTCAAGTTAGAACTGAAAGCGCAAAGCATGAAAATATCAGGAAGAGACACAGCAGGGACTGGCAGCGTCCTAGTGGATTTTTCTGGGCACTACACCGCCCTGCATAAACGTCTTAGAAGATATAAATGTTTTCTAAAAGGTTTTAGTCTAAAGGAAAATAGCTGAAAGGAGTACAAACTAAAGCCAAGTGACTCTTTGCTCAGAAATGTATTTCTATTTCTAAACTTCTCCTCCACTGACAGCTCATGACCAAGGCTTTCTATCTCCTTGACTGTGAGTAAAACCGAGATCGGCGCTAAGTGTTTAAACAGTGTCATAGAAGCTGACAACTCCAGTGCTGCTTAGATTGGCAGCCACACCTTGCAGCACGTGATCGCTCCTGAGGCAAGTGAGTTCTCTTCCCTGCTCCAGGAAATCTCCTGACAACTCGTAACCTTAGCCAAAAGGCTCCATTTAGATATTAGAGATCAAAACGTACTGGTCAAGTATTCGAAGCATCTGGTTGCCAAAGCAAACATCAGACAATCAAAGGAGCAAACACAAAACGCCCCACTCAGCCTCTGGTAGCCGGGTGAACTTAAGAGGGCATCTCCCCGCTAGGAGAGTCAGGAGCAGGCAAAGCCCATCCCTCAGAGAATCCAGGGCGGATCACTCCCTGCGTCCTCCTCCGCCCCTCCCAGCTCCCTCGGTGCAGATACTGGAGTGTGAAGTGCACTTCCGACCTGGGCACAGTAAACAAAGAGCCGTGCTGACATAGGTGCCGCAGCCCTGTCTACGTCGGTGTCTTCTGATGAACTTCGTGGTAAAGTTTTCACCTGAGTGTGACGCTCTCCTCCCTCCTGCCACACCCTGGCTTTCCTCCTGGCCTGCTGCGTCCCCCGTAAGGAGAATCTCACCTGAAGAGCTTCCCACTTGTTGCTGGTCTTGTTTTCCTTTAGGCTGGATCTAAGGTAGCTTAGGAAATGTCAGGTAAAACATGAACCTAATTACCCAGTGCACACAGTCCAGCCAAGAAGGACCTGTGAAACTTTGAGAAGTCTTTCTAAGTCTTCAGAGGAGTTCTAACAAGTTTTTCTATCGTCCAGTGATACTAGCCTGAGGACTTTTGTACCTATTTTGGATTAAGATTCCGTATTTTATTATTTATCCTGCTGGGAGCACTTGGCTCACCCTTAAATACAGCTTTGAGCTTTCTTTGCAAATCAAGGCATAGTAAAATGTATCATTCCACCTACACAATAAAACAAGAGGCCATGCAAGTCTTAAGGTTTGATTGTCACACGAGTGGGATTTTCAGAATTGCAGTTCATTCCCCGAAGAGGCTGCCGTGTCCCCGCCTCCGCCTCTGGGCTCCTGGGCTGAGGGTCACCTTGATGCAGAGCCCCAGAGCGGACTCCCTGTCTGTCTGTGGACTTACAAGGGCTTGGAGCCGCATTCTTTCCTTTGAAATTATAGGATGTGCTTGCTATTATGGTGACTGAGCACTTGTTTCTAATTCCCCTTCTTTTGCTATTGCTAATGTCATTTGTTACCGATGCTAATGTGCTTAAATGGTAATAAGACTGTAAAGTAACTGCATTATACATATTCTAAAAACATATGCATTAAGTGGGTCTTACAAATAGTGGTAGGATAGAATGCTTGCTACACATGAGTCCACCGAGGGCCTCAAGCCCCCTCCACTAACTTACTGGGGCTTTTTTAGAAATTCAAGAACTGAAACTATGGAGGTTAGGACCACTGGCAAACACCTTTACAATGGGAACTCTGACCCCCAGCCTCCTCTGAGGATGGCAGAAGTAGAGACCACGACGAGATGGGGTCCTCAGTGAATAAGGCCAAGCTAGAGTCCAGTGGGGCAAGCGTAGTCCACGGCAGAGTGACCGTGAGCTGTGGGCGGGTCGGTGAAATGCCTCATGTTGCGGGAGACGCAGCCACTTACAGGTACCTGATGATGACCAGGAAATCGTGAAGTTGTAAAGTTCAGAGCAAAGTGTTCTACTTGGAGGAGGAGAACGCTGACAGGGGAGAAGAGCAGGCTCGCTTCGGATCAGTTCCGTACGGCATCACGGTCTGTACCGGTTAGTCCTGCTTGTTCCTGCGTTCCTCCCCTCCACGCGCTTGCGCACGCGCACTATTTTTCCATAGAATTCACAGGCAGCGTATCAGCAAACATCTGCTCAAAGAGTTTCATTGTGAGAGGACTCAAAAACATTTCTGATGCAGATTACAAACCCCTTCAAAAGTAACATTTTTGCCTGCTTCATACCATAAGCCAGGGTGCTGAAAAACAAAGCTGTGACAATTGTCCTTTTAAACAGAAAACTTAATGAATTCTTGTTATTCTTCAAGAACCTGGACTCCTGTTCTCTATTTGGGGGAAAATGTTACATCTTTATGGTTTGTTTTCTTTTTTTCTTTTCTTTTTTTTTTTTTTTTTGAGACAGGGTCCCACTATGTAGTTCAGACTGGCCTTGAGCTCACTTTATGGCTTAGGCTGGTCTCGAACTTGCAGCAATCCTCCTGCCTCAGCCTCCCGAGTACTGGGATTACGAGTTTGTGCCACCACGCCCGGTTTGTGCTTTATTTTCTTGACAGGGCGTGTGAGCTGCATGCAGAGCGTTTTTTGATGAGGGTGAGGGAGAGCCTGTAAATTACCATAAAGGTGTTTAGTCGGTTAGCATAAATTTGGGGTATTATAAAGCTTGGTGGAGCAACCTCTCACCGAAGGTGGACTCAAACTGAATAAACAAGCCTGTATTTTCTGTCCTTCGGGCTGGCCTCAAAGAATGCGCGGAGCGCCACCTGCTGGTTGCTGCTTTTTCAGAACTATTTTTTTCCTACTCAAACTCACTTAAAATTGATACTATGCGCGTGTGCGCGCGCGCGCACGCGTGTGCACGTGTGTATACATACAGAAGCAAGAAAGAGGCACACAAAGTTTCATGTAGAAACGCAGAAAGTAGCACATATTACAAGTATCCCTTTTTCACCTGAAGCTATTTTATTATAAAACATTACATAATAATGTTAAGTTTACCTTAGTGTAGATATCCGGAAACCTTTCAAATAAGGAGCAGATTGAATTTCTCTATTTTAGAATAGATCATCTGTTCTGAAGTTTTATATATACATGGAATAATTACTCAAATTCTCTGAATGTACCTGCATCAGACATGAAAATTTCCACTTAGTACAAAAAAATGAAATTTAAAAGTAGATAAGCAAAGCACCACCCCACCACTTCTTTTTGTACAGCTAGATGCATCTAAAGAACGTAAGTTTATCTTCATTGTGTTGGAACGTAAAGGTATACGTTAAACTACGTGACAGCTTTTTGTTAATTTTTGAAAAAGACATTATAAGTTGGCTCACTGAAACACTCACGCATACTGCATATTTTATTTATTATTTTAAAAAACCCTCCATGATCAAAGAATCTCCATGGTGGGAAAAGTAGAAAACAAGATGCTTCCCGAAATAGTTATACTTCACGCAAGGCGTGTCTGTGAAGATTTCTGTGTCATTTATGATTACGTCAAGCTTGAGTCCTGGTGTCTGACATCTCTGGCCTTGGAGCAGCATGGTGACATGGCCTTGCGTTGCACCCAGGTTCCGCACGCCTGCCACAGGGAGACCCCACTCCTGCCCTCCCCGGACCCGCAGAAGCACCTGAGGCCGTTGTTACTGTCCTGAGGAGGTCCTAACACGTTCTGTTCTATCTAACAGTGGATTGTAAAAAAAAAAAAAAAAAATCACCTGTTGGAGAGCTCTTATAAGAATGAAACAAACACAAACATTAATGTGAAATTACATGTTGTAATGAGACACAAATTGTCATCCTCAGAGTGTGAAGCGTAATTACAGGAATCACAGGACATGGCCATTGGTCCTGGTCCTCAGAGCCAGCTCTGCTGGCCTTCAGGAGACCCCAGCGCTGATACGGCAGGGTGCTGGGCAGGAGCTGGACTCTTTCCCCTGACCCCGCCTGCCCCAGCCCACTCCCACCTCGGTCCACACCTCTAAGCCAACTCCCTGGGGAAGTTTAATGAGTCTCTTGGGATTAAAAAAAAAAATCTTTTTTCTTAAAGAGCAAAACAAAGCAGTTTAATGAAAATGGACAAGCAGACGCAGGCGCAGAGGTTCTTTTCCAGCCTGGTGCTTGGGGCTTTTACTGGGCTCCCGGGATGGCAGTTGACACCAGAGGGGTAGAAGGAGGAAAGAAAGAATTTCAAGTGCAATGCACTTGTGCTATTGGTTCCTCCACAGAGCTGGGTGCGTTGCCTTCTTCCACTCCCACCCTTTCCCTTCCACCTCATGTCTCTGCCTCTCAGGCTGCACAGAATGGAAGTGCAGCTTCCCCAACACAGCAGCCCTAACGGAACCGCAGGATGAGCTCGGATTACTCACAAGCTTTTACGTTGTGTGTTTTGGTGGAGATTTTCTCCCTTCTGCTCTTGATTGTGGGTGAAGAATGGTGTTTTAATAGGCAGATGGTAAAGACAGTTACAGTTAGGGCCGCAGTGGGAGTTAAGTCAGTTTATTGCAAATTATTAGTTGATAAATGCTTTTGTTTACAAGCAGAGTCTTAAGCAGCTTTGTAATCAGTTTATCAGCTGCAGGCAGAATCTTGACAGCTCACCTTTGGGGTGTGACTTCACCTCCAGGGTGGTCACTGGTCCACCTTGGTGAGTGGAGCCTTCCAAGGAGCCCAGTGCAAACCCAGGAATGCGGAGGAGATTCCAGGAGCAGAGCTGCTTTCTGTTGGAATCCCGTAAAATTATCTTATCTACTTGACTAAAGCCAGGGTTGACTGCCTGAGTCTCATGCCCTCCAACACATTAGTTCAAAAACTTTTCCAGAAGGTTCTACATGCTTTTTTATCCGTGGGTTAAACTTTCTGCCATGCACTTCAGCAGAAATCTGGAGCTGACCACAGTGATGCTGTTTGCTTTCTCTAGAAGGGGCTTCCTGTGTCTTTCAAAAGGGAACGGAAATCATCTCCATTGGAGATGTATTCTTACAGGCAAGAAATAAGTACTCCTGAGAGAACTCAGGCCGAGGGAAGAGATCTGCTGGGATCTGGGACAAACTAAGGCCAGAGACTTAAGTGGAGAGGACAGGAAAGCATAGGAAACACACGGGCTCCAGTTTTCTTGTCTGTACAATGTGACAACTGTACTCTTAGTCATGCAGCTAATCCCTTTAGATTAATTAAAAACCTCATATTTCTTTGTTCCTGAGTTCTGCCCAGACCAATGTTGCTTGTTAAGTTTACACTAAGGAATTAAAGATCTCAGATTTGAAATGACAAATAAGTCACAGATACTTCAGTAAATTCATTTCCCAAATAGTTGCGGAAAGAAGGTGCCCCGCCACCTGCCACGAGGGTGTGGCTATACCCCGAGGGTGCACAGCTGGATCCTGCAGGTGATCATTCGTAAGCCAGCTTCTACCTCTCACCCTACAAGCTTTGTGAACTTAGTCAAACCAACAGTATTCAAATAAATAAACACATACAATGGCTCCTAAGTCTTTTTTCTTCTTAGCTAATGAGTACTACTGATGTTTTATTTCCTAGTATCCAAGAAAAAGCTACAGAGCTAATAGGGAACAAAGTAGAGTGAGAAGCCGTATTTCACAGCTGGAATGAGCATACCATGTTCTGTAAAACCTGGGCACAATACACAAAGTTCTGAGGAAACAGGACTCATCTGGCTGACACGTTCTAATGTGTAGGTAGCATGTAGAAGCAAACTCTTCTCTTTGTCTTAGAAATATGGTGAAGTATTTCTGTTTCTGTGTGTCCCTGCTTCCTATTCTTTCTCTGTTCTCAATGAAAATCCTAAAATCACTGTAACAGAACAAGCTGCATTGAACCTGACCACATGGGTTGACAACCTCTGTAATTTGGAAGCTGAGTTGACATAAGCTCACTTGCAAACATTTGGGAGAAAACCAGAATGTAGCTTCTATCCTGTTCCCTGTTCAGCGCTCTGGGCCTGGTTTTCCTGTTCTCAATCAATCAGACGTTCCATTGGCCACAGAGGAAGGGCTGCCCATGAGAGAGCTGGAGAGCGAATGCTTCCATAAAGTAAATTATAAACTGTGCTTTCACATAAAAAGTACGTTTTCTGTCATTCTCCGCATCAAGCGGATGGAGGATAAAGGGTGCATTGGCGAGGAGTTCTGCCGTTTGTCCTTCTCCTTTGATTAGAAAGGAGGATTAAAAAAACAAAGCAAGACTGTCCTCTCCTTTGCCCAAACACCAAAGGCATGTGGGGTAGCTGATAGGGGTGGCGTGTCCCTCCTCCCGGGAGCTGCTGCGCTGCTGTGTGAGATGGAGTGCTGGGATGGGAAAGTCAAACGGCCCAAAATGCCCTGCGCTGCCTGTGTAGTACAAATGAAAAATGTTAAGATTATTTTTAAAAACAGGAAAGACCTTTTGCGAAATGGTTTTGATTTATTGCTATGCATTGTGCAGATCTTTATCAATTAGTCTTACTCTGCTGTATTCAAAAAGTGTTGGAAACTATGAGCTGGCATGTTGCTGCATACGGAAAATAAGGCATTCATCAACTGCAAATAAACAAGTGCACAGATCTGTCTCACAACTATGAAGTAGTTAATACATTTTTAAGCAATTTTACTATAGAAAAGAGGGCTAAAAGAGTAGTGCTTAATTATCTGGACTCCTCGGTGCTGGCTCCCTTTTGATTGTATTAATGAAGCAGCTGGCCCATTGTCTCCCTTTAATTCCTCCATTGTTTTAAGAATATGTCACAGCTCTTTATTCTTTTATCAGGTGCAGTGCAGGAGGATGCACACAATGCCTCGTGTTCCTACTGTATTTGCCGGTGCACAAAGACACCTCCAAAGCGGTTTTCAAAGAAGGGGCGCCCATAATTTATAAGTTCCACTCCTCACGCTGCTCCTCTGTCACGAATGTCAGCCGTCCTGGAGTTGAATTCACTGTGAAATTTGTACAGAGCAATGTGGCTCCGTATAGATATATGTCCTGTGTTCACGTCCAGACCCCAAGATCTGGACAAGAACACACGTGCCTCGTGGAAATGGGGCAAGTATTTAGCTTTTAGGGAATTAATCTGACCAACCACTTCGCACTTATGAAAACGTTCTATTTCGCAAGGAGCCATGGGTGTGAGTTTGTATTCGGCAAAGATAAAGTTAATGACCAAATGAGTATTCCCCTTTTCTCTGGCTCTAGGAACATACTGTCCCTCTGTGTGTGTGTGTGTGTGTGTGTGAAATGATTCACTACTTCTCCAGCGAAAGACTTTGATTTCTTCAGAACGTGTCTACTAGGTATCATGATCTACTCCATAGGCCAGCACTACTGTAATGTTTATTAACTAAGCTCTGGTCACCAGTGGGCCATCTTTTGCATTATGTGTGAAGGTGATAGACTTTTTAGACCAATACAGGAATACCATTCTACCTTTTAGGAAATCAAAATACTACGGTGACGTACTATAGAGTATAACATTTCTTATGCCAGAGCTATTTAAAAATGCTGTTTGGTTATGGTTCATTATTACTTTTCTCCAAATGTCTGTAAAAACCATCCAAAGTCACCCATGGTAAACATGGTAAAGTAACCTCTAAGGTCTGATTCCCAAAGGCGATCTTTTTCACACACGTGGCTTTTTCCCTTTGTTTTTCCCATGTCAAATGTCTGTATTTTGGAGGCTGTTTTATTGAATTTCTCCCTAGAGTTCCCAGCTTAAAAAAGAGATGGGAGACTTGATGTCCTAATGCTGTGGAATAAGAGTAAATAACCTGAACTTTAAAAAATGCCCTAGAGAGGCCATTTAGAATAAATTATTGTTGTAGGCCATCTCTTTCCTTTTGCACTGTTAGGTGAGAATGTCTGGGTGTGTTATTTTTTACATGAAAGTTCCACACACTGACATCCCTATCTGTTCGTTTGAGGCTCCCTATCCTTCCTTATGTGGAAGCAAGGACTGCACAACTCGAACTGTGACTTAATTGGCTCAATTTGCTGTGCATTTTTATGCTAAGCATAAGTCTACATCTTGAGGAGCCCACCTAGTTGTGGTAGAGGTTTACAGCCTCACGAAGCTTGCCTTTCCTTATTTTTACAAAGCCAGTGTCTATCAATCACACCGATAAATTAGAAAGAAGCATGTATAGACATAACACATGGAAAAGATTTTTCAGCATGCTATGTAATTATTAACCTGATTTTTACCATTGTAAGAAGCTGTGAATTGCAGATAGTGTAGACAAAGTTAAATGCTTTTATTCTGGATACATTTTGCTTATACAGAACTCCATAGGTATGGTCGAACAATGTAATTGAGGCTTTGTCAGCTCTGTAACCTAGCAACAGATAATACTGTTAGGTTACTGAATTGCTCCTGGTTGACAAGTAGGGAGTATTTTTGTGTTTATCATGTTTGCTAATGATGGGATCCTTTCCACAAGGCCTGTCTTAATCTTAATTAGAGTTTATCAGCAGAGGTCTGTGTGACATTGTCCAGACACTGATTTCATAAATAATAAAAAGTGCAAGTGAAAAATTGGCATCATGGGCAGACATTGAAGGCCACTGCTTCTAGTAAGAGGAGCATGAATTTCCAAAATATAACCACGTTTGAACTATGGCTTTAGTCTTCATTACTGAAACTTGTAGTACACTTCATTGCAGTTTCGACAGCAATTATGAGAAAAATTTATAAGCTTCCTGTTAAGAACAGTATCCATTTGCACGAGAACCTTGATCACAGACATGACTCAGAACAGCAAGTATATGGGTTTTCAAGAACATCAAGGTCTTAGTAGTCATTACTTTTTTCTCAGCCTTGAGCGTATTTGTCCTTTATTTGGGAAGGGAGTGGGGTACGAGCATGGGGACTTAGGGAGACACTGTGTTTGGAGCCTAGAGACAGACAAAGAGCGAAGCCCAAACTGACCTTGCCGTGTGGTGGAAGCGAGGAAGGTATCAGATAGCTGCCCCGGAGCCTGATGTCATTTGATAAAGATTTTGTGTCCATGCAGTGGGAATGTGATTTTTTGCTCCGGTTTGCACAATATGATCTTTCTCCAGTTTGGAGAAATGCAATATTATTGGTCCTTCCTAGGAGTAAGTTACATAGCTTCAATCCAGAAATAAGCATTGCAAAAACTGGATGTGATTTGTTCATTTACTAAATTCCAAATCAGCTTATTTGGTAGAAAGAATGCTGAGTCCCTACCCCCTGTTTGTCCTCCTGCCTTCACCCGTTTACTCATTATCCCCACGTTCTTCAAATACCAGAGGAAAGGGAACATTCAGGGCTCTTTTCAGATGCCACACTGAGCTTCAAAGTGGGCCTCTCCCCTGAGTGGGCTGAACTCCTCCTGAGACACTGGTCATCGAGAGATGAGCCTCACTGCATCCTACCTCAGCCCATGCCACTTACCTGCACTCCCTGGGCTTGGGGAGCTTTCTGTGGGCATCTGAAAAGCACCTGGAGCCCGGGTTTCACTCCCAGAGATTCCCATTGGACGGATCAGAAACAGGGCCATGAAATCAGCATCGACTCAGCCCCCAACACCCCGGAATCCACAGCTTGGTCCAGATCACCATTCAGGGCTCCGTGGTCAGGTAGAACCTGGGGGCCCCTTTTATGTCCAGCTCAGTTGCAATTTAAACAGGGAATTGGGAAGGTGCTGCAAAGGATTTATTATTAGTGAACGTGTCTCATTTGTGTGAAGCGCTTGGAACAGTGCCTCGCGCACAGTGAGTGCTTTTTGAGTGTGAACTGTTTTAATGAGAAATTAGTCAGGTTAGAAATAACAGGAAGTCACGTTCGCATTACAAATGGTATAGACATTGCTCTCCAGGTGGTACCTATGCATTTAATAGCTCCGTGCACAATCAGTGTGTAATCTGCCCAGTGCTGTTTTACAAAGGGAGCCACCACTAGTTCTGCTTCAAAGAGATAACTGTAATTACTCAAAGGCATCTAAGTTAGGTGCAGCGGGGTTCCGCAGTAAGCACCAGGTGGCGCTGTACTCAGAACACCTGGTTCTTGGGCTGGGGATTTAGCTCAGCGGCACAGCGCCTGCCTGGCAAGCGCAAGGTTATGAGTTCGATTTCCGGTACTGGAGAAAAAAAACAAAAAAGAAAAAACAAAGAGGAGAACACCTGGTTCTTCATGCAAGCTCTAGAGTCAAAAGCCAGTTGTTCAAATCCGCTTGCCTCCAATTCTCCTCCAATTGTGTGATCCCAAATAACTTACTTACAGTTGTCCCAGCTTTACTTACTTTCCAGCCTCATGGTTTCCCAGCAAAATGGGAATAAATGGAAACCTTCTTGGGAGAAGTCAGTAAGAAACGCATGCCAAGTCTTTGGCGATTGCAGGTGTGTGGCACGTCCCCAGTATCCGCTTACTGAATGTGTGATTTTTACTCATTAGCATATGGCTCACAGTGGGATGATGATAATCTAGAGGGGTCTACTTTGTGGCTGCCCCTGGATAGTGACATGGGGAAAGAATGGGCTAGTAACAAATGGCCCAGATTTTACACTTTCCCAGCCACCTGTCAAGCGCCCTTTCTGTTGCACTTTTGCACTGAGGACAGGCACATGTGCAGTGATTTCAGGTGCCAACAACCCCCTGGTATTCGCAGGGCCTTCCATAGAACAGCGTTGTTTACTCTGGAATGGCAGTGCCAGGGAAGTAGTAAGAATTTTATCGATCAAGTAAGTATAGTGTCAGGTGTGCCCCAGGGTCTTTGCATAACACTGTTTGTTTCCACACTTACTGCCAGTGGTGCAGAGTCACATGTTGAAATTTTTCTTGACTTAAATCCAGGGACACTGGGCCCACCACTGCCTGTGACAGTCATAAGAAACATCCTTTTAAATGCCTACCTTTCTTCTCTGTGGAGATGTAGTAGGAACACTTCACTGACCCTGGAAACACAGGCAGAAGCTTCAGTTGATGAAGCACCTTGGAGCTAAAACAGAAAATTTCAGATCAACACTAGTGTCCAAAGCTCGTCTAAAAGGAAACAGTTAATGTGGCCAAAGTAAACTACCTTCCAGCCGCACCTGCGTCTCACTAGGTGTTTGTCCATTTGCAGTTCTGCTCTGCCTCTGGCTTGGGTGGTGTTGTTCCTGCAGAGGCTGCTGTGTTGGATGCTTAGTCCCCAGGTTGGGGGACTGGAGGTTGGGACTTGAAGAGGTGAGATTTGGGGGTTCCCAAGGTCAGCTGGCAGTACACCCTTGAAAGGGATTGTGGGAGCTCGGCCTCTCTCTGGCTTCCTGTCTGGAGAGCGAGCTTCTCCCCGCACATGCGCTGCAGCTGCCTCAACACAGCCCTCACAGGAGCTGGTGCTGTGTGCTTCGAAAGTCAAAGTCGTGAGCTCAGTGGGTCCTCTCACGAGTCAGTATTCTGCCTCAGGTATTTCACTGTAAAACAAAAATAGCCTAGGAAAACAAAGGAAAGGAGAAGCCCTTGGGTTTTTTTTTAAACCATCTCCTCTGAAAAGCACCATGTAAAACTTACATTCATACCCACAGCTGTAGCTAAGAAGTATGAGGGTTCTAGATTCACAGATGAAACATTTTAGTAAAAAAATAATAACTTTTATAGATTTTTAAATGTAGCATAAAATATAAATTATAGACAACTCACTCTTTAACCATTGTAAGCACCATTAACGTAGTTGTGCAACCATCACCCTCATCCAGAACTGTTCATCTTGCAAAACTGAAGCTCCTGGCCTGCAGTAGCTTGCTCCTGTCTGCTTCTTTGTCACCTGGAGGGTCTTGAGCACCTCACACACAAGTGGAACCGTGCGGTGTACTGTGACTGGTGTTTCCCTTAGCATGATGTGCTCAGCACACATTCGCATAGCAGCATGAGCCGGGAGACCCCTCTCCAGGACTGAAAAGCATCCCACTGCTCGGTTGTGCCACAGCGTCCTGGTCATCACTGCTCAGTGGACACCGGAGCTGACTTTAGCCACTGTGAACAATCTGCTTCGACAGGTGCCTGTGTTCAGATGTGTCCTCCAGATCCTGTTCTCGGTTCTTCGGAGTATGTTGTTAGAAGTGGCATTGCTAAATAATAGGTAATTCTATTTTAAATTTGTGAAGAAGTCACCGTACTGTACAACTTTACATTCCCTCAAACAGTGCACATGTATTCCAGCTTTTCTATATCGTCTCAAGCACTTGTTATTTTCTGGGTTTGTGATAATGATGCTTCAATACTAAAGCCAACCCTGACATCCTGTATTTTGTTACCATCAAAGGTGAGGTCAGTGGGTGTAAAACACCAAAAGATACCAAATGTCAATGTGACTTAGCATTTCAAGCACTGATTGCTTCTTCACTTACATGAACACTGCTGCAGTCCACACCACGGTACATTCAGGTTGGCAGAGTTTCCCCCACCTCCAAAAACAGTGGAGTTGGAAGCTGGTTCTGCCACATCCTCAGAGTCACACAGACTCCCGGGAACAATTGCCGATTCTCACTGGTCAGGATATAGCACGTGACCCGCAAATGGGTGCGGCTTTAGTCTCCTTCCTGGAAGTGAGTCAGTGCTTCTAGTGAAGCGTGGATACGTTAGCTCATTGAATTCATTGGTTCTCGCTTTTTCCAAATTTTCTCTTGGTATCTTTCAATGACCCCAGCCCCTCAGCTCACAGCCTCAGTGCTGAGACCCACGTTCTCCTCACACTCGGCTCCTGCTGGGTCCGTCCGTCAGTGCAGAGTGTGGAGTCATTTTGAAAGAGCCGGTCACTTCCTACATGCTGTCTGTATTTCTCCAAGCAGTGTGTCTTGTCCAGGCTCAGTGGCCTGCTACATGCGTTCATCCACAAGCCTTGCAAATATTTCAAACTTCACATTTTCAAAACATGATTCGTTATTCCCATGTATGTGTACACACATAAATACATGCGTAACACACATACACACATACCTGCACGTGTGCACACACACATTATGGAGTGAGATAAAACGTCTAGGTCAGGGACCATGTGTGCAGGTCTGGGAAAGTTAGTTCGTCTTCCCAAGTTTCAGTTTTCTCCACTCCAAAGTGAGGCAAGCACCGCCTACCTCACAGACTAGTCTGCAGGATGAAAACAGATGTGGTGTATCCCGGTACCGATAGCCCTCGTTGGTGGCATCACCCCGTCTACCTCTGCCAGCCGGAGGCCGTGGTGTACCTTCCACTTCCGCTTACCCCTCCCGCAATCCCCCGCCCTCCCTCTGCCCCGTCTCTCGAAGCTGGCTCTTTTCTCCCGCACAGTCTACACTTCTCATGAACGGATTCGGACTCGCGGCTCCAGCGGCAGTCATGCAACTTTCCCACCCCTACGGACTCCTTTGTGCATTACGGGTCAGAAAAAGAAGATCCGTGTCAAAAACGTACTCATTCGCTAAGTAAATATACAGCATCTCCCACCCACGCCAGGTACAAGTGTCTACCTGCTGTGCAAAGCTTGGTCACCCACTCTGAGCTCCCTGTGAGAGGAAGTCTGGTTTGTACACTCACCAGCTCTGTGGCGCGTGCTACAACCCTCACCACAGCTTCAGACTACCAGAATGGCAGCCACAGCGTAGAAAGAGGCGGAAAACGTGACTTCCTGCTCTGGTGACGCAGAACAGGCTGGCTCCCGGACACGGCGCCCAGCGGAGGAGCACGGGCAGGTGATGAGCCGGTGACGTCAGGGATGAAGGCAGGGACAGCTGCCTTCCTCATCGGGTCCGCAGAGTGCATTTTCAGTCTGATTCAGCCTTTTAAAATGGCACGTGCTGACTAAACTGTAAACTGAGACAGAGCGATACCAGCGATAAAATAGGAAACATGGCTGGGTACAGCTGAAAACACAGAAATGTGTTACAACTGTCGGGTAATGTAATGTAGAAAAATCATTTTGTGTACTTTTCTTTGCCCTTGATACATTTCAATTTTATTTTATTTATTTATTGGATCTGTTCAAAACTTCAGCGTAAGTGCTCAGTCATCCTGCTGCGTAGCTTGCTGTGGTGACAAAGATTAGCCGGCCCCAGATGCCTGCGCTGAAGTCCCTGTTTCCGCTGGATCCTCTCTCCAGACCCTGCCCTAGTTTGTGACTGATACTCAGATGGAGGAGTGAGGGGATTTTAGCGCGGAGATCGAGTGACTCCAAAGCACCGCACTGACAGCGACGTGGCACTGCGGCTCCTCACGCACGGTGCTCACCAACTGACTGTGACCTGGACCCAAAGGGCAGAGAAGGTGCAGCTGTAAGGCAGGGGGCGCCTGTGTGCCGCCACAAGACGCGGGAGATCCCCACCATGCACCTTCCTCTTCATGTAGCTTCCGATATTCAAAAATAAATCAATTAATGCCAAAATGAATCTGTTTCATTCAACTGCAGTAGACCTGTTTGCTTTCAAATGCATTCCTGTCAAAGTGAAAAATAGAAGTTATTTTCTAATATCTCAGGATAGTTGTGCTTTACTTGGAAACTTCCACACAGATCTGATGATTGTGGTTGAATTGTTTCACAAACCTGCACACTCACGAGTGGCCTTGCTTACTTTTGAAACTCAACTCAGGCTGAATGAGTTGCCCAAGGTCTTTCTAAAAGTGCCTGCGGACTCTTCTGGTAACTGCCGTGTCCCACACTACTGTTATCTTCCCCACCAGATTTTTACCACAAGTTGTTTAAACACCGTGTTCTCTCAGGGTGGAAAAAATGAAGTGAGGCTGAGAAGACAGTTATGCTGAAAGACAAACAGAGCAATATGACTTATCAGAACGGGACCCTTTTTTTTTGCGCTAATGAGTACAATATACAATCTTCCAATATATATACAATGAGAAAAAAGCTTTATAACATATCAAGTATGCCACATGACTTCAGGCATAACTGCGCAGGATACATATCTAGGCCTGAGAGTGCAGATAACAAAATATAAGTGCTTTGCCTGTCTAAACATGTTAAATAAATGAGCGTTCATTATCACGTTCCAATACATTAGAAGATGGACTTGCATAGTTAATTTTTCTTCCTAATGCACCACACGTGACCATTTGAAGTGCAAAGCCAGGGTATATCTTAGTGTTTGAAGACAGGGTTCTTTTCATTTAAACAAATCTTTATTGAAATAAGCCTCCCTGAAAAGGATCTTGGGCATATCTTCTTTTCAGGAAGTTCAGTGGGGGTGAGCACAGATAAAGCACCTACACTGTGAGGGTGCTGGGGAAGTGGAGTGGAGCACCCCAAAGGGGGCACAGACAGAGCGAGAGGCAAGCTGGAATTTCATGTAACTTGCTAGATTTTAGGAGCGCTTGCTACTTGTTTTGTAGTGGGGGCATCTGGTATTGAGATCATACAGGATTTGAGAGGGAGTCAAAGAAAGAGAGATGGAGAGTGGGAGAGAGGGAAATCTGGGAAGGGAAAGACAGAACTTGCCCCAGATACTGAAAGAGCAACTTCGGATGGCCCCTGAGGTGACTTCCAGTGGCCCAGCTGGTGACTCAGGCCAACAGCTTGGTGACTCTCTCTGCCGGGGGCCTTCACTAGGTCTGTACTGATCTTGGCCTCCCCTCCACCTGCTCACCGAGCAGTCCACTTAATGCCAAGCAATCCATCCCGCCAGCGGCAGTGGGTGCCCACCTGGGGTCTGGACATCACCCCTCCAAGAGGGGCCACCACACAGCCCAGGAGCCATGCGGACAGCAGTCGGCCACACAGGCTGGGGCACCCCGGTCACTCTGTCCCCTGTCTCTCCTTCCCAGGGGGTCAGCTGTGGTGCACGACGACGAAGGCCATCTCCGAGGGCGAGGAGCTCATCGCCTTCATGGTGGATTTCGACTCTCGGCTCCAGGCTGCCAGCCAGATGGCCCTGGCGGAAGGGATGTACCCGGCGCGGCTGCTGGATTCCATCCCGCTGCTGCCCCAGCAGGCCGCCATGGCGTCCATCCTGCCCACGGCCATCGTCAACAGTGAGTGCGGGAGGGGGCAGGTGTGGGCCGAGCGGACGGGAGGACGCAGGGAAGCTGGCCTCCCCACTGGATCAGTAACAGGACCAGTTAGCATCACAGAAGCTTCCGCGGTAGAAAGAGTTCAGTCTTCTTGAAAAGCTGTAGAGTTAAAAGCTTGAAAAAAATTAAAAGCATACAAAGGCAGAATTTGATTATATATGCTATGGAAAAGGAAGTGGAGCTTGGATAATTTTAAAGTAAAACAAAGGAGAGAAAGGAAAATACATGTACGCTTTTAATATTCCACATGAAACCTAAATGTGCACTGAAAAATTTACCTTTGTGGTCTTAGTTTGTTAAGATAAATACTGAGTGTAGTTTCTTCTTCTGGAACAAAGTGGAGTTTGTAGCCCACAGATGCACAGAGGTCTAGGAGGCCCAGGAGGCCCAGGATCTGTGTTCCAGATGGATGTAATCCTCAGGAAGAAGATGAATAACAAAGTTAGAGGTAATAGAAAAATTGCACTTAGTCAAAAATATCCTGAAAAATTCCTGGTATTATGGTATAGAAAGGAAAAATAAAGACAGAAAATGATGCCTTGATATTAAAATAATTAAAATAGTCAGTAATAATTTTTTTGCTCTAAGACTACCAGAAATTCTCAGGTGATTCTGAAATTCCTATGCTAATCAATAGGTCCAACCTAATCTCGTTTGATTAGAATCCTTTGCTGTGCATCTCGTTGTTTTATTTACTTGATTCTCACTTTGATTTGGAAAGTGTGGAGCTTAAAACATGAGCTGACCTAAATTGGAGGAGCAAAAGGATTTTCTATTCCGTGGACTCCCTGTAACCTCGTGTTACTGGGAGCCTCCGATACATGAATATTCCTTCTACTTGTATTTGAGATGAGGCCGATTGCTTTCCGCAGCAAGATAACTACAGATCTCAAATCCTGAGCACAGTTGCACAGAACTTTTTTCTGGAATTAACCAGATACACGTATGCTGGTTAAATGGATGCTTGGTGAAACGTGCAGCCTCCGGAATCATGTCAGCGGCAGTCAACTCGGGAGACGCGGGCTCGATAATAGTACACAATGTTGAAATCCTTTATTGGAAACTCTACTGTGGTTACTGTCCTCATTCTGCTCACAATGAATTTGGTCCCCACTTGGTCCTTAGTTTTCTCCTGACTCCTCTTACACAATCACCTTTGCTCTTGGGCTCCCATTACAAGGCTAAACCAGCAGCTCACAAGTGCAATCCCACTGTTACTGCAGAGTTGGAGAACTCTGTGCCCCACCCCCAGGCTCCTCTGTGCTTCTTACCCAATGCCCAGTGCACCTGTCTCAAAGGACTGTGAGCCCGGGTTGCTTGGCTCAGGCCCTTTGCATGGGATCTAGAACCTGCCCCCTAGCTGCAGAGTACTCCTAAGCTTGCTGTCACTGCGGCCTCCCCCGCTGTCTTCCTCTCTGCCACCTTGCTACTGAGGCACCAGGGAAGAGTGTTTAAGACTGGCCTCCAACCCAAGTCCCGTCACTTGTGTGACTACAGACAGGTGGCTCTAGGCCCCTCAGCAGAGGGCATGAGGGTTCACACATGGAGAAATCCTGTGTGCAGACAGGGAGACGCACACCTCGTGGACTTACCAGCCATGGCATGGTGAAGAGCTGCAGCTCAAACCCTGTCCCCATCCACCCAGTGACTGCCATGGCCTCCAAAGTTTTCCTTCAACATCCACTCCCTTCCACGCTGGATGCCACCCTGGGAGGCTCTGACCTCTGACTCTGTCTGTGCCTCACTTAGGGTTATTAGTGATTGTCCAGTCACTGGGGATGCGCTCTGCACTTCCAGGTCTTTCACAGTCCTGCTTTCTCCCCTGCTCACCCAAGCTCTGTCTGCCTCAGCTCTGCAGGCCAGCGCCTACTGCCCTGCATCCCTGGGCTGCCCTGCTCCCCAGCAGCACCTTGATCCAGATGATCCAGGCCCCTTCTCAGCCGACTGCTCCATGGGAACAGTCACCAGGGCTTCTCTCACACTTCACCCCTGGAGACGGTAGACTCCAGGATGCCGGAGGCTCCATCCTCACTCTGATTTCTCACCCATGCCTGTCGGGCACTCTCAGAAGAGGAAAATGTGGCCTTCGGGTCTTTAGTCAATCAGATGACCCAACTGACATCACTAGTTTAAGTGCAGGGTTTTGCTAAACCATAAACACCGTATAAAATCAATATTTTGTGCTTTATCATTGGAATCTTCTATAGCCCCCCTTTCTAGAGAATCTGTGGGGAGTTACCCTGTGGAGTGTACCATTTCTTTACACAGGGAAACATATTTTCCAAAGAGAAGGGGCCCAAGAGATGGGGAGGTATAAAAAGAATTAAGATGCATTACATGCATGTACCAACTTCTACATGAATGTAATCATGCTGTACTGCAAACATGTGCTGATAAAAATAAAAACTAAAAATACAAACAAATAAACAAAAGCCTGTTCTTGAGTCATCGGCACACTAACCCCATCACCCCCCGCCTGCCTGTTCAGAGCCTGAGCACAGACTCAGGAGCGCGGGCCAGAGCCGCTCTGCCTGGCAGGCCCCAGGTGGCCAGCAGCTGACACCTGTGCTCTCCCACAGAGGACATCTTCCCGTGCAAGTCCTGCGGCATCTGGTACCGCAGCGAGCGGAACCTGCAGGCCCACTTGATGTACTACTGCAGCGGGAGGCAGCGCGAGGCCGCCCCGGTGTCGGAGGAGACTGAGGACGGCGCCCCGCAGGTGTCCAGCCTGTGCCCCTTTCCGCAGTGCACCAAGAGCTTCCCGAGCGCCCGTGCCCTGGAGATGCACCTGAGCTCGCACAGTGGTAAGGGGAGGGCTGCCCAGGGTGCTGCTGTCCTGTGCAGGCGGCCTGCATCTATCTGTCCAACTGTCTGTTTGTCTGTCTGTCTCTACCTCTCTTGCTGGACAGCCAGACTTATCTTATGCCACTTCTACTCAGCACATTTTACTCCAAGGACTTGGGTCTGACTTCTTCTCTAACACCCACCATGCTCAGACCACAGGCCTGGTCTTTCTGTTTCCTACTGAGGTAGAACATATAATTTTGGGAACAAAATCTTAGCTCCTTTTGTGTATTATATTAATATTCCCTGCTGTACCTGCATGTCAAATCATCTTTGGAAACTGACCACAGTGTTTCCCATAGGGAAAAAGAGGACCAGTAGATACATTAAAATAAGTATTTGAAAAACAGCAAACATTGGATGCATTGAATTAAGCTGTTATCTTGATAGACCCAACTAAAAGTCACACTTCAGGGAATTTAACTTCTAAGTATGAGTCTATAAAATGTCCTTGACTTCCAGTGTGCATTGTTAGACCTTAGTTGACTTTTATGACCTAGAACTACTGTTAGTACTGTGTTCCCAAAGAAAAACAAGGCTGAAAAACAAGCTTGTTTTAAGCTGTCTATTAACAGCAAGGTAGCAAAATAAATTCCTGTTTATTGTAGAATTATATGCCATTAATTGTTACTTTAATCTCACAGTATCTCAATTATCATACTTCTTTTTCAAATTGAGGTTAACAACATTTACATCGTTATATTAACTTTAAGCAAGGTAATTCTTGGGTGGGGCCAGCTGGAGTTTAGGAATACCAGTTCTTCAGCACACATGGTACCAAACTTGTGGGACACCTCTGGGTGACTTCCCTAGCCATTGTTGCCTAAGTTAAATAATTAAATCTGAAAGAGTTGTTAAGTTTAAAACACTAGCTCCTACTGCCAGGCTCCAGTGCAGTGCAGGCTTTCACCTTCGAGCCTGCAGAACATCACCCCCACCCATCTTCCCCATGCCTGCCCACTGGTGAGCTGAGCTCATGAGAGTCATAAAGCAGGGGAGGAAGAGACAGGGTGGGGGTCACCGGTGGTGAATAAAGTCAGACACAAGACAAAAAGAGCAGTGGTAGAGGAAGCCACTCAGCTGCGTCAGAACATGGGCACTGAACCCAGGAGGAAA
Source organism: Chinchilla lanigera (assembly GCF_000276665.1). NCBI lineage: Eukaryota > Metazoa > Chordata > Mammalia > Rodentia > Chinchillidae > Chinchilla > Chinchilla lanigera. The sequence goes on from NW_004955417.1 coordinate 29,264,497, forward strand.
GGCCAGGAAGCCCCTGTTGTCACACAGCACTGGGGGCTGCTGCCATATTTCCAGCTTGTAAGTACTGAAGGCCGTTTTCATCTGAGTCCAGAGCCCAGAGCAGCTGAGCAGAGCCCGGCTCACTTTGGTGACACTCAGCTGCCCTGGTCCTGCTGAGAGCCACCATGTTCAATGTGTGGCTGGCAACTGCAGCAGCCGGTGGTGTGGACCCTGCTCCTAAGTGCTCGCCTGGCTTAGTGCTTGGTATCTGTCTCCAAACACCAGCCTCAGAGAGAGACCGTGCTCGGCAAGTCTAGCGGACAGAGCTCTAGATTCAAACCAAAGGGGAATTGTGGTTCCTCCTTGGACTCTTCTGAGCAGAGACCATTTCCAGTGTCCCTAGAAACTTTCCTGACCATCAACAAATGTGTCCCTGTGTTCATTATTTGCACACAAGTGTTTAATAGCAACTCTGTGTCGATCAAGCCTGGTTCTGTCACTTATTCGCTTTCTTCTCATAATCGGTTCCCTGGGCCTCTTTGAGTTTGTCTCCTATCTCCTACAATGGAGATGATGACGCTTGTCCCACTTGGATGCCGTAACATGCCTGGAGATGCTATAGAGACCAGGAAGTGCAGTCACGGTGGCCACACCATCCCAAGATACTTGTATCCCCATGGGTTTCTGATAGATTGGTGCCTGTCCTCTTGAAGACCACAGGTCCTCATAACGGCTCCTGACTTCTGGGGTGAGCACGTGTGGTCCTGAGTGTCCTTGTGATGTCTCCTAGGCATGAAGATGGAGGAGTTCCTGCCCCCTGGAGCCAGTCTCAAATGCACCGTGTGCAGCTACACGGCAGACTCTGTGATCAGCTTCCACCAGCACCTGTTCTCCCACCTCACGCAAGCTGCCTTCCGGTGTAACCACTGCCACTTTGGCTTCCAGACTCAGAGGGAGCTCCTGGCTCACCAGGAGCTGCATGCCACTGGTGGCAAACTGCCCAGGGACAGCGACCTTGAGCAGTCTCCACGAGGACCTGAAGACAGCTTGCAGTCGACTGCCGACCCGCTGGCCCGAGGCGAGCTCCCTCTGGGCCAGAAGGCCATGCAGACTAAAGATGCAAGCTCTGACACGGAGCTGGACAAGTGTGAGAAAAAGACCCAGCTCTTTCTCACTACCCAGAGACCCGAAATACAGCCTGCAACAAACAAGCAAAGCTTTTCCTACACGAAGATAAAGTCGGAGCCCTCCAGCCCACGTCTTGCTTCGTCCCCTGTGCAGCCCAACGTCGGGCCTTCCTTCCCTGTGGGTCCTTTCCTGTCTCAGTTTGCGTTTCCCCAAGATATAACCATGGTTCCCCAGGCTTCCGAGATCTTGGCCAAGATGTCCGAGCTGGTGCATCGGCGGCTGAGGCATGGAAGCAGTAGCTACCCACCTGTCATCTACAGCCCCTTGATGCCCAAGGGGGCGACTTGTTTTGAGTGTAACATAACCTTCAATAATTTGGATAATTACCTAGTGCACAAAAAGCATTACTGCAGCAGCCGGTGGCAGCAGATGGCCAAGTCCCCGGAGTTCCCTGGGGTTGCAGAAAAGATGCCCGAAGCGGTGAGTCCCAACACGGGCCAGACCTCCATCAGCCTCCTCAACCCGCCCACACATCCTGCGGACCCCGAGAACCCGCTTCTTCAGGCTCCCTGCATCAATTCCTCCACTGTCTTGGATTTAATGGGCCCCAATGGGAAGGGCCATGACAAGGACTTTTCTGCTCAAGCGAAGAAGCTCTCCACCACCAGCAGCAGTGATGACAAAGTGAATGGCAAACCTGTCGATGTGAAGAATGCCAGCATCCCCTTGGTGGATGGGGAGAGCGACCCAAACAAGACGACTTGTGAAGCCTGCAACATTACCTTCAGCCGGCACGAAACGTACATGGTCCACAAACAGTACTACTGCGCCACGCGCCACGACCCGCCGCTGAAGAGGTCTGCGTCCAACAAAGTGCCTGCCATGCAGAGGACCATGCGCACTCGCAAGCGCAGGAAGATGTACGAGATGTGCCTACCCGAGCAGGAGCAGAGGCCCCCGCTGGCCCAGCAGCGCTTTCTCGACGTGGCCAGCCTCAGCAACCCCTGCAGCTCCACCCAAGAGGCCGCCGATGGGCTGGGCGAGTGCTACCACCCGAGATGTGACATCTTCCCCGGAATTGTCTCCAAGCACCTGGAAACTTCCCTGACCATCAACAAATGTGTCCCTGTGTCCAAATGCGACAGCACTCACTCCAGCATGTCCTGCCTGGAGATGGACGTGCCCATCGATCTCAGCAAGAAGTGTTTGTCCCAGTCTGAGCGGACGACTGCATCTCCCAAAAGGCTGCTGGACTACCACGAGTGCACCGTGTGCAAGATCAGCTTCAACAAGGTGGAGAACTACCTGGCCCACAAGCAGAATTTCTGCCCAGTCACCGCCCACCAGCGCAGCGAGCTGAGCCAACTAGACGGCAAAGGGTTTCCCAACCCGGAGAGCGAACGGAACAGCCCAGACATCAGCTATGAAAGAAGCATCATAAAGTGTGAGAAAAACGGGAACCCGAAGCAGCCCTCTCCCAATGGAAACTTGTTTTCGTCCCATCTAGCTACCCTGCAAGGCCTGAAAGTCTTCAGTGAAGCAGCTCAGCTCATCGCTACAAAAGAAGAAAGCAAACCTTTGCTTCTTCCCCAATGCCTTTACCCGGGAGCAATAAAGAAGGCCAAAGCAGCTGACCAGCTCTCCCCCTACTATGGCATAAAGCCCAGCGACTACATCTCGGGCTCTCTTGTGATCCACAACACTGACATAGAGCAAAGCACAAATGCAGAGAATGAATCTCCCAAAGGCCAGGCGTCTTCCAATGGGTGCACCGTGCCGAAGAAAGACTCCCTGCCACTGCCGCCCAAAAACAGAGGCATGGTCATAGTGAACGGGGGACTGAGGCCGGAGGAGAGGCCAGCCGCCACCCCACAGCAAGAGAACGCTTCCCAGAGCCCGGCCCAGGAAGATGGTCACAAATCGCCCTCCTGGATCTCGGAGAACCCGCTAGCTGCCAACGAGAACGTCTCCCCCGGGACCCCCTCGGCCGAGGAACAGTTGTCTAGCATAGCGAAAGGCGTGAACGGCTCCACCCAGACACCGAGCAGTGGCAAGTACTGCCGGCTATGTGACATCCAGTTCAACAACCTTTCAAACTTTATAACTCACAAGAAGTTCTATTGCTCGTCACACGCCGCGGAACATGTCAAATGAACGGAGGACTCCGTAGACATCAGTCACCTTTGGTACCAGTGTTTAGTATGTTGTTCTAACCCATCCAGAACACAACACAACACAACAACAAGCTGTTTGAATTACATCTGGCGATCAGGAACTAATTCACCATGGCTGAGTTAAAGACTTAAGATGTAATTTCATTACAGTCCATTAGTAAAGTGTATTCTTGGTGCCATTTTCAAAAAAATTAATTTATTTTACCAGCAGTATTCATAGCTGTGGTTATGTTATTTTTTATTTAAAAACTTTATATTAAAGTCATTTGTAATGTTATTGTATAGTTATTGTGTAGCACATATGGTTTGCACTGTATAGTAGGTTTTAAAGAAAATAGTCACAAACAATACAGAACAGCATTTTAGAAATAGCTTCAAAAGCACTTGTGTATCCTAATTTTTTTCCTTATATGCTGTTGCAGATATATGTATATGCTAAAATATAACTTGCAAAGATGTTCTAAATACACATGCTATGAGTTCGCCTTAAGATTTCAATTCTTGGATAATCAGGCTCTGTTTGCACTTTATATTTTAGCAAATACTGTCTCTTAGTCACTAGGCTTTGCATTTGTATGTAGCCGTACGTTTCTGTCCATTTTCTTAATCTTAAACATGTATGTTAAATGAAGATGGCAATTTTTTTCTTGTATAGTACTTGTATTTTCTTTCGCTGATGCAGCTCTGTCAATTTTTAAACCTTTGCTGTTAAATGCAATACTTTATAAAGATGAACAAAATTACTGGAAGCAGTATTGTAAGGAATGAGGTAGTGTTAACCAGTTTTATCTTTTGAAAGGCACAGTCTAAATCAAAACCCTGAACTCAATGCTGCAAGTATGAATTTAATTCATATATAAGATCTATTTAAATATAAGAGTAGCAATACTGCACCTGGTGATCACAGAGATAATGTTCTACTTCTGATAGAAATAATTTCTCAACAAATGTTGTTACTATGCATGGATATGGATGGAATAAAATTCCAGATTGTTGGAGAAGTGTGGCTTCCTTGTTGATCGTGAGGACCAAGGGAAATCACTGAGCTCTCAAATGTGTCATGTTGTAAACAGCAACACTTTCACATAGAGTCTATGTTAAATTTGGATGCCAGACTGATTTCTTTTTGGGTGACCTCTGTTTAATTCAGTGGACCTCAACATAGTGCAAGGATTTGAACACTATAGAACAATCCCCAAAACTAAAACTATCACCCTTCCCCAGACTAACCAACTGAGGCAAATAATCTGATCTCAGTTTTAAATGAAGCAACCCAGGTATCTTAATATTGAAACTAAACCTGAAAGATCAACTCAGAATCTGTGAAGAACATTTGTAAGCCCGTTAATCAGATGGAATATTTTCATTTTCTGGCACCACTAAGGGTTAGGAATGTTGAACGCCCAGCATCACAAAGCTAATGAGTAAGAGCCAGAGAAGTGGGTCTTGGGCTCAGATTTTATGTCCACGGCAGGCTCCTTCTCCACTAAACCAGTAGGCAGACACCAAGACAAGTCAGATACAGCTTAAAAGCCTTGGTGTCTGACTCCTGGCTTGAAAAGAAAGGCAATCAGAGGTTGCCTAAAGAGAGTCATTTCCAGGACATGACCTCCCACTGCCTTGGATGCTAGAATGTGGACTGACCAGCAGTGGAGATGCTCCTGCCCCATTGTCCTGTGTGAGACCCCGCTCAGCGGGCATGTCCACCTTCTCTTGGTCATGACCAGGGTACCCACATTCCACATTGTGACTTCCAGAGAAAAGACACTGCTCCGCTAATCCCACAGAATCACAGGTATCAGTCACGTCACACTCTGACAGAACATTTCCTTAATGTTCAAGGTGATAGAAGGGGAAGGCAACAGAAAAAGAAAATACTCCCAGGGCCAACCCCAAGTCCCGACCCCTGACCAGCTCAGCGGTCCCTGCACCATGCTCAGGTGCTGGAGACTGTTTCCCATGCCCCCTGGGACAGAAGCGTCCTCCCTGAGTTCCAGCTTCTGTAAGGTTTATTGGGGCCCTTTTCTGGGACCACTGATCTCCTGCTCAGGGTTACAGCAACAGAATAAAACACAGACAGGAGATATATTTTAGTTACAAGGGGCACCAGGATGGTCAAAGCCCAGTGATGGGCTAGGACACAAGGCACGATGTTCCTGGCCTTTATGAGGTGCACGGGATTTTGGGGGGCTGCTGGTGGGCTGCCCAAAGCAGTGGAGGTGAACAGCTGGCACAGTCAAGGTTCAAGAATTGAGGAATACTGAATTTTTGGAAAAACACACAGAAGCAGATGGTGGTTAACTGGTGACCTGATTGTCTGCTGTTACTGCTGTCCTAGAAGGGACCTGGGCGAGCCAAAGCTGAAGCTGCCATTTTGTCTTCCTTTGAGGCACCAGAACTTCGCAGACTGTAGGTTTATTTCACAGGTGACTTTTTCTAACTATCTCTGGAGTAGTTGGGATCTCGAAGTTACCACCTATCCAATACTTTCATCCAGAAGAAGGGTCCTTGTTTGTTTCCGTCACCCAGAAATGTTCTAATATCAGCCTTCCGAATAAAAGTGTTGGTCTGACAAACTCTAGGTAGTCTTGTCCCACAAAAATTCGATTTTTAACTTATTTATTCATTTACTTATTTGTTTTTGGCTTTTCTGAGATAAGGTCTCACTATGTAGTGCAGCCTGGCCTTAAATACATTATGTAGTCCAGGCTGGCCTCAGACTTCTGGTGATCCTCCTGTCTCAGCCTCCCGAGTCTGGGATCACAGGTATGTGCCACCAAGCCCTGCTCTCAGTTTTTATTGAGAGCTATTTTGCTTGGAGTTTTCCAGTTCCCTGATTGTCAGAGATTGGAAGGCATCTCAGCTGGAGTTACTTTGTCACAAAATAAAGGAAATGTGCATGCCAGGGATGCTTGCGCTGTCTTGCCAATCCCCAATTTCAGGGTTTAGCATCAACATTATTGTCCAACAACTAAACCTTTTTCAGGTTCATTTTGAGAAGTATCGATCACAATTATTGCTTTCAAAAGTAAGAAACACAAAATTAGGAAGCTGTTATGCCCTTCTGCATGTGCCTGGCAGGGATAACCTGCTAGGTTGCTTTTTGAGCGTGGGTCCCCAGGATTTCGCAGTAGTACTCAGGGTCTCCCAGTCCACCTCCCATTTTCTTGGTTTAATCCGAGCTACTCTGTACGGGGCTCTGGTTGGAGCACCACAGAGCAGGGAACTGAGACGCATGGATATCGGGGGTGAAAGAAGTCTCCAGATGAGAACCGCTCCCGACGCACAAATAGCTCAGCGACCCTCAGTGCGTAGGAGCGACTGGGCTGATCCATGAACGGTGGGAGTAGGAAAGCGCTGGTGGACGCGCACAGCTGAAGAATCAAGAAACGGATGAATGGTCAGTGGAGAGGTTCCCTGACCTAATCAGCTCATCTGTGGAACGGGATAACCTGCTAGGTTGCTTTTTGAACATAGGTCCCCAGGATTTCACAGTCACCGTGAGACAGAACCACCGCCCGCTATAGCACGGAAGTCTTACTTCTGGAGGAGTCGGTGTCTGGCACGGAATTTCAGAAGGGCACCTTTGCACAGCAGAAGAGGGACCCCTTGTTGGGGAGTGTGGAGGAGTCCGGAGGGCTCGGGAAGCACAGGAGCACAGCAGTCACGCTGAGGCCAGGAGAAGCAAGCGCGTTTCCCCGCAGCAGCGCTCATTGCGCTGCCCACGCCGCTCCTGCTGGGGGCGCCACTGCCCCACCTCCCCGCATGCGGGAGGCCAGGAGGCCTGGACTTCGGAGTCCAGCTGTCCCCAGCGCCACAGAAAGGATGAGTCCTGGAGAGGGGGCGAGGCTGGGGGGTGCTGGGAACACACCCGTCCAGATCTGGGAGGCACTGCCCCGTCTCCCGGCTGTCCCCAGGAGAGCTCCTGCCTTACACCTCCCAGCAGCGCCTCGCCTGGGCAACAGAGAATGTGGCGGGAAGGTGGGCGCTGTTGCAAGCTGTAGACCTTCCTGGGAGGAGCAGGGCAGACAGTGGTCTTGCCTAGAGTTGAGGATGCAGAGCGTGGATAGTGCTGTTTCCTTCCCAGCCTCTCTGCCTGCACGTGCGTTACCTGGAAGACGCAACAGACCAGCCCCCAAGTGCCCAAGTCCTAGGTGTGCTCTCTTTCTCCCTCGCTCTCTGACGTCTGAGTGGCGCTCAGACATCCCGGAGACAGGAGAGAGCTTGCAGCTGCTTCACGGGCACAGGGCCCTGGAACTCATGACCTGCAGAAGAAATGCACTCTTGGACCATCCAGAGCCCGGAGTCTGAGGTGAAGGCAGCTCTGTCCCCTCCAGTGGCGCCAGGAGAACAGCTCCCCGGCTTTGAGCAGCTTTGTGCTGTGAGCTGCCCTGTGGTGCGGCCGCAGGGCTCTCCTGCCTTCCCTGGGCATGCAGCCCCTGTTCTCCCCCTCTCCTTGCCAGGCCACTGTGTGTAGCAGCACCGCCATCGCAGTGGGGGTTCACGGGGATGGTCAGGATGCTGCCCTGTGGAAAGATCGTTCACCACGGCTGCACAGACATTCCCCATGGTCAGGCAACGGGTACAGAGGGTGGGACCGAGCCTGAGCCTCCACGTGACGTCCCGGCAATGGGTACAGAGGGTGGGACCGAGCCTGAGCCTCCACGTGACGTCCCGTATCAAGTAAAGCACCTACACCGGCAGGTCTGCACCGTCGCTTAGGACCGGGACCCAGGCGGGAAGCAAGCGCCTCTGATGACAGCCCTGCACCAGACAGTGCACTGGTTCGGGGCTGTCCTAGTAATTCAGACAATCACACAACCCAGATACAGCAGGTAAAAGTTTACTTTGGCGCTATCTAAAAAAAGACTTTGCTTGGTATATTAATAGAGTAAACAGGAATTGAAAGAAAATAATTTTCCGGAATCTTCGTGGCCCCATTTTGCATACAGATAATAGTTTCAAGCAGTCTTTATCTTCATATTAAAGAAGGGTGTCAGGGCTTCCTACTTGGCAGTGCTGTTTGATATTTCCTGTGTGTGACATACCCTGGTTTCAACGGCATAAATGGGTCAGAGTCTGACCCCAGACCTCCAACACCACACTGGGTTCGGTGCTCCTGAAGAAAATAATGAATCAAGGAAAATGCAGTGTTGTTATATCTGTTTTAAAATACATAGTGACAAAATGAAATAAAATTAAAAATAGGGGCAGTACATGTTCTTCAAAAAAGTAAGTAAAAGCAACACACTGACCGTGGTGGCAGCTGTCCCCAGTGGGAGGCTGGGGACAGATACGAAGTGTTTCAGGTGAGCTAGGAAGGAAGCTGATGAACACAGAAATCAGAACAAAACACCTGACCAGGAACAGACAGAGAACTGAAGGCAAACGCAGGGATCAGCCAGAGGCCGTTCCCATCAGTGAGCTCCCAGACGCAGGGACAGGGATTTGGACCCCGGGACCCACCTCCTGCCGCAGGGCAAGGCCGCCAGCTGTCACCACCAGGCCTTCCCCTTCCGGTGCCATTCGCTCTCCCACCCCTGCTCCTTCCTTCCTTCACCCTCTCTTTCCTCCCACCATGTGCTGCTGTAAATAACTACATACTTTTTAAAAGAATTGGATTTATTTATTAACAAATACATATTTCAAAAATACGCAGTGTTACTTATTTCAGCACCCACGTTGACTCTCACGATGACCCAAGTCCACACAGGTGGCTTGAGAACTCGGCAGAGGCCAGTGCCGCAGGAGCGCAGGCCCTGCGGGCGTGAGTGGGGCCTGGGCTGTGCGCTGTCCTTGGTGCTTCACGCTGCCCTGTGCATCCCAGTGTCCCTCCTGCCCGCACCAGGGCATCCTCTTCCGCACCACCCCTGCTGAGCTCAGTGACGGCCAAGCTCATCCAAGTCCGCAGCTCTTCACTTCCCGCCCTGTAAGAGTTCAGGGGCTTCTCTCTGACACCTGCGCATGAGTTTGTACCACTTTGCAACCTAGATTCTCTGTGTCTGGCGAGTGGGCAGGGGAGGAGGTGCCCCCAGGCCTCCTCCACTCTGGCCTTCTGCAGCACTGGGCGGAACTTTGGATCACACGGCCATGGCTCTTTAGGTCTCACACCCAGCAGCTGCCTCACTGCGGTGCTTCCCAGGTTCAATTTAGTGTTAATTTTGATGAGTTTTTCTTTTAACCCAAGGAAAACACTTGTGGAGTCTGTTACCAGATCAGCGGCCTCACACTGTGATCAGACACAGATGCTCAGAGGGACAGTGGGGCTCTGGCAGGGGCAGGGGCTGCTGCGGTCTGTGGTCCTCAGGGCTCCCTGCCCATGAGACACAGGGCGGGAGAGCAGACGTGATGAGCAGATTTCAGCTGTGTGCGCTACAGAACGAGTCAGGCTTCACCCATCCATTTCTCTACTCACTACTACACTTCACTTCTGAGTCCTTCCTCTGACACTGCCTGATGATGGCTCTTGGGGGCAGATGTTAGGAGACAGCACCTGTCTTCCACGGGCTTCAGGTGGGGAGGGTGGAAGGAGGAGCACACACGATCCATCGTGATAAATGCTCGGCCACTGCACTGTCCCGGGAGCGTGCATGAGAGAGCCCTGTCTGGCCTGGGGCCTCCCGGGAAAGTATCCCACAGGAAGCAGGGTTCAACCAGAGGTGCCACTGATAAGTCAGTCCCTTGGGTAAGGGAAAGCAGAGGACACAGGTACTGAAGAGGCGAAGGGGGACAAGCGGGAGACTCGGCTGTGTTTTGAATGTTCTAATTAAAGGGGAGCATGAGCAAAAGCAGCGTGTGAGAAAATAATTCATGATGGTCACTACAGCTTCATGCAGTTTCCCATTTTCCGGAAACTGCTACTTGAGTAAAGTGAGTACCACGCACGTTACTCCTTGGCCACAAAGGAGGAGAGACTCACTCGTCTCTCGTTCTGCTGCCCCCGTTCAGAGGCCCAGCTTTCTAGGCACACCTTACATGACTTTGTACCTCCATTCACCCGGTCCCTAACACTTTGCATGGCTCAAGACCTGAGCACAATCACCGCCCGCCTGTATTACTATGAGAACCTCCAGACTAATGTTCTTACTTTCTGGTCTAAATCTGTTTCACACTGAAAAGGTTGTTTCCATTCTTGTGACCTTTCCAAAATAAAAGCAGATTGCGATCAACGTTTTCTTACATTTTTCCGTGGCTTTCTCAGGAGCAAGTCAAAGTTTTCAACACAGTTAACAAGACCTCAAAGGATTAGGCTTCTGCTCACATCTCCACCTTTGGGATCCAACTTTTGGTTCATCATTTATGTATTTATTGTTTACTTAGATATGAAAGTCACTGTGCCAGGTACTTTAAGTAAAATGATAACAGATCTGTGTATATGCTGTCAAAACAGAATACTAAATTAATTTATTAGCAACTGCTCTGAGGCCTCTCCCCACCACACTCGTACTTCTGTAACCTAAATGCCCTACGTCTTCTAAAAGGCAGAGTCTTAAATTATCTTGGGTTATACTTACACTTAAGTATAAATTTTCTTAGTACTTTCTTTTTAAAGAGGGTCATTGTCTCTCAAGGAGGCATTGATTGTCACTCTGCTAGTACAGTAATATTATCGACTGTTATAGCTAAGCCTGGAATCCTGATAGCTTAATAGAGGGGCAGGCAGAACAGAGAGATCACTCAGGTGTTCAGGCTTGGAAAGTCGCTCCATTACCAGCAGGGTTCCCTGAACAGTGGCAACCTGCTGACAGGAAAGGAACAGACTTGGAAGCTGGATTGCCATGCACCAGGCCTGGATGTGGCTTGTATCCCAGCTGACCACACTGCACTGACCGGAATTCCCACACGTTGCTGTCCAGCTGGGAGGGGGAAGAGGCTATGCAGCAGTGCTGCGCCCTGGGACACAAGGAAGAGCCAGTAGCCAGCCTCCCCCACTCTCACTACACCCCGGTGATGGTGACCGGAGGTGGTCCTTTCGGCTGCAGTCCCTGCCATCATCGGTCCCTAAGGGCCAGACAGCACCACAAAAGCTGGCAGGGCCCACGGCCGGGCCTGGGTGCCTCACAGCCCAGCAAGCCTTTCCTTATGTTGAAAAAAGGAGGATCCTTTCCGAATCTCCCAGAACACAGTGCTGTGCTCACTTGCTTAGGGGGCCCAGACTGAGCGTCGCCAGCACCTTTGGTTTTCCTTGTTCCTTCCCAGACTCATCCTCCCTCCGGGTCCCCAGCAACCTGTCACGTGCTAAAGCTTGGTTGGTCGGCGTCTCCTCAGATACAGGGAAAGAATTCCTTCCCTGAATTCCACAAGCACTTTATAATGAACAGGGACATGCGTGAAGGTATTCGCGGCTCATTCTCGTACCACTGGGACTTAGCACGACATCTGGCAATATAGAATTACTGACTGCACTGATCAGCTTTTTCCAGTGTGGCTGAGATGGTGGCTGTGACATGAGAAAAAATATAGGCATCGCTCTCCTGAAAACCATCTAAGGCCGCGCTCCTCAGAGTGTGATCCCTGGGAATGTGGGAGAGGCGCACATTCTCGGCCATGCGGCAGACTGAGTCAGGAGCGAAGCGGGAGGAGCCCAGGAATACATCTGCAGCTCCACAGCCGCCAGGTGATTCCCATCCATGCCGAAGTTCAAGAACCACTGACCTAAATGCTGAGAAAAGGAGCCTGGGTAAATCCGAAACAAATGCCAAGAAAAAAGACAATGTCAGTATTGACACTGAATAATGACAGCTCCAGTTCCTGAAGGGCTGCGTGCTGCAGCTCCCGAAGAACCTTCCCCAAAGTTGTGAACCCAAAGCGGTCTTTGGGACTCTTGGTGCCTAATTTTTATGAGGTTCTCTGCGTGCATAGCACTACCAGGTGGGCAAAACAGAGAAGAATTCAGAAGAGAGCAGTGTGCAGATTGACACCATCCTCCAGTGGAGGCCCTGCCCAAGCTGGAATCAGAGGCTCAAGTAGAAATTTCAAAATTTGGTAACACGTAGTCGCAGAGCACGGCACCGAGGCTTTCTGACCCCTCCCTGGCAGCCCGGGCAGCACCAGCGGGCAAAGGCTGAGCGGCCGAGCGGGGCTGCACCTGGCCGGGTCTCTCTGACGAGGAGGAGATCTCCTCAGAGTGAGAAGTGGGCCCCGGACAGGACCCGAACACGTGACCCCACCAATATCAATTGGGATGAAATAAATGACTTGGGGTTAATAGCTCAAATGGACATTGGTGGCCTCTTTAAGGCTCATTTTTAAACTTCCGATGGTATGTTGACCCTGTTCTATAAACTGTCAAAACAGTTAACAGAACCTGAGGTTTTTTACACTTTATAACTTTGCTACTTCTGCCCAACTTCTATTGAGTTTTAGAAATGTTTGTTAATGTGAAACTGAAAAGCTTTATACAGATATATATATGTTACATTTGTTGGTGAAATACAAGTTTTTGGAAGATTGTTTAAGTTTTAAATGAGACCAATGTTTAAATATCCTTTAAAAGCGATGCATAAACTTACTAGATTTATAAAAGAATAATAAGAATCATAAAATTAAGCATGAAATCTGAAGGAAAACTAAGTTTTTATTGTGTGACTTCAGACCCAAAGTAACTTCCAAATTCTAATCCCTGTGTATAAGTATGCCCTTGAGGACACTGGAAAGGAAGGTGCTCTGCCGTAACTCCAGGGACTTTCCGTGGGCAGACATTCTCAGTCCTCCCTGCAACAAGTGAGGTAGGCAAGGTTCCTCCTTCTGTCTAAGCGCTAGCTAGGCTGCGAGGCACCCCAATCCCACAGCCAGCAGAGGGTGGAGCTGGGGTTCACACCAGCAGCCCATCTTCACCAACTTCACTTGCTCCCTCTCATTTCAGGCCTCGTTCAGACAGGGGGGCTCCAGCGAGTACCCGAGCGACCCAGACCTGCAGGGCATGCCAGCGAGGTGCCCAGCAGGACACACTGGGATGCTTCTTCCCTCTCCCTTCCCCTGCACCCTGTTCGACCCCTCCCCTCCCTCTCTTCTTGCCATGAGCTGGACACTTACAGCAAGGACTTGTAGGGGAGAGGGTGAGGATTCTCCAGGGGAGCAGGAGGTCTGGGGTCCACGCCGGATGGAGCTGTGGTCCCTGCCGACTCCCGTGTGAGCCTCTGCTCCCTGACATCACCAGTCAGTCAGTCTCTCCTGTGACGCAGCTACCCAGTGCCGCCAGATGTTACCTGCTGCTTCGTTTTGATTTTGTTTTTTATTTTGACCATGTGTTTACTCAACAAAAATCTTAAGTGCATGCCTTCCCTCAGGGCCTGAGCTGGGGCATAGGTTCCAAGGGGCAGATGCTGCATAGGGAATTAATAGTGTCGACGCAGTACATGTGAAAGACTGCTCTCCTGAAGGGAAGTGCAGGCAGATTTTTGATAGACAGTGAAAGCGAGCAAGAGTTCCCAGATGAGGAAACACCCAGGAGCGGGCTTGCAGCCAGAGAGCTCTGCTAAGAGGCGATCTTTTCAGAGCACGGGAAAGAAACCGACCCCCAGCAAGTCTGTGGAGCAGGCCTTGTTCTGACTGTCCACACCCTCCGCAACCAGTGTGGGACGCTGCTGCTGTTCACGGGCCTGAGAGCCAGGTGCATGGCCAGAGGGCCCCAAGTCCTCCCAGCAGACCCAGGTCAGCAGACAGCGGGCAGAGCTGGGTGCAGTGAGGCGTCTGTGAGTGAAAGTCTGTGCAGGGGAGCAGGGCGGCAGCGCTGTGCAGTGCTCTGCTTGGCTCAGCAAATGCTTGCTGAGCTCAGGAGTTTGTTTATGAATTTACTCGCTTGTAATTTAGAGTGTCACACACTGGGACACAAGGATGAGTAAGGCAGAGTTCTGGCCTTTGGAGACCTCTAGTCTCACACACACACACACACACACACACACACACACTCACAAATATGACATGTACAATGGTACCTTGTTTCACAAGCTCAAATACTATGAGTCTGTCAAAAATCAAGTTGGACAAGAACCAACTCCAATTCAATGGTTAGGTTCAAAGTTAGCCTTATGGAGAAATTTGAGTTGGTTCTCTTCCAGTTCAGTTTGTGACCAGCATTGAGTTTGTGACCCGAAGCCCCACTTATGTGTATATTATATATTCTGCTATATTCTGTATATTTAACAGTTATGTATGTATATGCACTTAATAGACGGTTAGTGTATGTAACGAATATGCATACACATGTGTTTAGGTGTTTGTGCATGCATATACATGTGTGGTGTGTGCATACATTTATGAATACATGAACATGAATGTGAATAGAACATGCATAAGCCTGGCCATCATGGGCTTTTACTTTACTTTAGTTTCATATCTGCATGTGTGCATGCCCTTATTGTACATGTGCACGGCATGCATGTGTATTATGCGCATCTGTACTGAGGTAGATGCATCAGACCATGTGGATATGTATGTACGTGTGTGTATATACATGTACACACACAAGTGCATGCACACGTGGTTGCTGACCATGTGATGGGCCAGTAGTTGGTATGGAAAGAGGACAGACCAGAAATCCATGTGGTGGAGACAGAAGCCTGTCCCCTGTGGCCCAGGATAGCAGGAGGTGGCCTTGAGCTTGAGTGAAACGTCTGCCTCTCAGGGCCTCCGCACGTCCCTCACAGACCCAGAAAGATGCTGCAGTCCTGAATCTGAAGCCTCACCCAGAACAGGACACCTACCAGGCACAGCCCTAGGGACTGAAAGGCTTGGACTCCCTATCTACCAGAAATGTGCTGCATTGCTCACAGCCGGCGTGGCTGTCAGGGAAGGAAAGAGGCTTGCTTGGGACCTGCACTCCCTTCCACATTCCCCACGATGACCATGAGTAATGACAGAGCGGCCACCACTCAAAGGCTGATTTATCTCAGACCCCACGACTCACATGAGAATCGCTAGAATCTGCTTCTCTTAATGTCTTCCAAAGAGAATTACTGATCAAAGTTGTTTCCTTCCCAGAGGTGTGTTCCTTCCAGCCCAGGGATGAGGCGTATCTCTGGGACACCCAGAGGACATTTATAGGCACTTCCCAAGTGGCTCTTGTTCTCTGGATTAAAGACGAAAATTATCTCTCGACTGTCAATGTAACATCTTCCAGCAGCATGAAATTCTGTCAAACAGAAATTGAAGATGAATAAAATGAAGATACACACTCAGGATGATTCCCATTGTGAAGCAGCAGTGCTCCGCGCTGACGACTCCACACCCTCCTGGTAGGCTGAGGGAAACAGAGACGCACTGGTTTCTGAACGCCCCAGCATGCTGTGCCCTGGGAAGGGGCTGTGATTGAATAACCTGACAAACACCGCCAGCATATGCAATGCACCAGCTCTACAGCCCTCCAGGGCAGGATTACAAATGATTTGTGTGCATTTTGGGGGGTAATCAGTTGTCATAGTTCCATTTGTAATTTACGTTTGCATGAAAATGCAGTTTTTAACCATTGCTAAGACTGGAGAAGCAAGTGTGACCTGTTTTCATTTTGTCAAACTCCAGGGAGTTTCAAGTTGTAAGTTCTGTAATAATGTGTGTCTACAGTACTACATGGCTGGCTCTGAAGAATGAACAACCACCGTCTACAAGAACCGTATGCCCAAAGCATGTCTGCTCCACACGTGTAAAGATGCTCATTATCCACCGGGCTTCACCCTAAGTAGACACATACCTAAAATCAGGTCAAAGGAAAGGAAGCAAATGAGTGCAAGGACATTTTCCACCCTTCACCTCAAATGTGTTGGCGACCCGTGAGAGGAAAGATTTCAAGAGTGTTATAGGGAAGGTCCCTGGGGGTCTGGCCAGATGACTCAAATCTGAAAGCTGTTTTATGTTTATAGGAGCAGGGAGAAGGTTAAGAAGATGAGAGGAGGTGAAGACATGGGAGACAGAAACAGGAAATCGTGTTAAAGGGTTAGCCATGGGACAGTGGGAACTAAAATGTGAGGCAGGGGGTGAAACAAAAGTTTGAAATTTTTGGAAAAATAAGCTTAGCATCCCTGAGCTGTATGTGTGGAATACTCTAACTTTTATTTTGGGCTCATGCTCCTGCACATTTTTTTGGAGGAGAAAGAGACGTATTTTTGCCAGATTTGAAAAGAGATCTAGGTATAAAAGCTCATTAGCCTCCCATCCGATGTATTAGGAGGTATAAGGCGTTTTAACTCCTTATTAAAGGAGGAATGTGATGGAAAGAATGTTCTAATGCAGAATTTCAGTTTAGAGTTTTCAACCACGACCAATGGGAAGAAAAGTATTTCACCTTGAGACACTCCGCACAGCCCCCTTCCTGCTCACAAGTGAAAAATGAAGTTTTAAATGTAGCAGTTACCCTTACTGTCACATGCACTCTGATATTTGCTGTTCTGTTCTTCTCTATTCTAGTTTAGGCAATTCTAGTTTACTTAGAAAGTGCTAGTTCCTGACCTATTAAACTGATTTCGTGACCCATTTATGGATCACATCTTACAGCTTGAAAAACACTGTTTTAACTGACTACAGAGTGACAAACACAAAGGGAAAAAAATGAGACAACGCAGTTTCAAGAGATGAGGTGAGTTCTACTCCAGTGATGACCAAGGGTAGGTCCAAGGAGGACCGGCTGACAGCCAGAGGTAAGAGGAGCAGGAGGGGGCAGGCTGGGGATGGTGAGATGGAGGCAAACTTTAAACCTGCCTGCACTGCCTGGGAATAAACATACACCCAGGAAGGAGAGCCATTCATTTATCAAACACAATACAAGACCATGTTAATGACTTTTCAGTACAGTACTTATGGTGGTTGTTTCCTGGCAGATCCAAAGTTGAGCCTCCTTCGTGCTCAGAAAAGGTGGAACAAGAGATGAACAGATTCCTAGAGAAGATTATTATTCTGGATTTTGGCCTTGTGTAATATCTCCCTTCCAGGGAGTGTCAATATTTCTTAAAAGGTTTTATAATTTAAGTCTCCAATTTCTATGAAAATCAACAGTAAACAATATTTCTAGAACTAAACAAATGAGACTTTCCGAGGAGGCTCTTAACAGGAAAGCTCAGATGAGGGGGTAACTGTCACACTGGGTGGGAAAATTACTCATGTATTTTTCCTTCTAAATTAACAGGAGCAGCTCTAGGTCAAGAGTAGCTTGAAGGGAGGCACAGTCATTCGAGCTGAAAATCCTTCTGAAGGTGGCATCGAGCGCTTGGAACAATTCAATTAGCTAATCACAGATGGCTGCCAGATAGGCAGCCTAAACTTTCATTTCACTAGCAAATGTCACAGCTAAGAAAATGTGAACTTTGGGAAATTGAGGGCAATTCCATGTGAAGGGTAACTTCTGTTCTTGTCACGATTTTATAGGAACCGGGTAAGGAAGTTCGGCACCGCAGGAGGGGACTCTTGCAGCAATTAGAGGTGTGCAACAGGGAGAGGCCGGCACTCTCTGGGGAGCAGGGATCACGGTGCTGGCCTCCTGGGGTGCTGAATCAGACTGGGGGCACCCTGAACTGAGAGTCTCAGAGGTCACCAAGATTCAAAAGACTGAATATCCACAAAATGACCACAATATGACAAGCTAGTTAGAGGTGATCATAGATTATACATCTCAGAAGAACACGCCTTAAGTCCAGCTGTCTGGTTCTCTGGAGCGCACCTGATTCTTTCATGCCGAGGGAAATCACTCTGTACAATACATGGAGTGCAGCTTATGACACATGACATTGCCGTTGTATATTTGCAGTTGTCTCAGTGGCTCAAAACTACTTTTCAGTAACAAAATCCTTTGATAAAGTAATTAAAATTGTTTCAGAATAGTAGACATATATGCAGTCACATAAAACAATCAGACAACTTTTACAGAGACTGTGAAGGTCAGCAAACCTTGCGGTCCATCCATGGGCAGACCACAGAACGAGTTTGTGAGACACCGCCTTGCAGGTTTGGGGCTAGTATGAAAAGCCACCTTTTCTAACTATGTTTATGATGTAAGAGCTGATGGTGCACTTAATGCTCTGAGCTGGGTGATGGTGGGGTGAAAGAGGAGTCTTCCTATGGTGGTTTTTAGGAGTCTTCCCTTTAGGTGACTACGTCCTACTGGTCCATAGGATTTGCTTTACACATTTAAATACATACGGTTTCATTCTGTTGCCAGTAAGACCCTGTGAATTCTATTTTGCTGTTGCTGCCACTATTATTGTTACTATTCTATTTATTTTAAACTCAATTAGTAATTTTTTTACAAAGCATATTTCTTTAAATGACCTAAATTATTTTTTACCAGCCCAAGATTGTCCTTGATAGGAGAGTGAACAAATAACGTACAGGTCTCTGCAAGGAGCGAAAAATGAAAATACATCAGTTTTCCAGTAGCTCATGCCAAAGAAGCCCCACTAGATTTTGTTGAAGTCTTGAAAATTTTTACCCAGAAGGAAGCAGAAGGCAAAGTTCTCCCTACAGGACTTGGGCAGGGGGATTTCAGATGAAAACGGCCATCAGAGACAAGCAGTCCTGGTCACCCTCCCTCCTCAGTTCCTGCCAGGAGCAGAAGGGAAGTCAGCCAGCCTGTGGGCAGAGCGCTGCTGCAGAGGCAGTGCTGTGGCTTGGGCCTACAGTGCCTTCCGCAGACTTGTGGATTGAAGCCCCCACCAAAGGTGCAACGGAGACAGCTCAGGAGGAGGCAGGGCTCTGGGGGAGGCCTTTGGGCCGCTTGAGGTGTGGCCACGAGGGGCTCTTTCCTTTCTCACTCTCTGGCTTCCTGGTCATAAGCTGAGTGGCTTGGCTTTGCCTCCTGCTCCTGCCACAATGTGCTGGCTCACTGCAGACCCAAAGCCACTGGCACCTCTGGAACTGTGAGCCACAGCGGAGCTCTGTATTTATGTTTATTGTCTCAGGTATTTTGCTTTGGTGATGAAAAGCCGGCTAAAGCAGGATGAGTTTGGTTTGACTAAAATAATACACATAAGTACACATGTGCATTGCACTTGTTAGTATAAAGGTACGGATCATTAAAATATTTAATAATTCCTGGCTTTCATGTATGTATCAGCAGCATCAAGGAAAGTTAGCCCAAGGCCTATTACTTATGTTAAGTTCTTTAGCGCATATGTCCACCACTGTAAAGAGAGAATGCTAGACCAGAGGGTGCAATCTTTCCTCTTCTTGTTCTTCCTATTATTGGATAGTGTTTTGGGTGAAAAACTGACAGACAAGCTCATAATAACTACTTGTTACTCCCTTGTGACTCTTTTTGCAAATACACAGCTCAGTATGAAGTTACAAGTATGCCTGGCAATGATAATACCAGTTTCTCTTTCAAGGTGAGACAAGAGCATCATTGGAAGTGTCCCCATAAAAATAAGTCAGGCTCAGAGAAATGCAACAGGAGGATCCTGGTAAATTATTATTTCTGTCGGAGAGTAAAATTTATCAGAGAATCTTTTAAACAGGCAAAAGGACGCAAGTGGCTTTTTTTCCTGTGTTTTAGTAAGTTAGGAAAAACAAAAACCTTGTCGACGGACACCTAGTGCACTTCAAAAGACAAACAACTAAGCCTCAAGGTGACGGAACAGGAGGGCTCAAGCCCATTGTGCAAACCGCTGTGCTTTCCAGTTAGCTCAGGAGAGACAGAGCCTCCGATAAGAATACCGATCCCCCTCAGTACTTGCTGCGGGCACTGCTGTGAGATGGACTATCTTCCAACACTGGGAAGAAGTTGAACTTCCTTTAAAATTGGCCTGGAAGTGGCTGGTAAAGTGAAAGTCTATTCCCACACGTATTAAAAACAATCTAACGTAAAAGCTGCCTTCTGGGAAATTACCTGGTTTTTAAATCAGCCATAAGAATTCAGGTCAGGCCTGTAAGAGATGCAGTTAATATCAACAAACACCCATTGAAATGATTCATGGAATAGTTCCCTTCCGCAGTGACTTCCAAGCAAATGACACAGTGATCTCTCTGAGTCACACTTTTCTGTCCTGGGCCGATTGTCACACAGGTTTCTTGTTTCTTTTGTAAATGGTCTCTAAGTTGCTATTTGAAATAAGCAACTTATTCTTGAAGATACCACCATCAAAATTCAGCATAAATTTGTTAGATTGTTTCCTAGATTTAACCAGAAGTTTTCAAAAATTGTCTGCTAAAATCTAAAGATTGAAAATTCTAGTTTGCACTTTATATACACACATGGTAATGGGAATAATTATGATAAATTACTACTTCTGACAGAGTGACTATCATTTTATCCCACTCCTCTAATGGATTTATGCACGCTGAATTAATACTTTCTTTGATTAGATTAATTAAACATAATTTGTGTTTTAAAATACCAGATTCAGACCTAGGATAGCAGTGAGTTTAAGAGATAAAAGATAAAGGCTTTTAAGGAATGTCTCTGTTAAACAGATGAGCAGATATTGTTCTTGTTTTTAACAGATTAACAAACCGATGTAGGGATTCCTGGAATAGCAGAATGCGGCTGTTAAAAGGTGATGAAGTTTGTGAGTCATTCAAACATTTTTTTAAGTTAATATTCCCATCCATTATAAAAGGGTCTGGGGCTAAACAGTAACTAAAGTTTCTTTTGGCTAGGCTGACCATAAAATTTAGCACCCAAACTGGGATTTTTGATTATATATATATATATATATATATATATATATATATATATATATATAGTTTTACTAACAGGACTAGAATTTTTTTCTGTTATTTGGTGTACAAAGTTAGTGGTTCCTGTTGCTCTAGTAGAAGAGTGGCCAAAGGCTCTCTTGCTGACCTCTCAGAATCACAGTGTCTCTCTTGGGAAGTCACCAGGATGTGTCTTGTGCCTCTCTATACTGCTTGGTTGGTACTAATATATTTCTGCCAAACTGGGATAAATTTCCAATGAGTAAGCATGTTAAGAACACAGACTAGTTGGCAAGACTTTTGGGGTTTGAATTCTAGGAAAACGAGTCATTAGCTGAGAGATTCTTGACTACTTACTTTATTTATAAACTGCAATTTTCTCTACATAAAGTGAGCAAATAGTGTCAAGTTCAGAGAGCTAAAAAGTACAAAACATCCTTAATTTTTTCCCCATCTACCATGACCTCCTTTACACCAAGATAATCCAAACCCAAGCAACTCGACTGATCTGGTCTTAACCTCACCAGAGGCCACCATGCACCATGACCAAAGTTTTCTCCATTGTAGCGCTTGATCATACAGCTGTGACAAGACCTGTTTTCCTAGATGGTGATCTCTTGGGAAAGGTGTCACATATTCCTCAAATGACATTGTAGATGTAAAGTTTTTAAAAATTGTAAAGTACTCCAGAAATACAAGTAATTTATATGAAACTATTGCCTTTGGTCTTCATACTACTGGCACTGGACATAATGCCGGTTATGGTTTATGTGTAGATGTCCCCCCAAAGCCTCACACTCTCATAGCGGAAGCTTTTGGGGGTGCATGTTTCATGGGGGGGCGTGATACTCCTCAGTGGACTGGTCTACCCATGACTTCATAGTTAAACACAATGTGGTGAGTTGAAGCATATTCAGAAGAGGTAGTCACTGTGGGTGTGGCCTGGAAGGCTCTTATCTCCTTCCTCCCCTCTTGACCTCTCTCTGCTTCCCGCTGCCATGTGCCATGGACTGTTTCCCCTCTGCCCTGCCCCTCGGCTATGCCACACCGCCTCATAGCCAGCTGGCTATGGGAGGAATGCTCTACAAATTGTGAGCCAAAATAAACCTCTCCTCTCTTAATTTTCAGCTCTCCAGTGCTTTGTCCCAGTAACAAGGGAAGCAACTAAGACAGTGTCTCTCCTCGGTTAAAGTAAATGATCATTTGCTTCTAGCTATTTGTAGTTGGCATTTTCAAACATTAGACTTTACATGTGCCAGGAGCTCTTTTTTCCTGAACAAATATTTTGGTTTCATAATATTTGGAAGTGGAAGGCAAGATAAAGAGAATGAATTTGGCTCATGAAATATTTCACTAAGAAACAATCATTGAGGACCTAGATGCTAGGCATTATGCTTGTGTACAGTATAAAAAATCATTTTGAGAGTGTGTGTCTTGGAAAAGGGAAAGTTCAGTGGCCACTGGGTTACAGGAAGGAGATAAAACTGTAATCCACAAATTCAGGATAGCACAATAAGTTCAACAGTGCAGATTTGATACCACTTGACTTTTATCCCCAATGTCCAATTAATTTTGCTTCTTGAAATATCTCACGGGATGTATCCCAACCCTTCCCAGTGGTCACTACCAGCATACGTGGTGCCTTGGGCTGTCTGCAGTGACATCCCACGTTCTTTCAGCACATCCATTCCGCAGCACCCCTGAACTCACCAGTGCATTTTCCTCTACTCTGTAATCTAAATTACTTTTAAAGATGGCAAGACATTCCTATTTAAACCTTTCAATGGCTTCATCTTACTTTTTAAGATAAAAATAAAATCTTCCAAAATATCTCCTCTCATTTCCCGTCTTTTATGCATTGTGCCCTCCAATAACGTGAAACATCTTTAAGTTCCTCGACTCATTGGTATTCCATTTGCATGGAGAGTGTTCTCAAGATCTCAGCTTAAATGTCACTTCCTCTGAGAAATCTTCTCTGATCCACTAAACTGAGGTAAGTGCTCCTGCCACCTATGCCATTGCAAGTGTCACTTTTAAGTCATTTAATAATCTTCTCCATGAGAAGAGCTGTTTCCTTCCAGCCTCTTGGGCGCACAAACTGTACAGGAGTACAGAACCTCCCATATAAGAAGGTCTTGCATTTGGCTTAATGCTCCGCTGTTAGTGTATTGAAATTTTAAGAGTCTCACAGTTTGGTTTTGTAAATTGTGTAGCTGATTCTGCTTAGCACAGTACTTAAAACAAAACAGACCCTTAATAAATAAATATGCATAGGTTAAATAGACAGTCAAACGAACCAGTTCTCTCCCATTTGGTTTTCTTGCTATGAAAGTATAGGACTCTCTGGCATTAACTTATTTGGTCATTAGTTGACTATTTTAAACTAGCAAGCATATTTTAGGTCTTGAAACGGTAGCAAGGCTCCATCCTAAATTCCAGCTCCGTGTGTTTCCTGTGACCTTTCCCTTCTCTGTGTTGTTTTGTTGGTCACCGCGGGGATGTTACCCCTTCCTCAGCCCACATAGCAAGAGAAACAAATTTTAGTAGAGTTGTCAGCCTAAATGAGTAATAGGTCAAGTGCAAATTTGAATAAAAAGAATGAGTGAAAAAAGGAGAAAGGACGATAAACAAGAAGTTTCTTTTATTAGAGAAAAAGCAGTAAAGGGAGTGGAGATCTGCAAGTGGAAAGAGGATGAAGGGACTTCTAGGAGGAGATCGTGGAAAGACGAGGATGGATACAGTGCTAAGCTGTCACGAAACTATGGGCCCCTTTACCACACGATAATCTCAGGACCCAAGGCAGAGGGGCCGGAGGGAGACAGAACACTGTGCGGACGGAGGACTGGACACAGGAGGATGGAACACAGCAACTTCGAAATCCTCCTGGGACAGGCAAAAACAGTGGGCTACATCGACGGGAAGCCAGCCTGGACACCGGATGTCCAGGCAGTAGGAAGGCTATAATACTGGAGTTCTCCCTGATGAGTCTGTAGCTGCATATAACTCTGAGAGGTAAAGCCTGGTGGAAAGAGGAGGGTCACCATGGGCCTGGACTGTAAGGATGTATGTACATCACCCCTGTCACCTCCCAAATGCCCCACCTATGAGTACAGGGGCCTTTGGGGAGACATCTACATGTCAGCCATAACACACCAAAAATTTAATTAATTAAGATTGGCAGTTAGGATTCAGAAAAAATTATAAAAAATGGGTCATATTCATTTACGTTAAAAATTAGTCATCTATATAACTAGAGTTAGCAAAATTGATAGATGACTTGCTATAAAATCTGTGTGAGTAGTGAACTGTACTAATGCTTAACTTTTTGGCACCAAATATATGACTTAGTGGATATTTATTCACATGGGAAAAATGATGACTTGCTCCACTCAGTCTCCAGCATGTGATGTGCAGGGTGAGGTGGGCACTGCAGTAGACACGAAAGCATGAGTCTGGGAAAAGAACAACAAGAACAGGGGCTGTTCCAGGACTTCTGACTCCTCGGCTTGTTCCTGGCTCCTGGGAACACAACGGACTTGCGACAGATGAAAATCAGCATTAAGAAGCGTGTTTTTTATTTGAGTCAACTTTTTTTTTTTTTCAAATCAAGACTAACCCAATGAAGGAAGCACTTAAATGTGGGTACAAAGGCCTTAGCACATCCTGTACTGGTCACAGCGCATCTAAGCATCTGTCTTTGAGTAGCGCTTGTCAAGTGCCGGTGCTTCCCTGGGCAGCTTCCTGCCGGAGCCCATGTCGGGGAGCACGGCCATTGTTTGCTATTTTCCATTGCCTATGTTTCTTTTATTATTAATCAGTCACATTTGTGATTGGCATATCACTAGAAATGCTGTTTATTCAGTCAGGTTGTAGCATAGTCTTATTATGTAATACATTACACAGCTTTGTTTCAGTCCCCTGTGTGTTGATTTTATAGGTTAACTGAATGTAAATTTACTTCCTTTATGGACAGTGTATCAACACATATGCGCCGGGCATGGAGCACATGCCTGTAACCCCAGCACTTGGGGGGCAGGGACAGGAGGGTTGCCATGACTTTGAGGCCAGCCCTGGCTACATAGTGAGCTCAAGGCCAGCCTGACCTGCATAGTGAGACCCTGTCTCAAAAAAAACAAAACAAACAAAACAGAACAATAACAAATATACATATATATATCTATATATATATATGCCTGTTGTATATGTCAAAAGGAAACTATACTATTCTGCTTATAGAGGAAGGATTTAGTCACTTATTAAGTAAAATTTAGACAACTGAATGCACTTAATGACCATTCTCAAAATAAACTTGTCTTGCAATAAAATTACCTTCCTCTACTCTAAAACTGTACACAAAGCTGTTTCCTTGATGAAAACCAAAGCCAATAATAAAAAGTTAAAGTAAAACAGAAGGCACATTCGAGGGTCCATTTCATCGTGCTCTTCTGAGGATGACAACAAAATCAACCCTTTTCTGATATATAAGTAATAAACTATTCCTATATCAAGACACATGGCCCTGTTAAGTAAAAGACAGAGAGAAAAAGGGACCAAGTTATATCTTGCTGAGAAAAAAAAAAAATGATCTTAATGGATTTTCATGCTCTCAGCTGTAGAATTAACAACAATGACGTCTGTACCCCAGGGAGTCAAAGTGGACACAACCTTTGGATCTGTTTTTAACAGCTTTGAACCTATTTGTCCAGAGTCCCTCAAAGCTGAGAAAGAGAGTTTGTCACAAAAACTCCTGTTTACTGTGAAATCACAAGTCACTGGGTCTAAAGCATGCAAAATGAAGATGGCTACAAGATACAGAAAATTTTATTTTGAATTTTGTTCCTAATAATAAATATGAGCTTTGTACCTTTCCTAGAGTTTTGGGTGATCATTATTATTCACTCTAGTTTTCATCTGTGGATTCTGAGCACTTCCCAGTTTTCTTATCCCCACTCTGAGATATCTTCTGCTCTCTTTCAGTTGCACACTCCCACACCTCTCTAAGCCTCACACATCTTATCTGTAATTCTGTAATATTGGTGACATTTACAATGTCTTTGCAAAGGGGCTTTATAAGATACTCTGTAAAGCACATTGTCTGGAATACGGTAAGATTTCATTAAATCTTAGCTATTCATATTACTACTACTACTACGGAGATTAAGCTCATACGTGATATCCCTAGAAGTTAGAGTATGTATTATTTTAAACACATTTGGTTATGGCTCTCTCTTACAGAAAGCCTTAGGTCTGATTCCTAGGACACTTAAAATCGGGCACTGTGATATATATATATATATATATTACACTCAGACTACTCATGTGCTCTTTGACATCTTGACATAGTTTTTACTGAAATAAATTTTCATTTAACTATGCCACCATAGGTCTAATGGTTTATTTCATACTTGGACATGAAAACATGTGAAGAACAGCCAACTCCCAAATCTGATCAATAGCTTGGAGAGGACAGCTTGTGTGCAACAGCCTATGTATAGCCTGTTCTGTTCCAGGTGAAGTAAGGTAATCTGCATTTATCAGTATTCTTAGAATAGCTAATAGTCACCTCTTCAAAAATGTTAATAATTTCTGTGGATTTTCTCATTCAACCTTTATGACAGTAGCAATGAATAGATATTTAATTTTCTTCATTTTATGGAGAAATAAAAGTTTCTAAAACATTAAATGACTTTCCCAAGGTTAGTACAGCCATGTGGAAGGGGTCTAAAGTCAAACTAACATGTAGGACCCATGAGATTTAGGTCAAAGTTTTAATATATTGAAGTTTTATGATTTAAATGAAATGTTACCTTAAATGGTAAGTACTAATATTTATTAATTGATAGTAAATACTAATAATCATCATAAACTGTTAGGTAGTAAAATAGGAAAGGATTTAAACCTGGCGGCTCAGACTTGAAAAGCTCTTCTGAACCACATCCTCTCCCCACTTAAGTCTACACTGCACTGCAATCTCCAGTTTATATTTGAAGTGGAGGTCTGGCATCACATGCTCATAGGATCATAGAAAAAAAATCATTATTCCTCTTCTCTATTCAGTAAGAAAGAATGTGATCACAACTATTCATTCACTGGATGAGCACATACGAAGCATCTATTATGTGCTGAACAACAGATTAAGTACTGGGACCACCAAAGGTGCTCACAGTGTGGGAGAGACCACAGACAAAATACTAGTAAACTTCAAGTGATCATGGGTATCATTAGCTTAAAAAATCACATTTGGTGGAAACTCTTTAGAGCCTAGTGAATAGCTAAGCCAAAGTTTAAAAGACTAGTGTTAAAACTTCAGAAGATTGCAACTGGGTATTTTTTCTTGCTAACTGTGCTGTGAAAGCATACAAAACTAGGAAATTCACTGGTAAAAATACGTATATAAGCAAAAAAAGGTGAATAAACTGACTTCAATTCTACTACAAGAATGAAAGATACTATGAACACATTGCTAAATTATGTCAGTGGATACATGATATAGACAGATGCATTCTGTGGCATATAACTTGAGGAGAGAGATAAAACTTGAGAGCTCTTCATATCTCAGAGACAAGGGAAAACAGCTAATGGAGCTCACTAAATGCAGTGTTAAAGGGGGCATTTTTAGTGATAGTGCCAGTCTTAAAGAGAAAAAGAACTCAAATACACAACCTTACTTAACACCAAGAAAGAAGGAAAAAGAATACCTTACAACTAAAGTTACCAAAAGGAAGGAAACAAAAATTTGAATGGAAATAAAGAATCAAACAGCTATAGAGAAAATAAAATTAAAGCTTTTTGAAAAATAAAAAATAGGCAAAAACCTTATCAAAACAAAGAAAAAAGAAAGAAGGTTCAGATAAAAAGAATCAAAATAGAAAGATTAGATCTTACAATGGGTGCCCCCAAAATAAAAAAAATCACAAGAAATTATCATGAATAACTATATGCCAAAGATTTGAATAACTTAGAAACAATGGGTAAATTCTTAGAAACATACAAACTATAAAGCTTGAGTTAAGAAGAAATAGCCTAAGCAGACCAGTAAGAAACAAGGAAGCTAAAGAAGCAACCAAAATCTTCCCAATGGGGAAAAGCTTAAGAATAAACAACTTCATGGCTGAATCCTATAAAACATTTAATATGTAATTTACAATAAAACTTCTTAGACTCTTTTAAAAAAAATAGGGTTAGAGGGAATGCTTCTGAACTTGTTTTACAAATCCAGTATCATCCTGATGCCCATGTTCGACAAATACACTGCTAGGAAACTATAGTCTAATATCTCTGTTGGACACAGATGTGTATGTGAATATCCTCAAAAAATACTTACAAACCAAATTCAACAGCACATCAGAAAGATTGTACACCATGTCCAGGTGAGATTCATGGGTAGTTTAACACATACAAACCAATTGATGGGACACAGAAAATTAACAGAATGAAAGATAAGAGCCTCAAGACCATCTCAACAGATAGAAAAAATCATTTGATAAATGTCAGCATCCATTAATCTTAAAAACTGTCAGGAAAATAAGTATATGTGATAACTTCATCAACATAATAAATTCCATTTATGAAAAATCCACACCTAATACCTAATAATTGGAAGAAAGCTTATACTTTTTCCTCTAAGATCTGGCAAAAATGTAAGAACTCACTCATGATCCTATTATTCAACAGAATACCAGAAATATTAGCAAGAACAATCAGATAAGAAAAAATCAGTAAAAGGCATCCAAATCAGGAAGGAAGAAATCAAATTATTCCTGTTTGCAGAAGACAAGATTTAGTATGTTGATAAGCATAAATACTAAAAAATAATTTTAAAAAGCTTGTAAGAACTAATTAGCAAATTCAATAGAATTGAAAAATACAAAATTAATACACAAAAACTCATGTCTCTATACCAAAAACTATCTGAAAAAGATATTTAAAATAAAGTCCTATTTCCAATGGCAGCACAAAGAATAAAATACTGAGGAATAAATTTAACCAAGGAAATGAAAGACCTGTAACTTAAAAAACTGATTAAAGGACCTGAAGAATAGGAAAATAAATGGAAATATATCCCATGTTCATGGATCAGAATAATTAACATTGTTGTAATTCCCATACTACTGAAAGTGATGTTTAGTTTCAGGGCAATCCTCATCAAAATTTCAAGCATTTTTTCTGTCATTTTTCAATGACGGAAATAGAAAAAAAAAAAAACAATTTTCAAATTCAATTGGAACCACTCACATGGACAGAACAGTCAAAGTAATTTTGAGAAAGAACCACAAAGCTGGATGCATTATAGCTCCTGACTTCAAGCAGTGCTACAAAGCTATGGTAATCAAAACAGACGGTACTCACAGGAAAACAGACAAATAGAGCAACAGAACAGAATACAGAACCCAGAAAAAAAAACCCAGATTTGGTCACCTAATTTTCAGCAAGGACATCAACAGTACACAATGAGAGAAGAGACTTTCTCCAAAAATGTTAGGAAATCTGAACATTCATGCAAAAGAATGAAACCGAGTACTTACCTGTCCTCATACATAAATATAAATTAAAAATTAAAAATGTAAACACAAGGCTTGAAATTGTAAAACTCCTACAAGAAAACATAAGGGGAAAAATGTCTTTCATGTTGGCCTTGCTAATGCTTTTTTGGATATAACACTAAAAGGTGGAGAAAGCAAAAGTAACCAAACTGCATCAAGTTAAGCAAGTTCTACACAGAAAAGAAACAGTCAAAAATAAATTGAAAGGCAGCCTATGAATTAGGAAAAAAATATTTGCAAACCATATATCTGACTAGAGTTTAATGTCTAAGATACATGAGGAATTCATAAAACTAAATAACAAAAGATTAACCAATTATGAAGTGGTCAGAAGACCCAAAGAGGCTTTTTTCCAAATGAAAACAATGGCCAACAGGTACATTAAAAATGCTGAATGTCACTAATAATCAGGGAAGTGTAAACTGAAAATGCAGTACATACCATCTTACTCCAGTTAGAACGGCTGTTATCAGAAAGACAAAAGAAAACAAATGCAAACATGAGTGCTTGTGGGAATGAAAATTATACAGCAATTGTGGGAAACAGGGTGGGGTTCTACATATAATAAAACTAGAACTACTGCATGACCTGGGTGTCTCACTGCTGTATAAATATCCGAGGGAAATGGAGCCAGTATATTAAAGAACTTCTATATTGCCATGTTTACTATAGCACATTTCACCACAGATAAGAACTGCAACAATCTATGTGTCAAATAACTGGTAAGTCGGTGGGGAAAATGTGTCTTCTATAGGGCTACACAGTGGAATACTCTTCAGCCATTAAAAGACTGAAATCTGGTCATTTGTGAAGGTCATTTGTTAAGTAAAATAAACCAAGCACAGAACAACTGGTACTGCATAATCTCACCCTCATAGAATCTGAAAGCGCTGATCTCATAGTTGAGAGCAGAACAGCGGTAACCTGAAGCTGGGGAAGATAAAGGTGAGGGAAGGATGGGGAAAGACTGACGTGTGGGCACTGAGTGATGTGTGGTTAGGCAGGAAAAAGCAGCTCCGGCTTCCTGCTGCTCTGTAGAGCGATTGTAGGAAGTGCAGAGCAACGATGGTGCTATACACGTGAGAAGAAAAGAGAGCTGCGTCTGCGGTGAGCTCGGTAAAGCATTTGCCTAATGTGTGCAGAGCTCTGGGTTTGATCTAGCAAAGCAATCAAAAACAAAACCACCTCGAAGAAACGGGTTTCGAATGTTTCCATGAAGATATGCTAAGTACTTGAGAAAATACATAGAACGATAAGCACTACATACATGTGAGGAAACTCCATGTGGTACCTTGTGAGCAGGTACAAACTTAAGTATTGTCTAAAAATCTTTTAAAGTTTCCATTTTCACCTACTGGAGTTAGACAAAGTGGAGTAATATTATGTAACTTGACTTGCTTCCCTGAAAGTGATTGCTGCACTTAAAACATTTTTTACAAAAAGTAACCTGCAGAAAGTCAATTATATTAATTTGTTAATTTATGTAAGTAAAGTAGTTACTTTATTCAAAGACCGTAGGTACTTATTTCTTGCCTATTTCCTATGTAAAAGCTAGGAAGTATATATTCCCATTATTACTATTTTTCAATAAAATTTCCTAGAGATTGTCATATAATTCTTGCTGGATAGTGTCTAAGAAAATGTTATTAAAAATTACAAAGGATGACAGCTATTATATAATCATTTCAAATTATGCTCTTTATCAGACTAAAGACTGATTTAAAAGTTGTCCCTTATATTGTCTGTCTAAAATTGTATAATCGTTCATTTTCTGAATCTTCTGATATGCAAGATAACATACAGGTGATAGATAGGTTGATAGGTAAATAGGTGGGTAAATGGTCATTCTTCCACTGTTACTCTGTCCAGGTCTTTTTATACAAGGTATATACAAAGAATGTTACTGAGTTATTTTTACATGATCTGAAATGACATATCTTTAATAAGAAAAGTGTTGGTCCCACTCTAGCTTTAGTATTGCTTATGGTTATCATTAATGTAAATAACCTCTGTCCAGTTTTCAGAATCATAAGGAAAAGCTATCCTTAGAGATTCTCTTGTTTCATGTGTAGTTTACCCAAATAATTCTCTATACTTTCTCTTCCGTTCCTTTTTCTTTTATGTATCCTTGAAATCTGAGAGTTGCTTTTCAGTAGATACAGTCTTAGGTGTACTTGGGGGCTGCTGATGGCCAGCCCTGTTCCAGCAGGAGGGACCCTCACCCCCTCTCCCTGCTTTTTCTCATCCGAGTTACTAGAATTCCCGCAGTTCCAGGCACACCTCTTCCAAAGCACTTTCTGTTGGGGAACCCATCTATGACCATACTAAAAATGAGGATACAGAGTACAGTTGCCAGCTTTTGACTTTCCTTTTTAAAATCTACCTCAACTTTTTTTGAGATTTTCCACCAGATTTGTGGCATCAATTGTTTAGTAGACTTCATTTTTAATGGTGTTTTTTATTTTTCTGTATTATCATAGGTATTTTAGTTTACAATGGCTTTAGCTGGCCAAAACTGTCTAAGTCTAAAGTCATTTTAAGGTACTTTGGCAATAATTTGGGAGGAATAGAAAAGAAAATCTTCACTTTTAAAGATGCTCTGAAAATCAAAAAAGTTATCACCCCTACAAAACAACCTGATAATAGGCAAGCTCAGGAACAAACAGATTCGTTTTTTGTTAGAGACTAATATTCTCTGGCTGTTTAAAGCCTACTTCTGGCTTTCCCCTCAGTGTTTCTGAGTGTCTCCCTGGGGCAGCCTCCAAGGGGAGTGTGCCATCTCAATCACCCACCCGGGAGGCTGGCTGCCAAGGTCTGTGCTGTAACAAAGGCGGTCTACACAGATGACAAGGAGACTCCAGGGACAGCAGGGACAGCACTGAGCAACTTCCAGAACTCTGCCTGTCTGCAAACTCTGCAGCAGGAGCACTTGCTCTGGACCCATGGGCAGCATGTGTCTCTGTGGTGCCCTAAATGGTCCGAAGTCACTCTCAGAGAACATGTCAGCTTTTATTCTAAGCCGGTAACAGTGCACCTTTCAGAGAAGAGCACCCAAACTGTGACCCCCACCCACTTACTTATTGCAAAGTGCCAGCCATACAATTAAACCCAAATACTGAGATTTTGGTTTAGGAAAAACAACTCAGACACTCGGCTCGCATGCAGACAGAAAGGGCCCTGCGTGCCCACTGTGGGACGTGTGCCATAGGTTTGCCGTCACTGTAGCCCTAACTTCTCCAGATCTTCCTGAGAAATGAATGTGTTCGAAACTCACAACAGGCTGCACCTGTCCAGCAGTGGGGAGTTGGCATTGGCATTCTGGGGCTGCCCACAGAGGCCTCCTTTCGTCCTCCCTCGAGGTGTGAGACCACAAGGGGTAGAAGCTGCACAACCTCCTTTTCTACATGTATACAAATATCTAAACAGAAAAGGCCATATTTCCTGTAAATCAGTGAAATAGTCCTCTGGAAAAGTATCGCCAAAGTGATGACAGAGGTTGTGACTCCAGAAGTGAGAATTCAACAAGATATTTGAAAAATATTTTCTAAATTTGTGAGATTAAAGATGTAAAGAAAAAAAAAATTGAACTTAAAAGTCTTTTGTTAAGTAGTGCCTGCCTTTCCATTTCCCAGAAACAGAAATCCCCAGCTGTGCGGTTTGTGTCTGGATGTCCCCCCAAAGCGTCATGCAGTCATGGGGCGGGCTTCCAGAGTTTATGATTGATCCATGAGCCAGGGCTTGGATTATGGGTGTGAGTGCTACTTGTATATGCAAGGGAGTGTAAGAGGCTGCTTGCCACCACTCCTCCCTTTTGCTCTGGCTGGTTTTTTGCTGTTTTCTGCCACCATGAACTGTTGCCCTCTGCCCTGTGCCACTCCGCCTTGGTGCCATCCAAGTATGGACTGAAACCTCCACAAACTGTGAGCTAAATAAACCTTTCCTTCCTTCCTTAATTTTGGGCATCAGGTATTTTGTCTCAGCAATGAGAGCTAAGTAACCAAGACACCAACCCAACAGAGACATATGGAACAGGTAATTGGTTGTATTCCCTCAGACCAGTTCTACTAGTGACAGAAAGTTCAGTGAATTCACGATTCTGTCAGCCTTTCACCTGTGCTGTTTTTTTATTAAAATGGTAGCTTCTTGCATTCTGATATAGTTACCTCAGCATTCCATAGGGCTGGATCCTCCCAATTTGCACAATGTTTGGTATATTTTTGTGGGTACAGATCCTTCAAAGTAGAGAAAATTTAGAAGTGTAGAAATATTTGAGAATCAAATCCATTGCATTTATCTATTTTTGTTATGTAGTCTCTGTATATTATTTTATAAGACAGTAATATTGTAGAGGTTTTGATATATTAGAATAAAGATTTAGCCATATTGTTCTACATTCATGATTTATATAGAGTTTGGAGCACATAAAAGAATTTCATTTTTGTCATGTAAATTCAAATTATCAGATATAAAAAGGTCTTTAAGTGTTTGGAAATAGTTTATTTATTAATTCAGAACTCAAGTACTTAGAAATTGTATATTACACCAAATATTTTCCAAAGGCAAGTAAGTGATTGATAAAATTTGCAAATTTTAAGTAGAATAATATGAAATGTAACTCAAACAAAGGCTTCTTAAAAGAGACGGCAGGTTCTTGTATTCATAAGTGTAATAAGAATTTTAAAACAAAGTAAAACTGAATTGATTTTTCTGTATACAAAACCATCCTAGAAGTCACCCCAAAATTCTTGCTTCCTGTGCTTCCTAGTACAGTGCTTGTTTTCCTACCAGAACACCTGTTTTAGCCCAAAGGCAAGTGCTGAATCTTTAGCATACCCTGCACAGGCAGCGTGGGCTTTTGCTGAGGTTGGCGGTGGAGGTGGGGGTGGAGGTAGAGGAAAGCAGAGAACAGGGCACATGGCCACTGGCATGAGCCGGTGGGGAGGACTTCATCTGCTCACCGTGCACAGAGCTGGCTCAGAACAGAGCCTGCTGCACACCCCCTAAAACGGGTCTGTGTTTAGCTTCTGATTTTCATTGCAGAGCGCAGTTCTGAAGGGTTGCCAAACTGCTGCACTGAATGCAAGAAAATTCAGTGAAATGCTGTTCCCTGAGATGCCTCCCAAACGTCTCTCGCAAGGAACCAAAGCTGCACTAGTCACACGCTTCGGGCTTCCCAGGGACTTCAGCACACGTTCCTTTGGTCCCCACTAGGCACCAGCTCCGAAATGCAGAGATTAAGAGGATAGATGCACATCCCCCCCACCCTCCACCAACTTTCTCGAAGGCCAGTGACTAGTGAAACAATTGATATTACAGGATAGTAGGAACCCCCATAGCAGTGGGGGAGAACATTATAAAGAAATCTATTCTAGTCTGGAAGGCTGCAGAGAAAAACCTGAAATGTGGGAACAAGCAGGCGTTGTGTGTGTCTATCTTATGTTACAAAAAGAAAAGCTAAATACAACTTTTCAACAAATCCCAAGTTTGTCTTGGATGCCGGAAAGCAGAAGGAAAACAAGCCATGGTAAGGAAGTAATCCTTTGGCACCACGGTAAGAAAGTAATTAAATATTTGCATTATTGGACTGACAAAGCTGAGATTTCAGATTTTGAGAGAAAGGTAAATAAGTTGTAACTTTCCATGTAGTATAGCAGAGCAGGGTAAATACTAGAGGGGTTGGGTCGGGATGGAGGAAACGAGTTTATACAACCAGTTTCCCAGTTTTTCGGGAATATGGAAGCCCATCATTAAGCGATGATCCAAACTGGGTCCTGGGAGAATGTGGAGCAGCTCCGAGCAGAGGGCAGGCGTGCCGGAGACGCTGCTGAGGGTCGGAGCTTGGTGGGAGCCGGGTAAACGGGCTATCTTTTCACACAGCACTATGACCTATCTAAGCATGCCAATTAAAGGGTTATACTCCTTGGATCTGAAACACAAAAAACAAATAACATCCTCAAAACTCAGAACCACTTCTAACTGCTAAATCACATACACTTAGAGTTTTGTATCTGGGTTCCAAATAGTCAGCTTTTAACTGATTACTTTTTAACTTTAACCTTTAAATTTTTAATTCTGAGAAACTGAATTTCCTTGTATGTGCTGAAAATCTATATATTATTTAAGCTTTTTAAAAGGTGACATTTCTATGTCAGTGGTAAAACTAGCATTTCTTTCTACTTAGAGAAATGGAAATTATCTATAACATTCCTGAATGTCCTAACTCATGTCTCACTAAGGGTGCCTCATTTCCAGATTGTCCTGTAAAAGTCTTAGGAAGCGTTTAGCCGGGCGTGGTGGCACATGCCCACAATCCTAGCACTCGGGAGGCTGAGGCAGGAGGATCATTGTGAGTTGGAGGCCAGCCTGGGCTACAAAGTGAGTTGAAGACCAGCCTGAACTGCAGTTAGACCCTGTCTTTAAAGACAAAAAAAAAAATTAAATTAAATTTTTAAAAGAAGGCCTTGAACACTTCCTCTCCTAGGTCAGTCAGGCTTCCTTGCACATGCAGCGCTCTACTGCACAATCGTAAGTGACCACGTGTGCTGAAGGAGTGGCGCTGCTTTGCGTTTACTCAGGGTGGGCTAAGCTGAATTGAACTGGGGATGAGCACAGTTGACTTGGGTTGCAGTGGATTGAGTTGGACTGAGCTGAGTTTCAAAGCAGCCCTTTAAATGAAGTTTGCATACTGACAGAGCGCTCCCTGCTTCCTGACGCTGGAGACCGTGGGCTTGGACTTCA
>NW_004955417.1:29301096-29306345 GCF_000276665.1 Chinchilla lanigera
GGACTGAAACCTCCACAAACTGTAAGCTAAATAAACCTTTCCTTCCTTCATTTTGGGAGTTGGCTATTTTGTCTCAGCAACGAGAGAAAAGTAACCAAAACAAGCTCCCTTTGTAGCACAGGTTGTTCTCAAACTCACAACGATCCTCCTGCCTCAGCCTCCCGAGTGCTAGGATTATAGGTGTGCACCACCACACCCGGCCTCAATTCATTTTTGAGATCTAAACAAAAGTGAAATAACAATGCTACCTTAGCAATTGTGCTTACACCTTTAGTAGTAACTTTTGGTCCTGTATATGTATGTGGGGTGGTGTTTGCTGGGAAACAGTGGATAGGTAAGGGCTCGTCCTTAAAGTGATGACAAATTATCGATGGACATTAAACAAGTGAGCAGGCAAGTGCACAAAGCACGGAACATTGATGGCTTCGTCACTACTGCAGAGCCACTCATATTGCTTGCTTTGCTCATTGCAGCAGCCTCGGCAAGAGACAGAAGTAAAGGCCAAGTCCTAAGCCAGGACCGCTACCTAGGGTGCGGCCTCTGGAAAGGTCCCTGTCCTGAGATGGGAGACAGTAGTTGTGTCTGTGTTCTACCAACCAAACTGTCGGCCATTTGTGACCTGTCTGCCTCAGTTCTTGGAAAGAACTTTCCAGATCAGTTGTATTACCACATGGCTCAAAGTTGAACTATTGAAATCTTCGAGTGAAGGGATAACTTCATCAAACTGTATTTGCTTTTTGAAATATCTCTCTAGCCAGGTGTGATGGCACACACCTATAATCCCAGCACTCAGGAGGCTGAGGCAAGAGGATTGCTGTGAGTTCTCAGCCAGCCTGGGCCAGCCTGGACTGTAGAACAAGACCCTGTCTCAAAAACAAAGGAAAGAAAGAATGAAAGAAAGGAAGGAACCTCTTTGTAACTGCAATGTGAGGAATAGTCTGGAGGCTGAGGACCATCTAGAAAGATACTCTATTAATATTTTCTGCAGAAATGATTCTGGCTGTTTGAATCATGGAATCGTGTTCTCCCGTGGTTCGGTGGATAATTTCTCTTTCACTTTTAACTGGCTGGATGGTCTCCCACATGCCACCTCCCAGGTGACAACTCCTCAAGGACCCCTCTGAAGTCACCCACCTTCTTCCTTCACGCTGACCCTCTCTGCAAGCCCCCCGTTCCCCGCGCTGAGCCTTCCCGGTGCTCTCTCCCCAAGTCGAACCTTGTCCAGTGCACCTTCTGTCTTGTCCAGCTCATCTCCACTTAGATGTCTCCCAAGAAGCTCAGAGTGCCCCAGCGTGAACTTAGATTTATTTTCCCTCTGAAATCTCTTCCTTCCTATGCCTTTTCCATTGCACAAAATACCACGACCTTAAACCTAAATTCTCAAGGCTCAAAGCTGGAAAATCACGCTGGACCCCAACATTTCTTCCACCCTTGATCACTTTTGCAAATCGCATCTAGAAAAGCGGATTTGAAAGTGGGATCTGAGCACGCTCACGCTGCGGGTTTGGCTGGAAATGCAGATGCCAGGGCTCTGCTCCTCAGCGCTGCGTCCTCTCAAGCTGCTGAATCAAGGCCCGATTTGCGGTAGCCAAGTGTTGACATTTCTGCCACGGCCCCTGCAAGGTAAGGACTACTGATTATGACAACGCCTTCGAAGTGTGCCCTACACTAGTCCTCTCCTCACCGTTACACCCCCTTTCTAGCGCCTCTTCACTGAGAAATGAGATAGTTTCTTAAAGTTTCCAACTTTACCCTCTAACACAGCACTAGCCAATTTTCTCTAGATGTAGCCAGGCAGTCTCTAGTGTAGGCTTGCTGCCCCTGTTACACCTACACACCTCCGCCAGTATAGCATCAAAATAGCCACAGAGGATGTCAGCAAAAGGATGTAGGGATGTTCTGTAAGAATGCGTTTATAAAACAAAGCAGCCAACCCACTTCCCACACAACTAAGAGTGTTTGGGGTTTTTTAAAATTCAGAATTGGTGGCAGCAGCAGTCAGCTCTCCCACAGCTGGGACAAAATACCTGACATACCAAGCTGAAAGGAAGAAGGATTTATTCTGGCCCGGTTTGGGAGGCTCCATCCCGTGGTCAGCAGGTTCTGAGGCAGAAGGCCTGGCAGAGGGAGGCCACTCGCATTATGTGGCAGAGCAGAGAGAACAGGAGGAGACAGAGGAAGGCGGGGGATGGGAACACACCTGACACCCCGGTCCCTCGTGAGCAACCTCCTCCTCTGAGGCCCCCTCCTAACAGCACACTCCACTATGAATTCAGCAAGGGGCGAGTCCACGGATGAGCACAGCACCCCGGATCCCATCACCCTCCAAATACAGGAGCCTGTGGGAGACCTTGTATCCCACAGTGTCGGTGGCATCCTCTGTTCTGAGAACATCGCCCGCATTACCGGCTTCCCAGTCCTGTGTGACGTGACCCCGCTTCCTTGCCAGTTGCACTTGCTTACCACGTCCTCCTGCTGACGTCACGCCCTGGCCACACTGGCGTCCTTTTAGCCCCTAAAATGACACCCTTCCCCTTTCCCAGGTTAGGATGCTGGTACATTAGTTCCTTCCTGGGATGCCCTTTGCCCTCTTTTGCATGTTAGTTGGATGCGTGAGCAAAGGACTTAGTGTGGATTCTAACAGCAGATGTTCCCCGTATGTTCCCCTCTGTGTCTGTGATTCTTCACCTTACAAATAACAGTAACAACAGTTTCTATCTCATCAGGGTGTTATGACATTACACGTAAAACTCTTAAAACCTAGCAAAGATTTAACGTTCGCTATTGCTGTGATCACATCTGCAGGTATATTTGCACCAAGAAGGTATTAGAAAAATGGGCCATAATTGCAAAATCAAAAATTCTTCCATGGTCCTTGTGAAAGTCCATGGTATCCTGCATATCCTAACAACATACTGAGATTCTCAAGAAGGCATATATTGAGAATATGAGCATCTGTCTACTTTAGAAAGATGGCTAGATTTGCACAAGCACATCACAGATTGCTTGTGAAGTCTATTCCTCCCAGGACAGAATCTCCCACGCTTGCATTTTCCACCATTTGACCCAAAGACGATGGTGACAAATCCCTACCAGAACTTCCAGTTGCAGCGCAGTGACTACCACAGAAAGGCCGTGGCTCACCGCACTGGGCCCAAGCTCTGCAGGAGGTCTGCCGTGCTTTGGTGGTGATCCCTGTGCAGTGCCGCTAGTGGAAATGATGCTGTTGGCTCAACAGTCCCCAGAGAGCAGGTTCCCGTTCCTCCCACACAGCGTGTGGTCGATATAAAGTAACTGTTAGATTCTCTGACTACCAATTCAATTAACTAGTGAGTCCTGAAACGCTGTAATTAACATTTAACATAAGAGTACTGGAAGCTGTTTACTGAGATCTAAACTGTCAGCTCTGTTAATAATTCAAAGACTAGTCAACAGTGGCTTTGGTCTTCCTGCCCTTTACTGAGACGGAACGTATTTAGGTCAGACAATGGGCTGCAGAATTCCATTTAGGAACCATGAGAAACACGGGGTTTTTCTGTGTGCTTTTTTTATTATTACATTATCATTTATAAATTGGTTGTATTGCTACATGCCATGTAACACTCATCAGCTTGTGTAGAAAGACTCTACCATCCTGGATAAGATTCTGTGACCACTGTTTTGTTTACTGGCTAATATGTCTGTCCTTAGTCCAACATGACCTGGTTCTTGCCCTTATAGCTTTCTGTACAACTATAGCATTAAGGCTTATTGTGTCTTAATATCTGGCAGTGTAGATCCTCTTTCTTTACACTGCTTCCTTCTTCCACATCATATTAATACATTGGTCAAATTTTCTTGCTTCCTGTCTGATGATTCTTGATTAACTGCTAAGCACTGTGTTTATTTATGTATTTTTTGTTTTTGTATCTTTTTTTTTCTGGTACCCGGAATCAAACTCATGATGTTGTGCTTGCCAGGCAGGCATTGTAGGCACTGCGTTTAAAGCAACAGTACAGAATGAAGCAAATAATATTTACATGCAAAACAGGGAGTGCTGGTTTTATCAATAGCTCATTCAAACCACTAGCATGTGTCTGAGCCCCTGAAGACCAAGGTGAGCAGCTTGTCACCATGACTGTGCATGGTGGAAGATGAAGTCTCTCTCAGGACAATGACTCTTCCAAGGCAGGACCAGAATGAAGCCTTCTTTAAACCAAATTTCTCTATGCTTTCTCCAGCTACCATCTATCATGGGATCCAGCTGTCAATCATATAGGCAAACAACAACAACACACACACACATACCTCACAAACATGGTTCAAAATTGTCTTGGTTACTTTTCTCTTGTTGCTGGGACAAAATACCTTACACCCAAAATAAGGAAGGAAAGGTTTATTTAGCTCACAGTTTATGGAGGTTTCAGTCCTTATTCAGCTGGTTCCAAGGCAGGGTGGCACATGTCAGAGGGCAACAGTTCATGGTGGTGGAAAACAGCAAAAGCAGCAAGAGCAAAAAATGGAGGAGCAGAGTGAGACTCTTTCCCTCCCTTATACTGTATGCAGGCTGCCTGCCCCAGAGCAGGCATATCTCACACACCCATAATCCCAGCATTGTACCATGAATGAATCACAAACTCTAGAAGCCCACCCCATGACTGCATGGGGCTTTGGTGGTACATCCAGATATAAACCATAACAAAGATGGATTTCAAACCAGACTGAAGGTCTTCATACTGTAATATCTCTCTGGCTTCTCTAGATTTTCCAGGTTTAATTATGACCTAGTAATCTATGCTAGTTCACTACCAAGGCAGGAACTGGAAGCTTTCTTGGGTTCATTTCCAAACTGAGTTATTGGATTGATAGCAACTGCACATTAAGTCATAGCCAGCCTCTGATACATTACTGTCTTAATCTAAAGGCTATGTGAAGTGGTCTCCAAACCACGCTGGTCTCGAGGTTTTCTAGTTGGGGAGTAAGACTATTCAGATTTCTATTACCAGTATTTTCAAAAGAACAGTATATCCTAAAGATTTTAAATAGGAAAAACAAGGATGATAACAAAATTAGAGATAAACGTGTCCTTTAAAGAAAATGAAGAAACTTACATAAAATAAAAGTATAATTTTATCCAGTATGGGAAATGTTTAATCTATTACCACAACATTTTGCTTTAGCAAATTATACTTAAAATATATGTGCATATATACAAAAGCATATCCTTGTGTGCTGTATATATAACATATAGTTAATAGTCTTCATAACTT